>NC_134388.1:5248352-5558352 GCF_035582795.1 Mycteria americana | reverse complement strand
CTGCCTAAGCACTTTTCTATTGATGTGCAAAAATGCTTACTGTGATTTTTAAGCTAAACCTTTTCTTTTCTGGTGAGATAGGAAGCCCTAGTTGTGGGCTAACTGGAAGAACAGTTCCGTATTGTGTGAACTTGGAGGCAAGTTGGGGAAACGATCTGTCCTGCTGTGAAATTTGGTCTGTTTGAAATGCAAATCGCTGAGAGGGTGCAGGAGATTTAGGTGAATAATCCAACTGTCAATTGTTTCTATAATTGATTTCTAACTTTCTAGTGTGAAAGCCCTCAATCTCTTATCTGAATCTCATTGCATTTGTGCTTTCAAGTTGGGGAACAGGTTGCATAGGCAGATTGTCATTAAACAGGTTTGCTTGTTCTTTATCTAGTTTTTCTAAGTATAGATATATGTAAAAGTGCCTAAGCAGCACTAACTTTACATATTTCCAGCTGGTTTCCCATCCCAGCGCAGGGTGCACATACAGCTGCTCTCTTGCTGCTGTCTGGACGGGCTTGCATTCCTCAGCCCTGAGGCCGGCATTCCTCTGCTCCTCTGCACCAGCTCATTTGTTTAGTATTTGTTTAAATTTTGAATCCCAGAACTGTCTCCAGATCACTTAAGCTACCAGACACCTTTGTTAGTTGTACGTACAGCCCCCGCCCGCTGGCACTTCAAATCTTGTTCGTACTTATTAAAATAAAATGCATATTGGCAACTTTCAGTTGCTTGTTGCTGTAGTTCACTGGAATTAATCTGGAATCCCCAAATGCCATTTGATTGAGTAAAAGCAGTTGCAGTTTGCTTATTAGGCACTCAGCTATTTCAGTTAAAAATCTGAAAGGAAAGTTGCTTGCCTTTTTTTTTTTTAAGTCTTGATGGCAGCTTGGACTGGAGAAATCTCCTCTGTTTTGGGTTTCTCCTTCTCCGCTCTCTGTACACAGGAGCTCGTACATGAGCTGTTCTTTCCGTAAAATTCAGCTTTTCTGCCGGTCCAGCCCAGAGAGACTCACAGTGTTATTGTCACATGCTCCCAGCTGTACAAGGCCATGGGGAAAATGTGTGTGCAAAAGTGGCTAGTAAGAGCCAAATTAGTCAGCAATTAGTTTGGGTGCCATGCTTCTAAACCTGAAGTGCATCTCTGCTTTCTACCTATTGCTCTCCTCAGCTTGATTTATTATTGGTAACTGATGGAAATGGATGATCCACATCCCCCAGGTCAGACCAACCTTTGTCGGAGGGGAAAAAAACCCCAACAACCCCAAAACATGGTCAGTACATCCTATTCCTCGATGTCTTTGATGTAATCCTGAACTTGGTGCCTCCAGTGTGGGCTGGAATTGAACTAGGATAGCAGTGTTGGAATTATTTATCTTTTTAAAAACTAGACATAAGTAGGTTTTTATTAATCTGGACTTTCTGGGTAACCATGAGGACATGGCCAGGACTCTGCCAGCTGCAGTAAATCATTGATCTGGAAGAAAGAGGCACCCCCAGTACAAACAAATGAAGAACCTGAACTTTCCTTGGATGCTTCCCATTTGAATATTACCGTAGCCTGATGATGAAATGCAATCGATTCTCAGCATTTGGAAGCGTACCAGCAGGTCTCTGACCGTTAATAGGCAAAGGTTGGACAAAGCCTGATTTAACCGTATTACATCATCCGTACTAGGAGCTTAAACCTGAATCTCCTGGGACTCGTCTTTTCTGTGCTTCTTCCGTTCTTGACTTCAGTAGCTCTGAACTGAAGGGATGCTTTATTTCCACAGCAGATCTCAAATCTGTTTTGGTGTTTCTGCAGATAGTCCCTAGCCTGGGGATGGCTTTGGTTCTATGCAGAATACCTGCTAAGAATAACTTCATAGAGCATCTGCAATGGAATACAAAAAAACCTCAGTAACACGAGGATAGGCGGCATCGTCCAAGAAATTTCCTTATAAAGTATTGCTACGGCTGCAAAGCCCTGCCAACAGGAGTGGCCCGCGCTGCCAGTAATTTCTCTCCTTTTCCTTTCCCTGTTGCAGTAAAGACCGTGCTTCTGCCAAAGTCACACCCACTGCGCAGCGATCGATGCAAAGTGTGGAGATTGCTGGAGAGCTGCAATATACGGATTTTTGCACCTGACTTTGAAACTGGAGATGAGGAGAGGGTAGTTCTGCAGAACAGTTGTGAATTTTAATCCTATTGCAGCCAGTCCCTGAAACAAAAGGATATGATTCCTTAGTGTGCTGAACAACACTTGCTGCCCCTTCTCATTGGTCTTAGTGTTGGGGGGGGGGGCATGAGTCACGTAAACTGCTTTTACAAGTCTTTGCCTCTGCAAACCAGTCCTGCTCTTCTTAATTTTTCCTTCACTTTTCAAGGAAAGTGGCTAAAAACAAATGAACTGCTAGTTTTTGTGGGGCAGCAGCTAAAGATCCAAGCTCTTCTTCAAGCTCTATAAGAAACCTTTTTCTTTTTTCTGAACTATTGCACTTGAACTAATCAGCACAAAATGTTTGCTAGGATGAAAGCCTTCATCCTAGCATACTCTTAATGCTGCTGTGATGGAGCTGGTGGGGTTAGCTTTGGGGACACAAGCTTTGGGAAGCTCAGATCTGTCGAGAATGACCAAAGTTTGTCATGCTTTGGCACAAGGAATAACGGGAAGTATTTTGGGGCTGTCCCTAAGAAGCCTGGTTCCTTTTAAAAACAAAGCAGATTAGCTCCGAAGGCAGAAATTCAGTTTTTGGGCTTGTGCCCTCCAGGGTTCGATTGTTTGCAGCTGAAGGAGCTTGGTTGGAGGGGAGATGGCTCTGACGCAGGGCTGGGGGCTTTTATGTCATGGCTGCGTGTTGGAGCAGCCGTAGAGTGAAAGTTGTTCATCTTTTGTAGTAAAACCTTGTGTTCAGCAAAAATGGTTACTCAGTCTGCAAACACGTTATGCAGGCGTTTGAGATAAGCTGTAATTCAAACCTTTAGGTTGTCTGGAGCAGGTCTTTTTGTTAGTTAGCTCCCTACTAACGAGGAATGTATCTTACAAAATATTTGGTGGGTTTTATAATGGTTTGAAATTATCTCAGTGCTTTTTGCAGTGTCACATGAGATTTTGCAACAGGTGATCTGCAGAAGAATAATAGTTAACTTCTGCATTGTGCAAAGGATTTCTTTCGGTTAGCTGCTGGTAGTTGTGCAAGCACATTTACAGCTTTATCAGCATTGACAAGAATCCTGTCTCCTCTGTGACAAATGCTGTTTTCTGTCTGTCTCTAAGTGCTTTGTTAAAATTTACAGCGGCCTCGCAGGAAAAGGTCAGGTGTTTTCCCAAGGTCATGAAGGAAAGCTGTGGCAGAGCTGGTGTAGGAGCCTGGCCTGCAGTCTTCAGGTCTGTGGTTTCTCCTCCAGGCTCTCCTTCCTCATTGCTCACCGTGTAGCTCTGAAACAGAGGGTGAGAGTGACTTACTCAGAGGACCCACTTATTTTTTAACTATAGTGTGTGCCTCTGCAGAACTAGACATGACTAACTGTTCTCTCAGGCAGCCATGAAAGCAACCTTTGCTCAGAAAGTGTGCTGGGGAATGCTGTAATCTCAGAAGAAGGCTGGACAAAATCAGGCTGCCCTGCTACCTTCCTGGGGTTGCTGCTCTCGGAGTCGAGCTGACAGGTGAATTTGTTCCCTGTCTCTAGTGCTTGTATTTAAAAAAAAAACAAAACCAAAACCACTTCCAAACGCAACAGCCCCTGCTCAAAGTTGGATTGCCTTTGAAACAGGACAGGACTTACAGTTCTCCACTTCTAATTTGAGCTCAGTGAGATGCTCAAAGCATTTTCTTCGACGCTCATCCAGCACCACTTAATGACACCTGATTCTTCAGAAGGTCCCTCTCATGTCCCTGCCTGACAGCTGAGTTATCGTGTTTTTCCCCACAGTCTGTAATTTGTCGGTAATGACCATTCTTTGATGTCCCTTCTCTTCACCTCTTCTACACACGAACTTACAAACCACCTTTCCTTCCCTCCTGCTTGCTCGAAATGCTTTTCTAAGAATTTAATTTCTGCAGCATGTGCAAAAGTCCTCTGCATTTTTAATCAGACACAATCAGCAGCGTGCAAATAGTCAAGGGAAAATTTGAGATTGCGGCAGTCTCTGTGTATGACTTTTTTAGTATAATTGAGATAATCCCTGTTTAATATATCAAAAAAAGAGCTGGGGCAAAGTCCTGATTCTCCCTCTCCAGTGGCCTTGTTCAGGTTTGTCTCCTAAGAGGCACCTTAAGATGCTGTGATTTTGTAACCTGTTTTTTCCAGTTTTCTCCTTTCCTTGTACCTCTTGTCACCTTCATTGTTAAGTTTATATCAGACTAAAATTTGGTGATATGAACACACCTTCTGTCAATTTTCCATGAACTGCAGCCTGATTGTGAGTTTTCCTCTGTATACAGAGGAGAAGAGACTACGAGACGCTAACACTGAACACCTTTTGCCAGAAAAATTCAGAGTAAGGGTTTGTTTAGCTGGATGTTTAGTAAGGGCAAATCAGCAGAGTAGATTTGCTTTATAGACCAGTACCAAACTACTATTCGGTATCTTCTCTCACAATCACGAGTCACCCCTAACATTCTTTTGCAGCAAACTTATCTGCACTGTAGGTCTCCTCTGAATGCATTCCCAGCTTCTCTGCTCCTGGCTGCCCTCCAGCCATGTCACGCTGCATTGCTTTACAGAGATGAGCCTGTTTGTGTACCTGTCTCCTTCGCTGCTCTGGGGTCATCTTGACGCAATACCATCCCTCCACTTGCACAGAAAGTTTGTGCCTAGGGAGCTGGGGGCCTTTATAGGGCCATGAATTTTTGGGTACCCCGAAGGGATGCATGAAGCCCTTCGAGTGGGACGGTCGCAGACCTCTGGGAGACCAGAGAGCTGGGGAGAGAGTGCACCCTGGGAGCGCAGAGTATGTTATACCTGTTAATAGCACCCACTTTTCTCGTTGTCTCAAAGCTGGCGTGTCAGTCCAAGGATATCTTGCTATTTGGCTGAATCGTGGAAAAAGGAGAGGGGAGAACTGATGCAGGGGTTCAGGTTCAGTGTCCAAGACAACAACTATCTACCCTCATCTCCCATGGTTAGCTTGAATGAGTGCAGGGCTGTGAGAGTGTGATCAGCACCAAAAATCCGCTCTATTACAGCTGGAAGTGATGTGAAATACTTGAGATGGATATAACTGAGATGCTGCAATTGCAGTGGAGGAGTAGCTGCATGCATCGCATGGGGATACGCACAGAGTATTTATTTTTGCTGACGGAATCTCTTGTCTTCCCCTTGCTCTCAGATCTGATGCCTCCTTTGGTCGGTCTGGCTTGGTATGGATGTTGCTATTCGTTCTTCAAATGAGTTGACACCTCTTTGTTTTCACTAGCTTTGGGGAAATGACCTCTGCTTTCCCACAGTCAGGTGCTGGATTTCACAGCTGCCTTCACCAGAACAGGTTTCTAGCCGGTTGCCATTTGAGCATCGCATCTGGGAAATGCATTACTGGGTAAGAATGGCTTGAAATAGGGTTCACAGGCCCAACAAGTTCAGTTTAAGGAGCCCAGATGGCTTTGGAGAGCTTGGACCTTGGGCAAAAAGGGCAGTCATGGTCCCTCAGGGACCTCGAAAGGCAGCAGGACCAGGAGGTGAGCTGAGAGCTTGAGATGAGTTGGAGTAAACTGCCATAGCTGGAGAATGGGAACGGCTGCTCCGTTGTTTTTGTGCCAAAACAACGCTCGGAGTCTCCCCAAGAGAAATAAAATGGCTTAGGTCCAGTATTTACTATTGGATGGGGAAGAGCAGTGATGTGCTTACAGGCTGTTCACACGGCTGGGGCTGTGTGAATCATCTTGCACAGTTACCCAGCTCGGTAGGTCATCTGTCTGCCTTGCTTGGCTCTCCTCGACATCTCCTCCCTTGCCATTCCCACGATGGGAGGGGAGGGGGAGAAGATGAGGTGAACCCGGTGAGTTTCCTGTGGTTGGGTGACTCAATTAGTACTCAGTTGTGTTACTAATGCTTCTCGTGTGTCACTAGCTGATCTGGCCTCAGCACACTAAAAGCTGCTGGTGGGTAGTGCCTGGTTGGCACGTGGTGGCAGCCATCCCTGCTACGGCTCTGCCACCTGGAGCCTCTGATAACGCTCTGCTTCAAGGACCGAATCCTGCTCGTCTTTAGGATGCCCGTGAATACACCGTAACAGTTTATATGAAAACTGTTCCAGAAAGCAGTTCCCTTGGCTGTCAGTTTTTCTTAAAGCTGAATTTATCCTGTTTGAGGCCTCAGCCCGCTGCTCCTGGTTTTGATGGAGCCCAGTGGTAATAGTGGGTTTCCTTCCAGGTATGCAGTGACCCTCCACCCTAGTTTGAACACCCTGGTTCTTTCAGCAGCTTTTGCCTGGAGGCTGTGCCCACATCCTTTTCCAGAATTCAAAAGTATGAAACTAGCACTTCAGAAAACACGGCTACGTTTCTGCCATTGCATTTCTCTTGTAATATCCAACTGCTTTATTTTTCCTCCCTCTAACAAATAGCAGAACTAATGAGGGTTGTAGGTCATGTGCAGCTAATGGTCTCTGGTAATCCTCACCCCTTTCTTCCTGTTGCTATCAGGGCTTGCTCCAGTCTTGGATGTTCAGGGGCTGTAATAATTTGGCTCCTTCACACCACTGCTCCTTCTTAATATTAGACTGAAATTAATAGACATATAGATGCCATTGTTCTGAGCATGCTTTGCCTTAATGCTTCACCTGACAATTAAAATGGTCAGAGAGAGTAGCAAAGCATAAGATTGAGTTAGAATAACAATATTCCTTAGAAATAGCTGAAAACATTATGCCTGCTGTAGAATTTTAGTGATGAATATATTAGTTTATGCCTGCAGTGTGCCATCTCCTCTGGCTGAAATCCCAAGTGAAACTCGTATCACTGAGCATCTCTGGCTTACAGAGACTTCACAGAAAAGCCTATTGAATTTCTTTATAGTCGTTAGCTTACAAACGTATGTCACAAAGTTCTGTTTGGGGAAGGATTGTCACCCTCCAGATGCTGGCATCTTGCTCCTGTTTTCTGCAGCAATTTCCTCTGTCCCCCAGCGTAACCTCGATGCCTTTGCTCTGCCTCTTGTCCTGCCAGTGACGCCACCGCCGTTTTCTGCGCTGGCAGCTTTTTTGCATTCTGCAGGGCTGGCAGGTCGGCGTGGCGGGGAAGCCCTGGGCATCTGAAGACACGCAAGTCTGTTCCCAGCAGTGGTTACTCTGGGAAGCGCAAGCATGAAAGGATTAATGGCATACAGAAATGCTATTTACGTGGTTCCAAGCAGAGCAAAAAAAAATACTCAGAACTGCAACCGTTGCTGAAGCTCGGTTCAGCGCCAGGGCCGTCTGTATTGGCGGCTGGCTCTGCTCGACTTCGTACCAGCGGCTAAATAAACAGGCAGTTGAGTTTGATGGAGTTCCAGAAAGGGCCTGAGAAATAGCTTTTTACTGTGGTTGTGTATTGCTCTTGCTGCCCTGACGTGGAGCCTTAAGCTCGCGCTATGCAGATCTGCGGTCCAAACAGGTACACGGCACAGGCTACGTGCTCTAATCCTGCT
This sequence comes from Mycteria americana, assembly GCF_035582795.1. Taxonomy (NCBI): domain Eukaryota; kingdom Metazoa; phylum Chordata; class Aves; order Ciconiiformes; family Ciconiidae; genus Mycteria; species Mycteria americana. Next base: position 5,550,756 of record NC_134388.1, on the reverse strand, counting down.
CAAACTTTGTGAAGGGGAGTGTGAGTGAGCAGCTTAATTCAACAAATTGATACTTGAGTTTTGCCTTCAAACATTTTTCATATTCAGGCTGTTTATGTGGATGATTTCAGGTGGAAAGCTTATGAGTTAGTTGCATTTTAGGCAGCTTTTTCCTCTTCTGGAGCTGATAAAAGTATGTTCTTAGGTATGAAGAGCTCTCAAAGTAGCTTTTCAGAAACCAGCTTATGTGTTCTCTTAAAATTGTCATGATGTCTGCAGGTCACTTCTCAAGAAACAGGAATATAATGATTTAAAGAGCCCGTGCAAACTACTCTGTGTTCTGTTTAGTCTACAAGGTGCTACATCTGCAAGTTGCATTTTAGGTTTGCAGGCTTTGTCCTGTGCCTCGTTGCATGCTTTAGGATCGGTTGAAATGAGACACGGTACAATATTCTGCTGCTGCCCATGGGAACGAGAGGTGCGGGAGCAGCTTTGCTGCGTTCCCGCGAGCTGTCCCGCTCGCACAAATCTTCTCCCTGTCAGTACAGCAAGGCGAGCGAGGGCTCGAGCGCGCTGTGCGAGCCGGCTGATCCTGCGGCAGGACCCACAGGGTGTATTTGGATGAACCTGTCGGGCTATTTACCTTCCCAGAGGAGAGAAGCAGTTGGAAAGTAGTTTAAGACGGGGCTTGTTGGGATAGATGGGAGGTGGCAAGCAGCATCTCAGTTGTTTGTTTCTTGTAATGAGTTTCCCACATTGTTAGCAAGGCCATAAATTAGACGGGGAGCTCTGTTTTCTCCATGGTCAAGAAATATCTGGTCTCTTAAAGAGACTTATTTTGTTGCCAAAACATACAAAAGCATTTGTGTGTTGCTATAAGTTCAGCAGGCCCGGGGCCCTTCATCTTTGCAAAAGAAGTTGTTGGGTTTAATGTGCTATTAAGATAAATTCATAATTACCTTGCCATTGAGAGCCTGCTTCTAATGTTTTTGCAGGATCGTAGCTCTGCATGTTTTTGCAAGCGTCTGATTTAAAGACTTGTTCTCTCTAACTGCAAATTGGTTGTGGGTTGTTTTTGTGTTCCTAAAGAGGTGACAGCTGGTGGTGGGATCTACAAATGTCCAGCAAAACTCGAATTCTCAAGACTCGAAGCCATTGTGCAAGAAAGGGTGTCCTATATAAGCAGGCACAGAAGTAATACCAAACTTGAGGTGAAGGAAAGTAACTGAAAGGCTCCCATGTGCTCGACCTAATCTTGAACCAAGGGTCCAGCTAGCCAAACAAGCCCAAAGCAGCTGATACATTTATCATAAATGTTCATTATTTGGAAAGGAAAATTAGGAGAACTGTGGGGTTACTTCTGGTGGTACGATGCTGTACAACCTGCTGTATGACTCAAGCGTGCTACATTCCTGGTTTTGTCTCTTCTAAGATGTGATGAAGACTTAACTCCAGTGCTTTTAATTAAGAGTTGTTTGCATTCATCAATACAGGGTGAAAATAGCCAGAGGGTAGACACAAGCTATCCTCCACATAGGAAGTGAGTCCAACAGATTGCATTTTGTCCCTACCAGACTGAAGTTGCAGCACAGTGAAGACTAATCACATGGCTGTGCTGATGGTGAGTTTATTCCGCTCAAGTTCATGGATGTGTTTAGTGTATCTCACCTTACTAGGACTGTAACAGACCTGGAGAGACGACAAACGTGTTCTTGGTGCAGACCTGCGATGTGCTAACCTTCGATGTTTATTTGAGGAAGCTGTCACTACACTGGATTCTATCATAAACTCACTTGCCATTGAAAAAAACTCTTTGATTTTTTTGCTCTACCTGCTGCTGTTGAATCTGCCTTATGGCTGATGCTGATTCCCAGGTAGTGCTGTATTTCCCCAAATAAAAGCCGTAGAGCCTTAGTCCAGTGATCCAGCACACACCGATGACCACAGGAGCTTCTCTTGTTAATGCAGGTGACCACGGGGCTGTTTGTCAGGCAGTAGCTGTTCAGTGGCAGTGTTAGGCTGTGCCCAGACAAAATAACAGACTGCATTTCTCTTGCTGATACAATGAGCCAAAGTCCAGGCGGTGTGCTTAGTCTCTTACAAATGCACCTTAGTTTAAATAGCCAGGTATTGTGCTTGTTCCTGATATTCAGTTAAGATGCCAAAACTAAACCCCTGGTTTCCAGGCATCTAGGAGAGCGCACAGTTCTGCAATGTCTTGCAAAAATCTCTTTTGCAAGAGCAGCGATGGTGAGCAATGGAAGGTAGCTCCAGGTACTTTGGGCAGGGCAGAAGAGGCTACCTCCAAGTATACCTGGCCTGTGCTTTGATTTGTTTGCACACACCGCAACCTGCCTAAGCATCTGTAATATCGCCTCTTGCCCACCTTGAGAAGAGCTCTTCCTTGTGCATACAGTTACATGCAGTTTTTGGGGCTGCTGTTTGTCAAGGTGAGATAATCCTGCTGCCTGCCCTGGTCCTGTCTGGCAGGCTGCAGGAAACGGCACCAAACCAGGGAATCAGATTCAGTTTCTGATCAAACATTTGGTGCTTCCTGAAACATGACAGCCTTTTCCAGAGCTACGCTGGTATAAATCTGTAAAGGAAGATGTTTTCATCCTCTTCTGTATGTTTAAGGCTTAAATCACCTAAAGACTAGTTTATGTCTATTTTATCCATCGTTCCCTTTCCACTATACCTAAATCTTAAAAATAATAACAATTAATCATGTTACGTCTAAAAGATAAGCTTTTAATACCTTTTACCAGGACAGTGCTGGTGATTCAGCAGTTGTTACGGAGCTTCATGTGGAGGCTGCACAGAACCCAAGGTTGCTGTCTGTGTAAAGGACGTCTGGACGCAGCACAGATGCTTCTGCCGGGTACCTGGATGTACCTGACATTCCCCTTTCGAACAGATGAGATTTTGTTCTCTTCAGATGGCAGCACTGTCTGCCTGACACGCCTAGCGATGCTTGTACCTGGCTGCTTGCTGTGGCCACCTCCGCTGATTGAGAAAATGCAAGTTGATTTCAAGTCCTTTACACTGTTAAATTAATATCAATAGGATAAATATTCTGTTTAGATACGGATGGAGAGAGAGCGTATGTCAAACTTGTGAGATTTGCTGGCAAGTTTTTGTTAATTAGAAAAGTGTTCCTTCAGAATTGATCTTTGCTCTTTTCTCCGGCCCCTTTCCTGCTCGGGGAGAACAGCAGCAGATCTCGTCTGCAGACAACCTGCTGTCTGCACTGCCCTGTCGTGATGCTTTGCTAGGGTCAGCACCGCCCCTGATCTCGGATGCAGGCAATGCAGCTGCAACACCCGACGTGAGCAGTAGCCGCTCCCGTTGCTTGCAGAGTCAGAGGCCGAGGAGATGCTGTAGTAGAGCAGACGGGGAGGGAAGGCGGTAGCTAGGAGTGCAGGTGGGTTAATGAAGATCGCTGCTTTTCTGTGGTGGTGTTGCCTCTAGAGCCTTTCAGCAGTTTCTCAGTGACCTTGGCCTTTTCGGCACTCTCAGACCTCTGGTACAGGTTAATATTCCAGATGAGTGTTGTCCAGCTGCTGGTGCACAGTGAGTGCTGTGCAACTGGTTTCCTGCGTTGGAAGGAACAGATGAGATACAGCAGTGATAAGGGAAGAGCCTCAAATCATTTTAAGTCCTGGAGCTTTAGAAATCGTAAAGACAGTAGCTATGGCCCAGCTGGACTGCCCGGTTTCTTGCACATTTTCCTTCCTCTCCTGCTGGCTGCTCTCCAGGATGAGCAGCTTTGCATAATGGATCTTTAGGCCGATGCAGCCTGAGCACTATAGAGGCTGTATGTATAGAGGCTAATCATTTTTGTTGGAAACTCCTCCATTCCTTCATTTAAGTTCATGGCTTCAAAACACACTACATGCAAATTAATCTGAATCTGGAAGATTTAAAAAAAAAAACCTCTTGTGAGCAGAGCAGCTCTTGATCCTTAATCTGTGGCTGATACAAATCCTTAATTTGTATACGTGGTGCTGTTCTAATTGTAGGATTCGGCAGAACCAGTTTGTGAGTGTTACAAAGAACAATTTGGCACAAGCAGAACAGGCTGATGCAGAAGGAGCAGCTTGTTGCACAGAGACCGGCGCTGTGTGCCGACGGAGGACTTCTGTTCTGCCTCTGGTCAGGACAGTCTGCACTGCGGCTGGCTGGCTCTGTGCTTTATCGAAGAGAGACAAGTTGTACACTTTGAACGGGTCACTGTGTTTTTTCTGTTGGTTTTTTTTTTGGTTGGGTTTTTTTTTTTTTTTTAGATAATAGGATAGCTCTCCAGATGTGCCTGAAAGGAGCATTAAGATCTGCCGAGAGCTGTGGTGAGATGGCGACAGTGCAGTCAGGGCCTGCCAAGGTTTACCAGCACTGAAGCTGACGGCTTTTTAATCATGCATAGTTTTATTTAGTGGGATTATTTACACGCACTGAAGTGCTTTGTTTTAGTTTAATTCCGTTATGGTAAACTGATTCCAAACCAGTGGTGAGAGCACCTAACAGTCGGTGTCGTTTTACTTAAGCTCGTTGGATCCCTTTTCCAAAGCAAAGCTGCTGGTCTCTGGGGTCGAGCTTCCAGCTGGCCAGGGCTTGAGCTCTCTGCTATGACTGGTCCATGTGAATATTAATTGCTTCACTTTTGCTGCTCTGGAAAATTATACATAGCAAAAATCCAGCCTATGTAATATTGCTGTGCAGAAATAAGTTACGTACCTCCTTCTTCCTCTTTGTGGTATTTGTTGGGACAGAACTACAGTGAGCACCCCTGGGACAGGCGCTGGTTGTTCCATGCTGAAGGTGCACCTTGGCTGCTGCCCTTTTATAAGGTGTGTGCTTCCGATCCTGCAGAAGTTGAGGAGTTAATCTGGACATCCAAAGATTGATGTTTATACAAAGTGTAAAGCCAGTGACATTTACCAGGCACTTACTGGCATAGTTGATTGGGAGTCAGTGGACGGGGATTTATTTTTTTAGCTGTCTTTGTTCTGCAGGGTTGCTAATATTCCCAAATGGAGTGTGCTTTTATCAGCAGCATCTGTGGTGCACAGTCTGACTCATGTGCTCTTTGAGTGAGGATGACAAATGGAGAGTGGAGACAAACAACTCCCCAGGATCAGCGTGCACCGAGAGGGGGAAGGAGCGAACGGTCATCTCAGACGGCGTTTCTAATAACGTCCTGATTACTGCCCTCATGTGGGGACGTTTGGCCTTTTGCTTCTGAAGAAATCTAATTTAGACTTCTTTGGAACAGAGGAGGGAAAACGAGCATCTCTGACAAACAGATTGGAAGGCTCTGCAGATTCTCAGTTCCCCTGAGCTCGAGGAGCGGCGTGCCCCCAACGCACCTCTCATGCCTTGGGTTTGATGCTCAAAACATCTTTGCACGCTTGCAGCACCCGGGGGCGGTTTGTTGTTGAAGACATCCTGCACATGCTTGTCTGACTCACAGCACTGAATTTTAATAGACTCCATTACAGCAGTGGCCTGCCATCCTGGTGCAGCTGTCCAGCAAAGGTACCGCATGTCCCCTGGCACCAAACTACACCCCTGGCACCAGGACAGGTGGAAACAGCCAGTGTTGACTGGTAAAGGAGCTCAGTCACACTCTTTCCTTTTGGCTAATAATAGTTAGGAAATGTTTACCGCACCGTACGCCGGATTTTAGCTTCATTTATTTATCGGGTGAAATTTCAGTCATGTACTTGTCCCGTATAGTGCTTGCATAGTTAACGGTGAAATGCAACTTAGCAAGTTAGCTCCGATAATCCTGTCAGACCTTGAAAGCTGTGTGTTTCCAGCTGTGGCCAGCTAAGGGTGCAAGGGCAGGGGAAAACAAAACAAAGCCCTTTCCCAGGGCCACCTTCTGAGCAAGCGCCTCGGTTGTCACAGCCTCCGCTTTCCCTGTGCCACCGACGGGTAGGAAGGCAGGTGGGATTTGCTCGTGGCTCCCGAGATCGTTTTTGAAGAGGATTGGGGGGCAGGTAGAGGAGTTTCCACGCAAAGTCGTATTCTGATGGGAAGCTGGGGGTACCTGTGTGGGTGGGGAGGTAGATGAGGCTGTCCTCCGAAATGCCTTTCTGGGAAAGTGAAATCCTAATTCTGGCATTTGTTGAAAGGGGATTGCCTACAGTCATCCTTTTTAGGAACAGACGGTGTGAAATTAAGCTGCCGAGTTTCACTTTGATGTTTCTTTTAATTTTCACTAGAACATACCTGTTTTCTCTTAATTCCCCTCATGAAAAGTACTTTTTTTTAATTCTTTAAAAGAGACCACTAACTGAAATTGAAATACTGTCTTCAAGAAATTGTACAACTTTGATCACTAAACTTAAAAGCTAGGAAGGAGATGGGATTAGTGCTATGACTTCTGTAGATAAATATTTGTGAGCATTTGTGACTTGGGCAGAAATTAAAGGGGGAATAAACATCTGCCCTTTGATCAGCTCTCCAGCTCATTAACCTGTTGAATGCAGTGTCTGGCCAAAGGATTCAAGGCCAGAAGGGGTTCAAGGCATATGAAACAATCACAAATCTCTTCCCCTTTCTGTGGACAGCGGTTTTTTTCCTGTGGTATTTTAATTGTAAACACAGCAGGACACTTGGAACACGTTAAATTACTCAAGATTTCCTCTAGTCTTAACCCACCCATAACTTCAGTCAGCCTAATGGTCTGAGATGCCTTGAACTCTTAACTCATTTTGGGTTCGTGCACGAGGTATTTGCTCAAGTGCAGCAGTGCTTTTGAATTCAGATTGTCTGGTGCACCTGGAAAGTGCAGCAGAAGATGGAGATAGCTGCTGAGCTGCAACCCAACTCCTGTGCAGCGTGGATGGGAGCTGAACACGAACCGCTGGTGTCCTCCAAACATCCGAGGAGTTCGCTGGACAGACAGCTTCTCTGCAAAAGATGAGTCACTCTCCCAGCAGCCTGGGTGCCACGTATAAATTAATACAGCATGTAGTTGCCTTTTCCCATGCGAAGCTACATCAGAGGTTTAATTTAAGTTCTGCTTTCATGGTAGCCCTGCGCTTAGTACTGCTCCCAAGCTTTTATAGCCAACCCTTACTGGAGAAGACTACCAGCAACACGTCCACGGGCTCACCCGCGTGCGCCAGGGTATTGTGGGACGAACAGATGGAAAGCGACCGCTTTTCTGTGACTGTCCCTGTTTGTGCTCGAGTGCTGGGTCCCAAATTCCTAAGAGCCCCCCCCGCCCCATCTGCTGACGGCTGGCAGCGTGAGCGGAGGTGAAGGCTGTCGCACTGGAGCTCTGCAGCATCGCACCCTGCAGCTGCCTCGCTTCTCTGCCCGTGCCCTGGGCTGCTCTTCCAGGAGTTTGGGATAGTTCTGCAGAACTTCAGTAGAAAATTAGTTTATCTTGTTTTGGCACAGAAGTTGTAGCTTAATTGCCACACTGTTTATCTTGCGTGAAGCAGAGGCCTGAGAAGTAGGACTTGTTTACAATAAACCTGCAAATAGCTCTGGACAGCTACTGTACCTCAGATTTAAACCCTTAGAAAGTACTATCTGCTACAGAGATATTGCAGCAGTGGGTCAAAGCAATTAAAGCAGCCTCTGCACTCCTCCAGCATTTCCCAGATATCTTAAGGAACTGTAACTTTTGCATTCTGTACACGCAGAACTGGCTCTGCCACAATCTGATGATGCTTCTTTCCTGGCACTAAAAGACATTTGTTAATTTGGAGGAGAACCTATTAGAAGGAGAGTGCATTGCACGGCCTTTTACCGCCTTAATGCTGCGAACGTACGGCCACAGCAACTGCGAGAGGCAGTGGTATCTTCGCGGGCCTTCCCCTGGGTGGTGGGGATGGCTCAGCAGGATGCTCTGCTGGCTTTTATGGACCACGGTCATCAGCAGCGAGCCGAAGCCCCAGCGGGAATCCGTGCGGCCTGCTGAGCTCTGCCTTGCTTCTGCGGCTCCAGCAGCGAAGTGGAGCTTTTTGTAATTATCTCAGACACTCTATCTGGAGCTCCGGGCTATGTAGGAGCCAAGAGGCTCACACAGAGCTTTAGCTGTTTATTGCTTTTAACTTTGGGGTGATGTTGCCTTCAAATACATTTCTTCAGTTTCTGTAAGACTACTGACTTGGGTTTGTGTACTCCAGGAGAATATTAGCTAAAAGCTGGCTGGCTTTGCCATGTAATGTATTGCAGTTTCTCTACTCGTAATTCTGAGCCAAATGTCACCGTACTTGCCCATCGCTCGTGGATTTGAGCAGGCATTTTGTCTTCTCATTGCTGCCATAAAATTGCCAACAATTTTAGGTTGGCAGCCAAATCTTAATGTGGTACTTGGTGGGAGTGAGGTGGTGGTGTGCCGTTCTTCAGTGATGTTCTGTGAGAACCAAAGTATTTGATGTTAGGAGCATGCAACGTTGGTTCCAAGTGGCTTTTAAGATGTTGTTTCCCGTGATGCACTGACTTGGAGGAGCAGTTAGGGCTGGTGTTGATGAAGTGGGTGACCGGGGGGCAATAGGAGACTTCCAGGATTCCTGCAAAGCCGGGAACCTGCTGTCCCATCCTAAGTGTCAGCGACTGGTTGGCAAGTTATCTAATATTAACAACAATAATTCAAAAATACCGTAAGACCTGTAGTGGATTTCTTGTTCTGGTGTGCCTGTTCTTAGTGCTGTCAGTTCCTTTAGAACGTTAGCTCATGGAGCGCTGATCTTCTGCTTCTCAATTTCTCGTCTCAAACAGCCCCTGGAAAACTTATTAAACAGAGTCCTTTGAAGAGGCTCCTAACATGGTAGCGAACGCCGCGAAGGGAAGGCTCTGTCTTACTCTTACCATCTGTCTTGCCGCACACTCCAGATGATGCAATGTGCCATATGCCGTGTCAAAATAAACCCTTTATTTTTAACAAACTGCATTTAAGACACATTAGCAGAATATTCAGCCAATCCCTAAATTTGGGACTGACCTTACTTAATTCCTCAAGGCACGCTACCACGCTGCATCCTTCAGCACTGGAGCTGGCACTAATGAGCTGCAGACTCCTACTCTGACATTTCAGAAAATGAGACTCTGTTCCACCGTAGTGCTCAGAGCTGGGCTGACTTACGCTGATTCACTGGGTATAAGCAGTGTTTATCTTCCAAGGACGTGTGCGCACGCGTGTGTGCTCACAAGGCTCGACCGTAGAGTAATCTATAGGACAAATTGAGTTGAGAGCTGAGTCTGCCAGGTCTGGGCGTGAGAGACCAAAGCTTTGGAGATTAAACTGGTGGAGGTGGCGGAGCCGGAGATGCCGTGGCCGGCAGCTGGCACCTTAAACACAGCTCAGCTTCTCTGTCCCCTGCAAGTTGTGGTCAGGTCACTATAGTATCAGCTGTTCTTTTTCATTAATAGTTTGTTTTATTTTGTTTGCCTGCTGTGTGGGTGGCAGCATGAGATGTGTCATGATTCTCCGAGTGGTTTGATGAGTATTCTCTCTGCTTTCTTCTCCCTCTGCCAGCACTCCCTGTTGTCCTGCAGTTACTGCCTTTGTTCTGTGCCCAGGCTGGTCATACTACAGCTGGGCTACTTCATATGTACTTCTAACTGCAGAGGCATGCTTAATTAGTCCCTTTTTTAAAATCTATCAATGCAGAGCGATCTGAGTGCAAGGACTCTTTGCAAGCAGCAGATCTGCTGCTGTCAGACATGTAAAATTGTCAGGTCTAAGCCACGGCTGGTAAACACACCGGCTTTGGGCATGCGAGCAGGCAATAATTGTGGATTTTACTGCTAGACTACTTCGTGTTATTTGAAAGTTTTGCTGGATAGAAAGTGCTTGAGCCATAGATGCGCTGCCTTGAACTCCTGGTGATCTTCAGGACAAGTAACTTCTCCTGCCTCCAGGCTGCTCCAAACTCTTTTTAAATTAATTTTATTTTTTTTTCTTTTTTTCCTTTGTTGGCTCACTCAGAAGCAAGCCAGGAGCTAGTGTGTGGGACACTATAGCAAACAACCAGCTTGCTGAAGAGTAGGAGAAAGTTAGCAACAGGCTGCTCTTGCCTGTGATCCTTGACCTGCTGCCCTGCAGTCGCTGTAAAGTCAGTTCCTGTATCGGGCGTTTGGGAGGTGAATGGGCCATTGGAAAGCAGGCTGGGCTCAAACCAGTGTTTAATAAGAGTCTTTTCTAGGTGAATGTTCATTTTTTTCAGGAATTTGGTCACTTTTCCTCTTTCTATTCTGGTTACAAAAAAAAAAACAAACCATCACTACTTTCCTTCCCCTACACCTCGGAGAGATTTTCAGGGCTTGTTTTGTCCATCAGTCGAGAGTGAAATTCAGTGTTTACATCTCCTGAGGATGAATGAGGTCAGAGCAAATGTCATCAGCACTGATTCCTGTAGTTCCTATTTATGGAAGCATTTCCTTCCACTTTACTAAGTAAAAACAAGCCCATCTTTCCTTTGCATGAGTCTAGCTGTTGCCCCAGATCAACAGCCTGGTAAGGAGCTCGCCCAAAGTCAGTCACCCTGTTCTGCGGTGGCGTTGAATTCACTTTCTAGTGACCCAGTCATTTCCCCTGGCATTTCCAGCTCCAGTCCTTGGGATTTACGTGCTGTCAGAGCGATTGCGTTCTCCCTGCGAGAACTGGATTTACCTCATTTCACACTTAATGTCAAGCCGCTCTGCGTAGAACGTCTGCAGCATCCCGAGGCCCTCGGAGGAGGGGATGAATGAATGCACACGCTGGATTCATTTGTGTTATTAGTCTTCAGTGACTAATCCACCTGCTTTCTCATTGTCATATTCTGCAGTTGCTTTTACCTTTTCTTCTCCAAGCGTTTCCTACCTAACAGGAAGTATTGGCGCTCTGGAGCAGGCACGTTGCCTTTCCTCCACCGGTTACCCACTCGTCAACTTGCAGGTCGTAGTTCAGTTACTAAATTGGATGGTAGCTCCTCCTTTTTCCCCACACCAGTGCTAAAACATCTTCCTGCCTTTGCAGACACTAAGAGCTTATACAGTAAAGTCCAGCTCGGTCAAGATTATGTGTAAGACGCTTTTCTGAGTAATACCGAAATTTCACCAAAAAGTTGCGCCCTTGCAAACAGTTCTGCTCTTGTCTGGTAAAAGCTCTGGCTGTGTAAGCACAGTTCTTACACAATGAATAAGTGCAGGGTAAAGTGAACTTTCTCCTCCTGTTTTTAACTTTATTCATAACTGTTTGAAAGCCATTGGATGAACAGGGTTTTGAGTGGCAAAGCGGGTTCCGTCTTTCCGTAGCGACTGCGGTGGGAGCTGAGGGTGCTCCGAGCATCACACTTGTCCCTGTCACAGCGTGTCCCCAGCTGTATCTTTGGCAGTTTCCAGAATACTAAATTCCCAGGAAAGAGCGAAGGAATATCTTACAGCATCTGGAACGATCCTATTTAAAACCATTTCATCACTTAAGAGTCTTTTAAAGTACCTTGTGGATTTAGAAGCAAAAGCCCCATGAACCGTACTTCTCGGTCAACTCGTTCGACGCTGCCATCAGATGGGGGAGATTTTTCTTGCCCCTTTCACACCAAAACCTTACACCGACCCTGCGTGCGGCGGGGAGGACAGCTTGCAGGCACAGTCCGGGTTCCTTGGGGCTCGAGGAGGTGGCAGCGCGACTCGCTCGCTTCAGATGCCGAGCGGCGAAGCACGGCACCGCTGCCAGTGCCGGGGAGGACTGCGGGGCGGCTGTGTGCCGGGGCTGGATGCGGGCAACCCGTGGGAGGAGGAGAAGACGCACGATGCCAAGGACTATACTTGTTCTGCCTAGCGGGTTTTTTTTTTAGCAATAGTAGCAACTGATATCAAAGCAGCTTTTGGCCACCCTGGCAAACTCAAATAGGCATTTTTCACAAGATACTAAATCTTCTTCCCTTTCTTTTTAGTATAGGAGACTCCAGGTAGGTGCAGCACTGTCTAATTAATCTTAGTGTGAATGAGAAACTTCAGGCAAATAGCAGCAGTCATTTGAGGTTCTCATATAGCACGAGGACTTTCCCTTTTTTAAATAAACCATATTACTTCAGCTAGCTGCTAGGAGTAACCTCTGCCTGCCACCGACGAGGCAGTGTGGGCCTGCACATCATGTTTCTTAATTCCTGCTTTTTGCTGCAAGTCCTTTGGGGATGTTGTGTGCGGCGCAAGCGGAGCAAGAACTGAGAAATCTGCAGGGCTTTCTCTTGGCTTTTCTGAGATGAGCCTGGTATAAATCAAACCTCTTGGTGATAACATCAGGCTTTTAGTGGTATCTGCAGGCGGGTGGAGTTGGGTTCCCATTGCGCAAGGTGCTGATGGTGTTAGTTGACAGTTTATGCTTTGGAAAGCTTGCTGTCCCGCTCTGCCCCATGGTGACCTGCTGCATGGACTTGAAAACCTGCTCAGAAAAGAGCAGCAATTGGATTGAAGAGCCATAGTGCAATAAGCTTTAGGTCTGGGTCCTTTTGGGTATGACTAGGTTAGTGCCAGACTTGAACAGGTTAAACAGTGGGAAGTGAGACCGAAGTGCAGTTTTTAACTACTTGGAATTTGAGGAATTGACAATTAGCTTTCACAGCAAAACAGGGCTGCTAGAAATTGCACTTCTTGCTTAGTTAAGACCTGTCTTTTTCCTATGTCTAAATTAAGTTCTGCAGACAGTCAGGAGCCAGTTGCAAAACAAGCCCATAACATGTAGTTAATGGTCCTGTATTAAAATGAAATCGCATGAAAGTCCGGTGTGTTGCAGCACAAACACGACTGCCGTAAATGTGCTTTGCCTGGCTTACTCTGATTTTTTTTTTTTTTTAATGGTGCATGAGCAGGAGCGGGGGAATTGCTGCGTTAGGACCACCTCTTCCCAAGGATCTTTAAGAGAGATGAAATGAGATTGTTTGCATCCCCGTTTCAAGCTCTTGCAGGGTCATCCTTCGTCCCTCTGGCTGGCAGCAGAATGGGGAGCAGCCCGGCGGCGTGTGCCTCCTCCCAACCCCGCCGTGGGACGGCTCCAGCCTTTGCAGCGTTACCTCCACACCTTACAAGAAGCCGCCTATGAGTTAGCGTCTGACTCAGCTTTGTCCTTTTGCTGGAGTGAAAAGCGATGTCTTGGTTTTTTTGTCTCCCTCCCCCTCCTCTCGCCGAGCCCGCGGCGTTGGGGAGTGGAGTGGTACATGGTGCTCGCTGCGTGGGCAGGGAGATGCTGTAGGAGGGTTCCCTGACCCCGGAGCCGCTGCAGTGATGCAGCCGATTGACGTACTTTCTCCTGCATCAAAGTGACGGTTGCCTGGCTGCCTCACTGAGCTTGGCTTTTTTTTTTGTGTTTAATATTAAAGTACAAAGCTGTGCAAAAACCACATGCTTTTTTACTCTTTGAAGTGGTGCTGGCTGACTGCCTGAAAAACATTCTCCAGTGGTGGTGGAAAAAATCCCATTACGTTTTACAAATATTTTGGTTTTATTTCACCCCTTTCTTTTAGAAGCTTGACAATAGTCCTCTGGAGACTTGATCTCGTGTTGCTGGCAGAGGCTGACCCATCCTATAGCTGCCTGCCTTCAGTGCTGCAAACAGGACTTGCAATTAGATTTTGAAGAAATGAAACTTGCATTTAGGTGGCTGGTTTTGTGTTTTTCTTTCTACGTTGTACAATACATTATCCTCACCTTGTTCAATGTCTAGCTCTCGACAAGCTGAGTTGAACGTGTAGCCTGGAGTTTTGAGGTCGGGACTTAGGTCCAGAGGTTTTTAAGCAGCTTGAGTGTATTACTGCTAACCTTAATATAGCGGAGTTTAAGATGAAAAATATAATAAAATTAGTCAGGTTATATTTTCAAAATTAACGTATAGTTCCTGAGCAAGAAATACTGGACTGAACATTATTGGAATGGGCAAGAAGGAGGGGAAATAGGATCAGCTGCAGAGGCTGACAGTGTGTGGCACTAATGGCGTATGTAATCTGTAACTTTTAAATGCACTGGTAATGTATTCCTCATAACTTCAGCTGCTGAAAGAAGATGTTAATTAGCCAGGGATTAGCAACTGTGCTTTATGCGTTACAATGCCAGGTATGCACACCTCGGGTGAGTCTCTTCTGTGATCTTTATCCAGGTTTGGGCACTAAATGGCAGCGTTTCAGTGATAAAAGTGGCCTTCTGCAGTTTGTCAGTAGTAGCACAGCGGGGCAGGTGGCACATCTTTTTCTAGCAGAATAGAAATACTGTTTGTCCATTTTCTATCAAATGCAATTAGCATTAAATTGCAGGAATGCAAATTGGGATTTAAGGGCACACAGCTAGGCTGGGCTTGGCTTCTGAGTCATTTTAAAGGTAAAAGGGTTTTTGCAAATGTGAAGGTCAATAGAAATCCTTCTATGAGACTTTTAATATCAGCAGTCATTAAGCTTTCTTAAAGACATCAAAATTCATTGCTTCCTTCAGTGGGGGATGCCAACCGCGTATGCAAGGTGTGCCCTGCTTTGTTTTTATAAGTAAGGTCTTAGCATAAACTCCAAATTTTTTTGTGCAGAGGTACAGCAGTGCGCTGGAAAGGTTTCTGCAGCTGCGAGTTAAAAGCCAAGCCGTATAAAACATCTGTGGTTAAGGCCCAGAGTTTTCAGCTCCCTCGTGCTGTCGCTGTGCCGTAGCCAACGAGCGGCACGATGTTTGACAAGCAATGCCAGCATGGTGGTTCGTGTATTTGTGTAAATGACTTAGAAAACTGGTAAAATTCCACTAATCCCTCTGTAAGTGAGCTTATCATGGGATACGAATTTCCTGTTGCCTGTCCCCTACTGCTGAATGCAATAAAACGGGCAGCCAGAAAATCACGTTGGTTCCTGTATCGGTGCCTGTCATTTCTTCCAGTTTGGGATAACTTGCCTCTACAGAGGTTATGGTTTTCCAGTTTTCCTCTAGCTTTCAACTCTGTTTTGGGTATTTAGAGCTGAAGCTTATAAACAGGTCCTTTTAAAATAGATGAGCATGATATAAGCTATATTGACATAAGTGAATGTGCTGAGGTGTGGGGAGGGCAGGGTGCTGATGAGCAGATATTTGTGTGATGCCTTTTTTACCTTAAAAAAATACAGTACAATCCCATCCAGAGTCTCTGAACAGTACACAGGGCTGCGGAGTGAGTTAAGTGTTGTATTCGCTGTTGTGGCTAAATAAGCTTGATTCATTCTTTCTCCCTTTTAAGTGTTTTTATTAACCAAGACAAGGGATTTCTGCAGTGACGGCCTCCCCTAGGAATGCTGGCTATGTGAAAAATGCCCTGTCCTGCAGCGCGGCTGCTCTCCCTTATCTGCCCGTCCCTCGCTGCCCGCGCCGTGGGCACGGGCTCTGCTCGCTGCACAAATACCTTCCTGTCCTGGGAAGCGTCACCGCTGCCGTTGGCGTTCATCATCGCGTCTGTCATCTCAAATCTGTCCCAGGCCCCCCCGTCAGTGCCAGCGTGACCGGGTTTGGATGAACCCGGCACTCGCAGGAGGTCCCCGCTTTCCCCAGCCAGACCCGGTGTCACCGGGTGTCTGTTGGCACGCTGAGCGTGCAAGGCAGCCACCGGCACGGCACGGCAGTGGAGATCACCGTATATTGTAAGCCTCGCCCGTGTCCAGTATCACAGCCTATGATATTTCTTGGTTTCATCGTTGTGAAGAGGCTGCACGTGTTAAATAGGACTTTTTTGATCACTTTGTGTTGAATATTTATGTTTATTCTTTCTTCTGTTTTCCCAGGAATAGTCCAGGAGTAGTGGAAAACGGTATGTACGCGTTGTGGCCATTTGAGGCCATTTTTCTCTTGGAAAAATCAAAAAGTGATATTGGATTAAGTTTTTATTTCTTGACACTGTTGTCCACAAAGAGCAGCTTTGGTCGCTTGTACCCTTCCAGCCTTAGGCTGTCTCTGCTCTCTGGAGTTGAACTGAACTTCAGGTTCATTGTGTACCAGTTTGAATCAATCTCTTTTGAAACTGGGGGAGCTGGTCCTGATGCAGAACCTCAGCATCGCCAGCTAGATGGAGGTGGTGATGCTGTAAGCCAGGGGCCAGGCCACTGCCTTGGGTTTTATTTCAACTTGGAATGATCGCCCCAAAAGTAAAGAAGGCTTAATTTTTTCTCTTTTACTGGGATAATTATGTTTGTTCAAGCTCTTCACTTGCTAGGCCAAGCAGGATCTAAATTTGGTGTCTCTTTTAATATCTTTTCAGCATACGTGGTTTTTTGGACCACGTTTAAAAGCTCTTCTGTCCCTGTTATGTAAACTTTCTTTAAAGAGAGTGAGATGTAATTGCCTGGCACATCTCGGGGTGGGCAGGCAAAGCCCCAGGTCTCGTCTGCTCGGGAAGCTGCTGCTGTTAAGGACTGTGTGGACTCGCAGGCTAATGCCCGTACCAGTACAGCTCCCCATCTGGAGGCAGTCCTGCTCTGGAATAGAAGTGCCTTATTCTGGTTTTAACTAAACCCAGTTGTAGTCAGGCATTTTGTTCCAGATTTAAATGGGAAGACTGGGCTGACTGCTCCTTTTTCTTAATTGCCATCACTGTCAGTCATCACTCCCACAAATGAAAGGTCTTGATTGATGGTGTGAGATCTGCTAGTTGCTTTTAGCATAAGGGTAGTGTAAATCTCTCGCTGATTATTTAGGCTCATCTGGTCTAACTTTACATGGAAATGTTTTAGGAGCCCTCAGTGTCTAAACTGTCTAACAGTTTTAAAAGAAATAAAAGCAAGAAGCCCCAAACAGCTAGAGAAGGTAATTTTTAACCAGTTTTTGCTCTGTCTGCAAGATGTTTTGACCATCTCTTTCCCCCACAAACATGCTTCTTGAATGCAGATTAAGCAAACAGGAACAAAGCGTTCTTGCTCGGGATTAAAAGTGGATGCATGTGAGGGCTATTTGCAGTAAGGCCACGTATAGATAAGGGTGAGTGCTGTCTGTGCGAAGGGTTGGTCCCCCAGAGACAGGCTCTTCCCTCCCCAGCAGCCGCGGGGCTGATGCTCGCTGCCGATGGCTCGCTGGCGTGCGCTGGCGAGGGACCCGCTCTGGCCAGTGGCTCGTCACTGAGACACTGTTGGGTGCCTGCTCCGGCATCACCAGTGCCCGGCACGCTCGGCTGGAGAGGTTCATGCTTCCCAGGAGAGGCAGGAGGCTTGTCGTGCTTTGGCCAAGCGTACACGGAAATCTGTTTCTTAAATCAGACTTTTATGGGACCAGAGATGTTTTTAGTCTGTGCTATACTTTGCCTCAAAATCTGTTTACAGTGTAATTTGAAGTAGACCACCTGGGTTAGAGACTCATTTTGACAAGTTGTTAAAAATATTCTTAGTGTCCTGCGTTTTCCTGTTTAGAGACACGACTAGAAGGAAATACCTGTAGTTCTGTGATAACGTGCAGGTTCAGGCCCTGCAGTCTGTGACGCTGTATTTTATCTCCCCAGCTCGGTGACTGAGCAGGTGCTGCCGGTACCGACCCTTCTCCAGATGTCAGTATTTGCGCTGCCATTGTGCAAAAGGAAAGCTTTCGCCCTTCTCTTTCTTTCGGGTTCACGTTAGCAGCCAGGCACAGAAGTAATTTTTCTTTTCATTTGGCAAGTGAGTTCATACAGAAATGGGGGGCTAAAGCAACGGCAGAACTGTGTTCCTCGTCCGGTGCATGAATAAAAACAGGGGGCAAAAAGTGCCATTGGGTAATTCTCAGAAGTTTGGTAGAGGGTTGGCTTTGCTGTCCCCTGGGACTTGGAGGTGCAGGTGAGTGGGTGCCAGCAATGCTCAGGTATGTACAATGTAAGCAGAGAAGGATGGCACCTGCGTAACAGCAGTTGCTCAATGCCGTGAATTCAGGGAAGTTTGAGTGTTTTACATGTCTCTGTTTTTTCTAACCTGTAGTAGATGATTTTCTAAATACAAGCACCAGCCCTATGAAGATAGTCAGCGAGCCAAAGGTTGCCCATTACCTGAAGGCAGATCCCTCACGTGCTTTCTGGTACAACCCTTTGACACAATGTGTAAGTTCCTTTTTTAGTCTCTCTGCCTTATTTCCAGCCCCAGCCTTTCCCCGGCAGTTCCCAGCCCTGAGCTCAGAGCTGAACCGCTGCCAGCCCAACGTGACTTCTCTTCCTGTAAGAGAGACAAAAGAAAACGACCTTCTGCTTCCTCTCCCTGTCTGCCCAGCGGATTCCAGCGCCAATGTAGGAGTTGCTCCTTGTTGCAAACCCTCACATGATGTTGCAGTCATCAGTATTACCAAAAGACCCGGGCTTGCATGAAAACAGCCGCACAGACGCTGCAGTCACATGGAGATACTGGCCTTTTCTTTTAGGGTAATTACTTTGGTGGTTGAAACAAGTGCAAAAGTAGTCATCGGGCTGATCAAAATGTGTCCTCATCTGCATTTGGAAGCAAGCCTCTTCGGTTTTGCTTGCCTGCAGCTGACTTAGGGAGGGAGGGGGAGCCCCCAGCTCTGCTGCCCTATTGTGAGTTACTCCTGAGCATCATTTTTACCCTCTGTAGCTACATCAGTAATGAAAACAAGATGACTAGAGAAAGTCACAGGACTGCTCTTGTATCAGTGTGTTTTATGGGTGGATGAAGAAAGCAGTAGTATTTACGCTCATGTGATGTCTCTGCTGCAAAAGGTCACTCACATTTCTAGTGAAATTAGGAGGAGCTGGCCCCCAAATGCAAACGAGTCCCTTCTGCAGTCAGTAGCTGGCAGTGAATAAGCATCCCTGAGCGGTTCAGCTCACAAGCAAGCGTCACACCAGCCCAGCTTCAGGATACCTCGAGCTGTTAATTATTTCTGAAGCACGTAGTTAAGATTTTGAGTTTTTGCTTAACGCCGAGCTGTAGGGTGTGATATTTCAGAAGTACCACTGTGGAATTACAGGTCTGAATTTTCCCAGTGTAGATGAGGTTCCTGCCTTACGAAAAAGATTCTCACTTTGGGTTTCTGAGGCTTAGTTAGCAATAGGGTGCTAATTACTGGGTGGGGTCAGAGGATTTGGGGTTTGTATTAGGGAAAAAGATATGTATTTAGTGCAGCACATACCCAGACATGACCAGCTCAAACCTTGGAGCATTGCAGCTGTGGCATGGTGCTGGCCAGACGTTGTGATATTCTGCTTTGCTGTTCACTACTGGGCTAATGCAGCGATGCAGTACTCGAGATGAGTCTTCCACATGCGCTACGAGGATGTGCCTGCTCACTTTAGCTCAGCCTAGCAGTGTGCTCGGCGTCCCAGCGATTACACGGTCGTAGGTGTTGCTTAATTCCGTCCTGAATCGCTTTCCTTCTTGCTCATAGCTGTAAGTAGCTCTCTGCCAGCGTGTGAGATACTAATGCGAACAGGGATCGTGTTTGTTTCGATTCAAGGTCACTGAAGGACTCTCGGAGGTTAGGTTAGTGGAAACTGCTCTTTTCTCACTGCTTGAGGTCTGTAGTCGGTGTCTGGACATATTGCCCATGGCTGTCGAGTCAATGCGTTACTTAATCTGTGTTGCAATACTGAACTTAGCAACAGTCTGTCTAGGCGCTGTGTTTTTCAGGGCACAGTTGCCTTGATTCATTGATGGCACCATTATGTCTAGAGAGATTTTTGCTTTCAGTCTCTTTCCCTTGAAGCCCCTGTTGCTCCACTCCAGCACTGTTTACAAGTTCGTTTGCATCTTTCAGATGGCTGCGAGTGAGCACTTCATACTTGAGTTCCATGTAGATTGGAAAGGCGTTGCAAGCTCTCACTGCAGATACGGGCGCATCTCATTTCTTCACTGACTCAAGATGCAACTGCTATAAATTGAATTCGGGATTTTAAAGCTGTATTGTGCTTATTTTGCTGCTCACATCCTCACCCCTAAGAGTATTTGCAATGAGTAACCTCACCCACAGCTTTGGAGACTCTTCACTGCAGAAGTAGAAAGCATTTGTAAAATCAACAGCAGAAAAACTTTGGTGGGAAAGCAAGCAGGTGTGATCCAGATGTGTCCAGAGCAAACGCACTGAGTAAAGAGGTTTCCATGTGGCTATTCCTTGGCAATAATTGCGGTTTAAAGCAAAGGGAAAAATTCTCCTGAGCAGCTCACGCTGAAGATCTCATCTATGAACCTGGAAAACCAGCTCTTCTGTGTTTTTGACAGAGTAAAGCAAATACCAGTCAATGTTTCAAGCTCTGCTTGAAATGTGCTAAAAGTTCTGCAAAGAAATGTACTTTAAAGGCCTCTGGGGATCGTTGTCTGGGTGCTGTGAGATACCTGGCTGATAGAGCAACTAGGAATTCAGCGCAGAAGTATGCAATTCTGTTTTAATCGGCTGGGTGGTTGACTCTTCCCCTTGCTTTGCAGAGCAGGGTTAGCGGTTCCTAGTATTATCATTTAGACCATTCTTATTTTCACTTAAGGTGAAGATATCCTGACGTTTTGAAATGGGGCAGAGACTGAAAACAAAAAAGCAAAACTTTCTACATCCAGTGATGATGCAAACGCCATCTGGCCCTTAGGGCCAACCTTTTAGTCACTGCCGATCAATCGTGGCAAACACAATCAGCAGGAGCCAAGTATTGCGAACGCTCTGGTTTTGATAATGTGGCTTCAGAAAGGCTTTCTGAATATACAAAGTGTAAAGCAATGCTCTGACAGCCCAAAATATGCTGTGATTTATATGCTTTCTTTGGAAGCTGGTTTAGGTGTGCTGTAGCCAGCCCTGTATCAGCCTCTTAAGTCACACAAAAGAGGCTGAAATGCTTTTGGCTCCTGTTCCTGAAGAGGTTTCTTCATGGCTCTGTGCTACACCAAGGCTCATCAACGAGCTAGTCAGCGTTTTTCTTGTTTGCTCAGCATCAGCTGAATGCTGCTTCCCAGTACTGTGAGGCTTGTCTAGAGAACAGTCACACAAAGAGGATCACTTATCTTCCTGCACTTGAACAGAAGGTATTTAATTTTTAAGTAAATATTTTTGCCATAACCTCAGGCTTTTTTTTTCTCTGCCCCCCCCCCCCAAGCTCGATGGTTGCAAATACTCCCCTTGTGCAGACACGGGAATGAAACCAAATCCAATACAGAAAAATCTGAGGGGCGGTTAGCACATCTCCCACCACAGGCTGGGCGGATTCATTCCCATAGCCTTCCAGGGCACCTGTGCTGCTTATCGTTTTGATTTTTGACGTTGCAGAAAGTGGGCTGAAGAGGGAGACTTCACCCTCAACTCCTTGGCTTCAGTGCGGGCAAAAGCCTAGAAGGAAATAAATCAGCCTTGAATTCTGGTCCGAAGGTCAACAAGTAAGAGTGACGCTGGAGCAGATGGCCCGAGTTCCTCAGCGTGGGATATCTTGTCCTCAAGCATCAGATGACCTCATCTAAGCCTCCCAGATTACCATCTCTGCAGTGACACCGGGGGTAATCAGAACAGCTTCAGACCACACTGTCTTCAGTTTGGCCTGCAGAGTAGTAACGAAAGGTCTCTGTGTGTGTGGATGAAAGTCATAAAAGGTTAAATTACAGTGAATTCTGCTTCCAAGCTGATTCAGACATGTGTGGGATCAGATGTCTGGTCTCTGCATTGCCACCTCCCTGCTGACTGTAACTGGGGCGTTGGGTCAGCACCGGTTCCGGGGGAAAACACCCTCCATGGCAGCTCGAGGGATTGCTCATCTGGTGATTTGAGCTTGATCCTGCTGGGGCAGGATACCCGGCTGAAAGCGTCGCTGCAGACCGGCTGAAAACAATGAAACAAGGGTAAACTGCTGCTTGCTTTAACAGTGGTTGGAAGGCTGTTTTTAGGTACTTCGAAATGCAATTTGAATGCCCATAGGTATAATAGCTGCAGTCAAACAAACCCTGTTTCTTTTTCCATAACACAAGAAAAGGTGGCTGAGGGGCATATTGTGCTGGGAAGGTTTGTAACAGCTCCGTTACCCCGATCATTTACCAGTTCCCTATCTTCTCAAGAAGCGTTGAGCAAGCTATGCCGAGCCATACAATGAGTATATTGTAGCTTGCGGTTCTGATGTAATTCCCACCAAACACTCTTTCCACAATGAAAACTTGAAGTTACTTGAAACCAAACTCCTTGCCCTTTCCATCGCCTGCACGCAGAGCTGTGTGAAGCTCAATAAACATGCTCTGCCGGGCTTGCTCAGCACAACCGCTCTCTGAAGCCCTGCAAAAGTCCCAGTATCTTCTAGTGAATAGAGACTATAATTGGCACAATGCTCCTAATAAAGGCTATTCCTCACAGTATTTGCCTTGAATTCTTATTTTAGGGTTTTCTTGTAATCTTCCTTAAATTCCACGTGGTTAACTCTTTTTGCTAAACATGTGATCCTATTTTGGGGAGAAGCAAAAGAAGTTTGAGATGATAAAAACTAGAAGCATTCTGCTCGCAGATTGCAAGCAGAGAGGTGGCTTTCAATTTGTCTGAATGCTCGTGTGGCACAGGAAAATATTGGCTGTTTAGGAGGCTCAGGAAAGAGACTTGTTCCTGTGATAAGATAACTTTTAAAGGACGGAATTTTATCTGGGCATTATGGTGACTTGAGAGTGTAGATATGTCAGGGACTGGTTTCTTTTAATAGCCCTGCGTTACTGACGGGGAAATTCTCTGCTGCTTTCTCCACCAAAACACAGCATCTCTGCCAGCTGACTCAGACCCGTGCCCTCATCTCTGTTTTCTTTCCTTTTCCCTTATAAAAGAGTTTGGCGTCTCCTTTTACCATTTCCAATGTAGCCTGGCTTTGGGTCTCCCAGGTAGAAAGTGGAGGCTTGCTGTTAAACTGTGAAGCTTGAGAGCGGGCAGGGATAAAGGTAGTGTCTAATGGAGGAGATTGTGTGAAGGCAAATACTAGTGACCAAAGGGTCTCCACGTTAAAACAGGGTGGGGTTTTTGCAGCAATGTTTTTTGGGTGGCTGGCAGTCGTTCTCCCTTGCACTGTCTGTTCAGGTTTTGGTGTGCGGGTGCGTCTGCCTGTTCCTCTTCCTTACAGCGGAAGATAAGAGTATCGCATTTAAGTTGGTGTTGCATTATCAGGTTTGGGGGTAGATGAATGTGGCTGCTTTACTCAGAGGGTTCTCCCTCTTTGGGCATTTGGGTTATCTGTAGAAAATTCAAAAGTCATTTCAAAACCTTTCCACCCACTCAGCACCCAAGGAGTTGCATGGCAGAGGGAACTGCCAGGCTGGCTGCAGGCTGCTTGCTCAGCTGTGTCATGGCTGATGCCGTAGAATCTGCTGATCTCACCATGAAGTAACTTTTGCACATGAGGCCGATAAATTCATGTGACCTCGTGGTGCAGCTGGAGGAGCCTTTGTATGCTCAGTAAAGAAGGGAATGAAACGCTGTTAACCATGTTAAAGCTTCCCCTGCCTCCTTTAAATGTCTTGAGTGCTGATGCTCGCAGCGTTTCCCAGCTCAGATCTCGGGAGCTATGGGAAATTCTCCGGAAGCTTTGTGATATTCAGCCTAAACTTCCCTTTCTTTTATCTCCTTCTATAACTTAATACTCCTGTGCCACGACAGAGCCCAGCTTCCTGCTTAGTCTTTATACCCTCCCGTTGAATGTAGAGCTGCTATCAGGCCCTCCCAGACAAGGACAGACTCCACAGTGGTCTAGCCAGGATATACATATTTAGTTCTCAATCTGACCACTAAAACCAGTAAGTCGGTACCTCTTTTCAGGCCATAAATGAAGACACAAGCCCGAGTTGGAATTGTGTTTATAGCCAGGGCAATCTCTGGACTCTGGGACCTGAAAACTTATCCCTGATCACTTCTGAAATGATTACATATGGAAATAACAGCTTAATAGCAAAACCGTGAAGAAGCACTCATCCTTCTTACCGCTTGTAGCGGGGCGACTGGGGTTTGGTGTGCTGGTATTGCGGGTTTGCTGCTGGAAGGCTAGAGCAAAGCTGTGTGCTTCCCTTGCAGGAGCTGCGAGGACAGATCAATGTATTTATAGTTTTGCTATTATTAAACCCAGAGGGTTTTTGAAAACAGCGGTGTTACTCCTCATAGTCCCTTTTTGGAAAGAAAGCATGGGTGTCTAGGTGGGGGGTTTTGTCTGTGACACCGCCTGCGCTTGAGCATTGCTTAAGCAAAGCACAATATTCCAGGACTTGACAGTGGGCAATTTGCAACAAGCCAGACTACAAAAACAGCCTTCATTCCAGTGCTCTGTGTGAAGTACTCATTCTTCCATCCCTTTTCTTTGGGTAAGATCACAAAATCTGTTAGCTTGCATTTCATGAAGATGTTTGAAGAGCATGTATTTACTTAAAAGATCATAAATGTCCTCAAGTTTAAAAATCTTCACAGAAGTGATTAACATTTTGCTGAGACAGTTGTGGAGCAGCAGATTTTAAATGGTTCTTGAAGTACAGAAATTTACAACCTGATTTTGAAGAGCAGGGAGGAAGTTCTCCTTTCCACTCATCTGAAGAGAAGGCATTCATGCTGGGGAGGAGATTCAGGGTGTTGGGGGGCTCATGAGTTCTTGCGATGGTTTCTGCAAGCAGAGGGGTGGCATTTGTACGGTTTAGTCATCTCGGGCGCTGAGAAGTAGGAGAGGAAACTGCAGGTGACTGGAAAGGAGCAGATTCAAAGCGAGAGCCTGTAATGCTGTGCCGGGGGGGGTGAGAGGTTTTGGGCTGCAGCTCCTGCCAGAGCGAGCTGCAGTTTTCCCACTGCAGAAGCCGAGGTTGGTGACTTCTGCAGCAGCACCGGAGCTGCTCATACACGGATCACACCTGCACTGGTGATTGAAACTGGTGCTGGAGCGTGTTCTGCTTTTCTGCTCGTCCTTCCTTCCTAACTAACTGCTGCTAACGCTGGCCGAGAGCTCTGAGTTTCACAGCTGCTCTGAAGCATGCAGAGAACGAGTAGCAACCATGAGATTTTGTGGCCTAATTCTCGTAGCAGCGCTCTTGTGGAAGCTGTGAGCGCTCGCTGCTTGCGTGCAGGGATCTGGTTTTCCCCTCTGTACTTTATCTGTGACTGCACTGACCAGAAATGCAGGAAGGATGAGGATGGAGCAGACTTTGCAGTGCAAGTTCTGATTTATTTACTACCCTCAACCCATAACAGCCCTTAAGCACCTTGACTAAAGCCCAGCTTTGGTTCCTGGTTTAAATTATATGGTGGAGCGTTTATTATGTATCTGGCCATCTGTATTGTACCGTGGACTAATACATGAGCCCAGTGGTGGCTCCAGACCTTCAAGAGGGTAGCCAGATCCCTCCAGGGAACCTGCTGCTCGGCCGCAGGCTGGCTGGCGCGGTCGCTGTTGCAGCCGGTTCTCCCGTGCGCCACGAATGCATCTGCAGCTCCCACACACGCAAGCCAAGGAGAAACCTGAAAGCGCATCTGGCTTTGCATTTCAAACCCAGTGCCTTGCTGGTTGTGTTGCAGCCTCTGGGCGATGGCTCCAGGTAACAACTGATGTAAATACCTCTGCGAGCTGCTTGCCTTTTTTTTTTTTTTTTTTTTTTTTTTGAAATGCATGGTCTAAAAATAAGGTTGGAATGTGCTGCAGTGACTCAGGGTACACGGTCTGCAGCACCGGGGTGGTGATTGTGTGTAATTGCCATGGCAGTCCTGCCAGAGGTCTCCACCCAGCTGGCACCAAAGCTGCTGCAGATAAATCGGAGAGAAGGGGGAGTTTAAAGCCAGACCTAATAGGACAGCATGAGTTAACTGTGTGGGGGTTTCAGGCTACCCTGGAAACAAGGTCTCTTGAATGTTCTGCAGCTTAGCTGGCAGATGTGTCCTGCAGGATTTCACGCTCTCTCAGCCAGGTAATCGTTTCCTTTAATGGGAAGGAAATGGAGCTACACGTCTCTAGGGATGCTCTCTCCTTCCAAAATCCTTGGCCAGTTTGAAACTAGAGCAGTTCAAGAGACAAAACGCTTAAGCAATTAATGGATCTTCTGGTAAAGACAGCTGCATCAGAGACACGTGTCCCCTCTCCTACAGCTGTACTACACGCTAGTTGCTGTTAACGTGTGACATGGATATCCAGGAAGAGTGGCAAGCAGCCGTGCCATCCTTTTCTTTGAACAGCCGTGCTGCTTGTAAAGCCTCCTCCGTAATTTGGGCAGAAACTCGTTAGGGCACCAGGGCTGTACTCCATGTCAGCCTCGGCTTGAGCCCACCGCCACGCTGCTCTGCATGGCTTCATGCTGCAAGCCCCATTTTTGCTGGAGACGTACCTTGCCGTAGGAGTGCTCCCTTCCCTTGAGGAAACCCCGGAGACTCCGCTCGGAATTTCTGTGCCGCAACACAAATAGAAAAGCGAACGTGTTGCCTTCCCACCCAGGTTGTGCAAAAAGCAAATTTACTTCTGCGTGTCAAAAAAACCCAAAGCTCAGACATGTTGGCTTGGGTTGTTTCCATCTGGAAACAGACATACCTAGATATTGGAGCTGGGGGAAAAATAAACCTCGAAAAACAAATTGCTCTCAGTATGGCCCTGAAAGTGAGGATAAGACTTCTCTTGGTCTAGTAACCATGTGATTTTAAGCTTCTAATATGTTACAAGTGGGCTGGAGTGCAAGGCTCGGCCCCGGTGACAGCAGCTCCGAAGGGTCTGTCACAGCCAGGCTGGAGCTGCTGGTGGCTTCAGGAGGGACATTAAGTATCTTAAAATACGTGGCCTAGTTACAACCTGTTGTAAGGAGGCTGTAATTTATCTGGGGAGGGACAGCGTGAGGGGACGTCTTGCAAATCTAAAGGAGCTTAGGGGCACTTCAGTAACTTGTTTACTGCTGAAGTGAAATGCTTTAGCGTCCCTGCCCCTCTCCTGTGCTCATCGTGCCAGTCAAGCTGCAGGTGATGCAGAATAAGGTGTGGAAAATAAGCTGGATCATTTCAACACCGAAATGTGGATAAACCCTTGTCCTGAGCAAGAGGCAGAGCGAAGGCCAGTGCTTCCCACCGCTGCCTCTTTAAGGAGTGTTTCTCCATCCTGGGATGGCTCCTCGGCTGAGCTCCTCGCTGCGTTCTCCCCGAGTATTGTCCCACGCCATAGAAATCTGGAGGTCTTAAAGGAGGAAAAAAAAAAAAGAAATAAGAAAAAATTGCTGCACTCAGGAAAAAATTCAATAGCTCATTCAGCTGTTAAGCTACTGATGCAGGAAGTGTAAAAGAAAAATGGAGCCTGCTTTGTTCTGCCCAGACAAGGAGTAAATGCCATTGCCCTAACAGCCTTTTTCTGTTCCAAAAAAGCATGAGGTCATCTTTAAAAGCGGTAACCACTGAGCGGGTTTACACTGGGTTACCAGTCTCAGGCTCCCCCTTCGTCTCCCCCCTTTCCTGGCACCAGCCCGGCTCGGGGCTCGGCGCGGGATTGCTCCGGCGAGGTGTGTGTTGCTCCGCTCCCGTCCTGGGGCTGCCGACGGGCGCCTGGCCCCGGGCCAGGGCCTCGGTAGAGGGGCTGCAGGCTTTCGCCTGGGAGGGAGCTGCTCGATAACGCGGGCCCTTGGCCGCTCGGTCTCCGAGCACAGCAGGCTGCGTGCTGGGGGGGCTCGCCTCTCCAGCCGGGGTCGGATGCCCTCGGGCTGCCAGGCAAGGTTGCCCATCCAGCGTTGCCCGTGATCGTGTGGGAGATGGTTTTATGCACCTCTGTGGCTCCGGAGTCGGTGCCATCTCGGCGGTGCAGGACGTTGCACCCTCCAACAAATGCACGCGTGCTGTGCTGCAGTGAAACGCTGCTGGCGGTTGGGCTGCTCTTTAAAAGCACAGTTTGGTTAAGGCTGAGATCCAGGAGCGCGTCCTCCTACCCCAGCCATCTCCCCACATCCCTTCATCGGCACGGTGTACCCTGGTACATCGTCCCACCCACCCCCATGGGAGGATGGCTGGAAGATGATGCTCCGGCCAGCCTGGCTGCAGGGTGTGAGCCACGCAGGCTGCTGGAGGTCTGCTCGCCTGGTGCTTTCCACCGGGCAGCTCGAACACAGGGACATCCATAAGCACCAATCTCATAGGGGTTTTTTATCTGGTGGGGTGGGGGGGGAGACAAAAGAAGCATAACTCCGGCAGTTACTCAGATGTTCGCTTGTTTATTTAGCCTGCTAGGAGTGGCTGCTTCCAGCTATGAGAAGTATGGGAAGAATTCAGAAACCAGAGGGATCAGTGCATATTTCTTTCCTAGCGTAATGCTTCCTGCCGTTCGGCTGGAGCGGCTGCGGGTGGGAGCGTGCAGGTGGCACGGATTGCATAAAAGAGAAAGGGTTTTGTGCCGAGTCAATGATTAACAGTTTTGGGTGTCAGTCTTGCAGCACAGCGCCGTACATCTCGCAGGGTGCAGATCAGAGGCATGCTAAGGCAAGCCCGGTTTCTCGGCACGCCACGATGCCGAGGGTGGCAGTTTCATCCTCGTGACCTGGATCCTGTTGTAACATTTCGGTGCGGCGCCGAGGGCAGGGTGAGACGAAGGGTCCCTGCGTGCATCTCGTGGGACGGAGCAAGGTGCGGGGTGCCGAGCCCCGTCCCGCAGCGACCTTGCTCCGTGATCCCTCGCCTCCGAGCGGAGCTGGGAAGGGAAATGGCTGAAAGGGCTGAGTGGGCAAAGCCCTGCTCGGAGCCAGACCAAGATGCTCGACGGAGGAGGCGTCTGCTTCCTCACGGAGCTTGTGCTGAGTCACGGCTCGTCAGAGCCAGCACTGCTGTCACCGCTGTTGCTGCACGCTTCTGACTCAAGAGCTGCGCTGGTTTTGGTTGGTTTTTTTCCCACTAAAGTAACCCAAATCATTACCTTTGCAATCTACCTGGTACATGAAGAACTAGTTTATGAAAAAGAAAAGCTCTGTGAGAAGCGGAGGTGCCTACTCCGTAGTCGCAAGTCAGTCTTGCTTTGACATCAGAGGGCTGTGCAGAACAGATAGTCAGTACTGAAAGTGCAGAACAGTCCTGTGTAAATGCCCTTTTCATGCTTGCCTCAACGGAAACATTGGAGTACCGATAGTAACACGCTGCCTGGAGCACCCTGCTTTGTAAACACTGAACAACCTTTTTTGCTGAAGGTATATGAAGAACGTGACCACAAGAAATCTGCCTTTGTAACACTTATTGTGATCCTTTAAATTCTTTTGTTTAATGATGAAACCTGAGCTAGAAGAGGGCATTTGTGATTGTTCTTGAGTCAAAGACTGAGCTGATGCAGGACACAGTTATGAGCATCCTGACCTGCTTTTGCTTCATTACATGCAAACCAGTTTAAAAGAGCAAATCTTGATCGTTCCAAAATTTATCCTAACTTAACTGTTGGGACTCTGTCCTCCAGTGCTTTTCCTAAAATAGGCAGAAGTGCTCACAGGATGTTTGCACTGCAGCCAAATCATAACTCGGGACTTGTTTGCCTCATTCTTGAGTCTGCTCTGACCCTCGCCTGCACTCCTGGCTCCCTGTTTACTTGTTGCAAGGTTTCATAACCCTCCCTTACTGCTGGTTTTGTTGGTGTTGACCTTGAAACACCATTGGATAACATAATTGCCCATGCTCTTGTGTTCTCTTAATTTTTACTAATTTTCAGGGTTGAACTTGCTGCAGCAGTATTTTTCATACGCCGTCCTACAGCCACATAGGTGTGAAATCTTGCTGCAGCCCGAGCCCTGTTAATACCTCCGCAGTCTGGGATCTGCAGCCGCCTGCCAGATCGTTCTGCTGCTGGAGGAACAGGGACGGCAGCCCAGAGAGTTGCAAGACCGTCTGATGACTTCAGCCCTCCTGGAATTGCTTACAAGACAGCGTGAAAAATGCACGCCGAGTTAACATTGCGTTAACGCAATAGGAGTTGTTTCCGAAAATTGGGTAGTCCTCTCTGGGCAGTGCTGCCCTTCCCAGGAATGCTGCCGGGGAGAAGTGGAAGATGGATTAACTGGGAGGGCAGAAGGTGCTTTGGCAAAGATGCGGGAAGATTTATTTCCTGCTAAATGATGTCTGTTCGTGACTCAGCAAAACGCGAGTGGCGTTGTCGTTCTGCAGAGTCATGGCTAGATACCGGGAAGGGAAGAGTCTGCCCTGGCCAGGCGCCGGCCGCTCTCTGCGGGCAGGGGCGGGAGGAGGTCGGTTGTGGCCAGACATCGAAGGCTTTGCCCGCCTTGCAGGAAGGAAGCCTGGCTGTATGGAGTATTTCTCTGCGGTCGGATGACAGAGTGGAGGCAGGAGGATGTGCACAGGACTTGGGTGTCCTGACTGTCCTGTGCTTCCTCCCCAGGCCCAGCTGCAGACATTGCCTCCCCATCATTTTCCAAATGCTGATTTCTTTAAAAAAAAGATTGGAAAAGGGACGACGTAGCTGTGTCCTGCATGTCACCCTGATTTGCATCACACATACTTTACTCCATGTGCTTCTGTATGGCTTTTTTCCAAATACCTTTACCTCACGAGTTATTTACACACCTGTATAAGTCTGCTGAATGACATCTTTAAAGTTTGTTTTGGCTTTTAAAAAATCCCGAGGATGCCCTTCGTGTGCCACGCAGCGACCCACTGGATCTTTTGTATTGATGGTCTCCAGTTGCTAATGACGTGCTTAGTTAATTATTCACTGAGGTAACAGAAGCTGGTTTTAAACCCCCGCCGGGCAGAGAGCAGTCCTGGAGCGTGGCCGGCGGTTGCGGCCAGGTTACCTGACCCATGCCGGACTCGAAGGCGATGCAGGTCCTGCTGCGGCTCTGCGGAGCCTGGGTCCACGTGGCTGCGGTGCCGGCGCTGACCCAACCTGCGCCAACAGCCGATCCGACCCAGCTCGGCAGGTCTGGACCGGGAGCTGCCGAGGAGCCTTAGGGATGCACGGGATGAGCAGCCGCTGCGGGCTGCAGCTGGAGGAGGATTTTGCGAATCCAGTGAAAGTCTCCTGGACCTTTCTGAGAGGTCAGCTGCTGAAATTTGTACTCGGAAAATTAAAACACTGCAAGAGGAACTGCGCTGTCAGCACGGCATGCGGGGAGCCACTCGCTCGGTTCCCGGTTCCCTCAAGGGAGCCCTGCACCATCACTGCTGGTTGACAGCACTGAGGAGGAAGTAGAAGCTGCTGCTGCAGATTTTGTTGCTATAAAACCCCTAACCCTGTGCTCAGTGGCGATTGATGCTGCTCTTTACGCTTGGTAGAGGCAAAGTGCATTGCTGCCATAGGCAAAGCAGGGTCTCGCTGGATGCCAGATAGTGGTGGTGAGCTGGAGAGCAGTTGTCAGCGCAGGGCCAGGGGAAGGCAGGTGCCTGCCTGCTTTTGGAGGCTGTAATCACCCAAGTAAAGCACCATTTTTGATTTACCAAGTGTTGCTTTCACTTTGCAAAGACTCCATGAAACCAGGCTACAGGGAGAGTGGGGAGTAAAACTTCTCCCTCTTGCCAAGGACTTTTAAGACAGTAGTTTGATAATTCCTGCCACGCAGCAAGACTCTCTCTATGCTGTTCTGAGTAAAACACATCCTTCCTTCAGCCAGGCTGGTGTCCCCCGTGCAGCACGAGCCGCGGGATGCTGCGGGGACAGGGACATGGGCTGCGTGTCTCCCAGCGCTGCGGCAGAAGCAGAAGTTCCCTGAAGTAACTCGCCCTCGACTGATTCATCAGCCTTGTTCCATAAACAGGAAGCTGGGAAAGTACAAGCAGGTGATCTCGTGCTGCTGCAAACATAAATTATATCTGTTTGCTTGTATTTTTTTTCCTCCAGCTGCCTGCTAACTCTTTGTCCAGGTGAAGGATTGTTTTGTCAATGAGGAGTGGAGTATTTGCAGTGGGGAGGTCTTTCAAGTTCACGGTACAGATTTAGAAAAGAGCTTGACTTAGAGCTCTTCCCTGGCCCTAATGCTGCCTGCACTATTTTGGAGTGATTCAAGGGAACTGCTCGCACCACACCGCGTGCTGGTAGCAGGGATTTCTTTGGAAATGCAGGTGATGAGAAAATGGCCACAAGTAGCTGTGTATGCGCTAGCTGCCTAACGGGCAAAACTTCCCTGCTTTTACCAGGGCTTAATGACATTAAAACTGACAATAGCACTAGTGCAGCTGGTGTCCAGCTCTTGCTCAGCCTGCGTAGGGAATCACAGCAGGGTTGAACACGAGCTGCTGTTCTGAAATCCCAAAGAACTCGGAGGGCTGGGGTCTGTGCAGCACTTGATGCTGAAGGAGCAAGCTGTCTCCCGAGATAAAATGTTCCCACCTGGAGGTGCTGCCTTTTCGTGGCAAAGAGACCAGAGCGGAGCGTACCCTGTACTCTCTCAGGAAGGCTGGGGCAAGCACCCATCCGCCGTGCCAGGCAAGGTGGCTCATTGTGTGTGGTTTGGCATCCTGCTGTGGGACTTTGGGTGCTGGTCGAGCTCGTTGTAGGACTCTGGACCCTTTGGTTAAAGACACAGTGCCATGTCACCAAGGCCTGAGTCTGAGCTCAGGTGTGACACCAGCATTGCTAGCACGAGGACATCCTGCTTTGCTGCATTGTGGCTTACGAAATTGGGGCGGGAGAGAAGGATCCTTCCCCGAGGACCAGCCCGCTTCCTTCTCCCAATTTCCACGGTACCAGACTTTATTTCAACAGCATGGCTTCCCATGTAGTCCTTACTAAGGTCTTCCAGGACTCAAGAGGCAGAGATTTCCAAATAACCCTGCTAATTCAGGGAATCGTCTCATGGCGGAGTTGGTAATGCTGGCTGAAGCACCGTTTGTTTTCTCGCACAGCATTCAGTGTTGCAAACGAAGCTGAGTTCAGGGATTGAGAAGTTCAGCGCACGCGTTGCATGCTGCTCCCAAGCAAAATAATCCCCGAGAGTGCCGTTGTGGTCTGGAATAAACTCCATTAATGTCTAAACATAGGCGAGACAGCTCGAGTCTGCTAGATTTTAGATGGGGCAGACACTCCCGCCTCTCTTCCCCCCAGTAAAGGCAGCAGTTCAGCATCTGCTTTGAAGCTGCCGGTCCTGGGGAGGAGTCTCTAATTAAAGCTAGCACAGAAGGGCTGCAGTGGGTGGCTGGCTGGGGTGCTGGGAGCGCCGCTGGTATCTGACCCCGTGTTTGCTTTGGCTCTTTCCTCCTCCCAGCATCATCTAATGGTTTGTCGGGAGGTGGGAGGTGGTACTCGCTGCAGCCCTCTCCCCCTGTTCCCCGCCGTTATTGAATGGTCAGGGGCTGAGTCACTGCTGGGCAGGGCAAGGAACTGACTTTTCCTGACACCTCTGCAGCAGCCCCACGGAGATGATCATAAAGAAACAACCTCAGAACGGTGTCTGGCTGAGGGAGTCCGGCTCGGATGGCGTGGCCGGAGCTGCCCTCCGGCATGCTGCAGCCCTGGCTGCTGCCCCATGGCTCTGGTCTGAGTGGCAGTGATGGATTGTGTTGGTCTCGTAGACAAACGTCTTCAGTTGCTGCTTTTAAATTTTGAGGAAGGTTGTTTAACCGCCTGCGTTCTCCCTGCCGGGGCTCCCGGCTGCAGCGTGGCGGTCGTAGGGACACGGCCCCACGTGCAGATTGCACCCGGGCAGATGACGGGTACATGAAAGCCCCATGATCAGCACAGCCGTGGATGGGTGCAGAGTTTGGCAGCTGGACGGGGTCCACAAGACCCTCAGAGACCAGACGCGTGGTGGATGGAAAGGAGTTGTGCTTCGGCAAAGCTCCGGTTCTGCTCCGCTCTGGCTCCGGCTTGCCCTGTGGTGCTCTCCTCGTTTCCGTGTTCAGCTGGGCCCTTATTTTGCACCATTTTTGTGGAAGGTTCATTTGAGACATGAGCTATCGGTGCCTCTTGTGCTTTCGTATCCCCCTGTGTCTGTGCCCGTGCCTCACTGCCTGTCCCCTGCTTCCATCCAGTGCTTTGGCATCTGAGAAACCTCTGCCCCTTGCCTGAGCCACCTACCACCCAGCCTGGGACCGTCTGTCACTCTGACTTTCTTACTCTACTTTTTTCAGGGAGATCAATTTGCAAAATGATGGATAAATAGCATAGGTCTGAGTTGGTACAGTATCAAGCGTTTCTAGTTGCTGCTCGGAGCCTCATTGTGCAGAGGAAATCCTGACACAGGAGTTGGCGCAGGACGAAGGCAGCGGTGCAATGAGTGGATAAAAAGTGAGGGTGAACATCCAGGAGCTGTGTGTGGTCACGGTCGAGCAGCGTCCCCGTCCACCTTCCCCCTGCCTGGCTCGCTGCGAGCGGTGCATGGCAGGTTACATGGGCTGGAAAATTTCTGTTCGCTTTTCCAGTTGGTCAGTTGAATGTATCTGGCAGGATGTTCTGCAGAAAAAGTTTCATTTTTCCCCTCTCGTCGGCAAGTTTCTGTTTGTTTTTTCAATCAAAAAAAAAAGCCTGAAGAGAGTGCACCAAGGAAAGCGCACTGTTTAAAGGAAAGGAGAACTTGAAGCAAAATCAGGAAACGTAAAGTTGTTGTCATCAGTTTAGAGTTCGTGGAAGTCCTTTGCACGTGGCTGTCGGTGACGACACGGTGCACAACCTTTTTCGAGGTGGTGCACGGTGGCACGATGCCAACCTCCCTCTCCCCCCCTTCTTATTTTGCAGTATTCTCGCGTGCTGGGGCCCGGAGCCGATGGCAGACAATGTCAACAACTAACAACATAGCGCAGGCCCGGAAGCTGGTGGAGCAGCTCCGCATCGAAGCCGGCATCGAGAGGATCAAGGTGAGCACAGGAGCTGGCGCAGC
This sequence comes from Mycteria americana, assembly GCF_035582795.1. Taxonomy (NCBI): domain Eukaryota; kingdom Metazoa; phylum Chordata; class Aves; order Ciconiiformes; family Ciconiidae; genus Mycteria; species Mycteria americana. The sequence goes on along the minus strand of NC_134388.1, from coordinate 5,516,152 downwards.
ACAACACGTGCCGCACCTGGGGTGGGCAGGGACGGAGCGGGAAGGGTCCCTGGGCAAGTGCTTTGGGTTTTCACCGAGCACGTGCATGCTGCTGTCATGTCTCCGGCTCAGATGTTGCAGCATTTCTAGATGAGACCCCTTCCTACGGGCCCTGCTCATGCTGGGAGGTAAGGTCGCAGCCTGGGCCGCTTCTCCCAGGTGTTAGAGGTGACGGTGCGATCCGAGGGCAGACCAGCCACTGGAGTAAGGTCCTGGAGCTCAGCTGGGCACATGCAACCTGTGAAGGCACTGAAGCTGCAGGGTCCGGACCCAGCAAAGCTCTGCCAGGCACGCTCACATGCATTCCAGTCTTGTTGCCCCATTTTTTCACAGGATGCCTTCACTGTCCAGATGCAGTTTCTCTCAGAAAGTCCCTGCCTGCACAGTTATTTCTCAGCTGCTGCATTCTTGCAGATGAAGAAGGATGGTGGCACGCCTTCACTCTGGTTTGAGGCACGTTTATGGTAGAACTAGGGAAGGTTAATTTTGTGCTGCAGTTGTCCAGGATAGCAAACCGGAGTCTATTCTCAGCTGTGTGCTGGCTCACCAGCACTCTGCTGGGGCAGCAAAGGAGCCCCAGAAATAAAGCTCCTTTTGGCACTGGGGGGGTTGGAACAGGTAATGTGCTCACAGCCACAGCGTCCCCTGAGAGTCGGAGACTGGTTCCTCCAGGAGCTTTCGCTCTATTCTGGGAACCGGCTCGGTGATTGTGGTACCCAGGCTCGTTCAGCCACGTGAGCTCTGGAGAGCCAGCCTTTGCTGGAGACAAATATTAGCGTGTGGGCAGCGAGTCCCAGCTCTGTGAGCAGGAAGCCCCAGGGCACTCTCTGAATTTATGCCTCTTAAGCCACAGAGAACCGCACTCGTCACCCGGCTCTGCAGCCCCGCTGCCCGCATCTGGGCTTTGCCTGCCTCGGTCAGCAGGGTGGGTCGGGCAGGCTGTGGTTGGGCTGCTCTGCTGCCCGTCCCTCCGACAAACTCCCCGGTAGGGGAGGAAGGAGAGGAGAGACGAGATCTGTTCATGGAAAGTCACTTGTCAGTAAGTCACACAAAGGAAAGCCCCGTGGAGGGTGATGAAAGGCACAGTGAAACTGAAATACTCTGAAACGCATAGGTGTTAAATCCACCTGGTAGTTTTTAATTTAGTTTCCTTGTCAAAGAATGTTTTCTTTGACTTTCAGTCCCCGCTACTTCTGCAACAGCCCGTCCTCCGTCATCTCCGGTTTTGATGTGCAGGAGCTGCTGCTACTTTGAATATCTTTTTTTTTTTTTTAAAGCCATGAGGTTTTGTAGCTGTTTTTAGGGCCACCACTTTCCAGACTCCAGTGATGCACCCATCAGCGAGGCCATTTTAGGGAAGACAAAGTAAATTACAGGTCTTCCCCCAGCACAGCCGTTGCTGACTCTCCTAAGAATTACCATGTCTCAGCTCCAGGATCCCAAACGGTGCACGCCGAGGAGGAAGGAGGGTGTGTGTATACTTACCGACCTTTGTAGCTGTGACTATCTTAAATGCTTTGCTGGGAAAAAACAACAGTGGTGGGACCACAACACGCTGCTATTTAGGCTGAGTGGAGAAGACGTGCTGTCTGGGCGAGCTTTCAATAATGCCGTGATCCGCAAACCCAGCGCTCGGGTGAGCGTGCCAAGGCAGCCAGCTCCTAAGTACAGTGTCAAACAAGTCCTCGCTCCTCCAGCTCCCGCTCTCCCTACCTCGCGCCTGAGGTCGGTGAGACGCACGTTTGCCTGCAGGTAGATGAGCTAATACGCTTCTGAGATGAGGGGAACGGGCTGCCCCGCCAGCTATGGTGAAGCCGTGCCAGCAGCCAGAGCAGCAGCGTGGGGAATGCCCTCCGATTCCTCCCTGCGAGGTCTGACGGAGCGCCCGACGCCGCACTCAAAGCAGAGCCCTGCCACCGCACTGCAATTTTTCTCCTCCCCGGCCCAAGCAGCCCGTACATCTGCTAGAGAAGGGCCAGGCCTTTTCTAGCGACAGCGTCTGGCTCATCCTTCCCTTCATTCAGCTGAAGCTTTAAGAGCAGTGCGGAGGTTTCCAGGCCACTTGCTCTCATAACAGGTTCAGCTGCGCTCCCTGCAAGCTAATCTCTTTCCCCTTGCTTTGAGATTAAGAGTAATTACTGTCTTATGTGAGTAATAGGTTTAAGGTAGAGCCTTGACCTTGCCTCTGCAGAGCAGTTTTGCTGTTGGATCCCAGTGCATGCGATAAGTATGTTTAAGCGCAGGCCAGCAGCAGTTGGTGTTCATTAGAAGTGTTCACTACTGGTTAGGACTTTAATACTTAATATTGCAATAATACCTAGAGACTCCCACAAAAGCTCGTGGTCTGATGCAGTCTCTGGACCTGCCTTTCCAGGAGACACAACAAAGAGGAGGAAGCCCACCCTGTGGTGTGGCAGCGCAGATGGTTTGCCCAAAAAGTGGTTTGCCCAAAGCTGCAGAGAACTGGGGTTTTGTCGCGAGCGCCGTTTCTCCTCCTCGCTGTGCGCTCGCTTGCTGCTGGAAGGTTTAATAATGACGGCGTGCAACTGCACGTTCCTGCTGGGCAGGTTTGCGTCGCTCTGCAGGCGACAGCGGCCGCCGTGCTGGCCGTGTGCCGCAGCATCCTCTGCGCGGCTGCAGAGCACGGTGATCCCCGGTACTGCCGCGATGAGAGCGGCAGAGCCGGAGCCGGGGAAGCGGGGAGGTGGCGTGTGTAGGTGCTTTTTGTCCCCCCTAAATCACGGCTCAGCTCGGCTGAGAGGGGTGAGTCGCCCCGGTGCCGAGCAGACACGAAGTTCCCGGGAAGGGAACCGCTGCCGTAAGGCTCTGCAGCTACAACAGGTCACATCTGGGCCTTCCAGATGTGGTGTGGTTGCGTCGCTGTTTTGTGTTTGCCTTACGTTCAACCAGTTATTAAGTGAATTTAAAAAAAAGGGGTTGCTGTTGGTCTCCAGAGCTGCTGGCACCTCCCTGCCTGGACTCTCCCCGTGCCTCCCGGCCTCCTCGCTGCCAGACGGAGCAGCCACGTTGCTCGCCCACCACCACGGTCCCCTCTCTGCCGGGCTGCTCTGGGCTCTCAGTTCCCAGAAGACCGCTTTGAACTAAAATAAGCAGAGCCTTAAGTAATACTTTCTAACCGTTTCAAAACTTCCATTTTTAACATCAGAGGGTGGCCACTCTCAGTCAGGCTTTTTTTCCTTTCTTTTTTATCCCAAAGCCCTTAAAAATGAGGACAATAATATCTTTTTAAATCTCTTGCTCTCAGCTGGGACTATTTTTCCCATACTCATTGCTTTATTTATGTCAGATCTTACAAACTTTTTTTCTGTGTCCATTTCCCCTTTTCATTTGTCACCATCTCTGTAAAATTTCTGTTACAAAAAGCCGAACGTTGGTTCTCTTCCTCCCCGCGGAGCCTGGGAAGCGGTCGGTGGCGTTGCGTGGGCTGAGCTCTGCGCCTTCACCTGAATATTCTCATTAACCTTCTGCTTTCTTGCAACGTTTAGGTCTCGAAAGCGTCTTCTGAGCTCATGAATTACTGCGAGCAACATGCCAGGAACGACCCGCTGCTGGTTGGAGTGCCTGCTTCGGAGAATCCTTTTAAGGACAAAAAGCCTTGTATCATCCTATAGCTTTCCTCGCTCCGGCACGTGTGATCTCTCAGGCAGGGCACCGTTCTCCATCAACTGAAACCAAGCTACAAACTTACAACCGCGCCGAGGGGTAAACACTAAATGTTGGATTCGAATAGAACTTAAATCTCAAAACAAACAAACAAACAAAAAAATTGCAAGTGGTTTAGGGAAGGGTGTCTGCTCCTGGGCCGGTGCCGCACTGAGAGGGGTCAAAATATAAAAACAGAAAAAAAAACCAGGGTTGAGGGGTGGGGGGAGTATTTTTAATAGTGACGTTCGAAATTGGTACCGGGGTGGTGAAGGCAGTGGGGGTTTTTATTGCATTTGCCAATGGGATGCGAGGCGTGAGTATCGGAACCTCGCCGGTAGAAGCTTTGAACAAAGCTCTGAGTGGGTCTGATCCAATTAGTTTCCAATTAGCGCATCGTTCCAAGAATTTGCTCTGTGTCTTGAGAGGGAAGAAGGGAGAAGAGTCCAGGTGGGGAGCTATTTTGTAGAAAACTAGTACAAAAAAAGAAAAAAAAAAAACCCAACCAAAACGCGGCTCGAAAAATCGCTGTTGCAAATGGATAAACCGAGGCCGAGGGGAGGAGGATGGAGGCCGGGGGGCTCCCTCCCCGCGCCGCACGGCTCCGCTCGGACGAGGGGATGGCACCGCGGGGAGACGCTCTCCGGCATCAGATCCATCGGCCGAGAGAGTTTCCATGAGCGGCGTTAGGAAGCCCGAGGCATGGGAGAGGCCGGGCTCGAGCCCCTCTGATCGCTTCTGGGGTTTCTCTGGGCTGTTACCACTGTTTTTCCCAAATGGGACTGTACCGGGGGTGGGGGGAGGGAAGGGGCTTTCCGTTGTGCAGTATCATGTGAGAAATCTTTTTAAATTGGCCTTTTGCAGAGTCTCAGTCCAAAACACTAAAATTGGCACGTTTACTAGCGTTTCCCATCTCCCTTTTTCTCACCGAGAGCGGCAAGTGGAATTTGTTCCACTAAGCCCAGTTAATTCGGGGAGATGAGGGTAAGGCTGTAGAAGAAATAGTTTAGTTCCCATCCCTTGGTAATCTTGAAATGCAATTTAAACGGGGAGCGCTTTGTTCACCGGCGTTAAACGCACGCGCTGCAGAGCCGGGGATAACCCGGCGCAGAGCAACCTGTGAGGAAGAGGGGACAAGCAGGCGAGCCTTCCTCCCGCTGCCCACCACAGAGCCCTGCAGAGGGATGGCAGCGACGGAGCCCGGCGGCTCCGTGCCGGGGCATGTGGATGCTCGGGAGAAAGATCAGAGCTCAGGGACGTCCCACCGCGTCTCCCCGTGTCGCTGGAGCTGCCGCCCCGGGTGCGCCGGGTGCCCTGCAGCCGTCTGAGCCGCGGCATCGCTCACCAGCTGCCAGCTCTGTCGGGGAGAGGACAGGTCCCGTGCGTTGGGTTTAAAGCGACCGAGCCCGGTCCGCGTCCGCAGGGCAGAGCCCGGGGCTCGGCAGCTCTCGGGGGACGGCGAACGCTCCCCGCGGGAGGCAGAGGCATGGTTCGGTTCCCTAACCAGCACGCCGGTACCCGTTCCCGGTTATCCTGAACACAGGCACCCCATGCTGGTGTCTGAATACAGGCGGTGCCGAGTTTCAGTTTTGGGAAGAGAAGGAAATAAAAAAAAAAAGAAAACAAAACCACACCTGATGTGAAATCCTGGGAATTTTCCCATTCCCCCAATGCTTTGGATTCGGTTTGAAATGCTACGACCTCCCGCTGGGATGGGAACCGCAGGCGGCTGACCCCTTCGTGGGACAGGGAGCGCTTCCCATGGCTGCGGCCGCCGGCAGCCCCCGGGAGAGGGAGGCTGGAGGAGACCCTCGGGTTCGGCTTTTGGGGAAACCGCTGAACCACGCTCGCGCTTTCTGTTGTGGTTCAGTTGGAGGGAGGAAACCTCGACAGCTCGTACTGGATGCTGGGGGTGCTTAGACTGGTCGGAGTCGCTGGTCCGGGCAGGGCACTGGGAGGCTTTGCTGGCCGCTTTTTGGAGAATGATGGTGTTCCCGGGGCTGTCGCTGGCTCCCGAGGCGCAGGGAGCTGCGCCGGGCGATGCCGGAGGCCGGCTCGAAGGCAGGGAGAGGAGCAGAGCCTGCGGCCGCGTGGCTGGTACCCGGGGAAGGCGGGTTGGCATCTTCCAGGAGGAAGGGCAGCTTCGGAGGGTCTTCCTCCCGCGATGCAGGGGTGGGCTGCGGGGTGTCGGGCTGAGCACAGCCGGCCCCTCTCCAGCACCGACCGGCCGCACGGCCAGCTCGGCAGTGCCGGGGAGGCTGTGGTTAGCAGAGATGCTCCATTTACACTTCTTGGTTGCAAGTATCTTGCCATCGCTTTTTTTAAGTACGCGATCACTTGCCTTTTTAAACGAAGTTGGAAAAAAAAAAAACAACCCACATTTTTAACACTAACGCAAACCGCAGCACCTCCTGTGTACGTCTTGCAGCTGCTTTCCCGGGGTCCTTTGCTGATCTGAGCGTTTTAAACCTCCCGTCTCCCCCCCGCCGCTGTCTCGTGGGCTCCTGTCCCTGCACCAGCCTCGTGCCAGGTTTGCTGGTGCCCCCCGGGATTTCACCCCGTCCCGAATCGAGCGCTGGGGGAGGTGGAGCAGAGGGACGTGGATTTATTTCCCTCTGTGGCCGAGCGTGTCCCCAGCCCCGCTCGCACCCCGGCCCGGCACCGCGCTGAGCATCGTCCGTCAGCTGAGGGCGGCAGCCCCGGCACGGCGACAGGCAATGCCTTTTTATTGTTTTGTTGTTGTTGTTTTGTTTTTTTTTTTTAAATCTTTCATCCAACATAACTTCAAGCTCTCGAACGCCGCATCTGTAGCGGGAAGCGAGCACTGTCCTGAGGTGCGCCTGGGTTTTGCCACAGCAGGGCTTTCTCTTCTCCACGAGGGAATTTCCTCTGTCCTTAATCTAGTACAGTTCCAGCCTTATTTTTCTACTCCAGATTGCTGATTCTTCCTCTATGTTAGAGACCAGTGCATGGTGCTATAGCCGGTGACCCAGGCAAGTGCCCGAGCTGCAGGCCAGCCAGAAAAACCTGCGCTCTGCGTGGCAGCGAGCGAGCGGCCGAGGTTACCGCAGGAGCCGCACGCCGCTCCTCCGCTCGAGACCCGGGCAGGGGCTGCGTCCCCCCACCCCATCATCGGCTCGTGCTGCCCGAGGGGGCTCCCGAGTGCTCCCCCCACCCCGACACCCCTCCCCGGGCGGGTGCCAGCCCTGCCTGCGTCCTGCCCTTCCGCATCCTGCCCTCTCCATCCCCCGGCACGGCGACGGGGCGGCTCAGACCCGCGGTGCCGTGGCTCGCTGCGGCATGCTCTGCCGGTGAACGCCGCGGGATGCTTTGCCGGCAAAGCCAACCGGGCGCGCCACGGTCCGGCAAATCGGGGTCAGTCTGCCTCCCCTCTCGTCCTTCCACCCGCGTGGGCCACGCTCATCCCCGGTGTCTTGCCCGAGTCGTGCCGCCGCGCCGGCGGTGGGATGGCCGGCGATGAGGCGGCAGGTTTAGGTTCAGCGTGCGGCCGGAGCCGGGAGAAGGGGGCTGGGAGCGTCTGCTTGGGGTCCCCTGGGAGCCTGGGGACAGGGCTGGGGGCTCCCGGCACGGGGATGCCGGTGGGCCGGCGGCAGCGGGGTCCTGCCGGGAGCCGAGCGGGACGGGCAGGCGGGCAGGGGCCTGCCGGCGGGTGCTGGTGTCTCTCAGTGGGTGACTCCTTAGGTGGAAAAATCCTCGACCTTTTTTTTTTTTTTTTTTTTTTTAAATTTTTTCCTCGTCTGAGTAAATCGGTGATCATACTGTAGATGTTTTTGTATAGCATAAATATAAGTGCAAATTACAGTAGTTGCTTGTACTTTGTTAGTGCATTTGCCAAAAAAAAAAAAAAAAAAAAAGGAAGAAAAAAAGAAAAAAAAAAAAAAAGACACTTTTCAGGACTTTTTAAGTGCTCCAGATCGCGGAGGGGGAGCGGGGAGCCGGGGCCTCCCTTGTGCCGCTGGTGGGGCGTGGGGCAGGCGGTGCCAGCAGCCCCGGCTCCACAAAGGCCTTTTTTTGGACGTAAACACAGGCCCAAATCTGTCTGGCGTTTCTTTTTAGCGTGTGGTGAAGCCGTTGCCAAAAATAGAAAGGAGAGAGACTGCAAAAGAAAAGGGAGAGAGGAAACGTTGCTTCTATTTAATTTTTTGGTCCGTTTTCCTTGTCCTCCCCTCCCTGTCTCGGGGACCGACCCAGCGGTGCAGCCGGAGCCGGGAGACGCCCGGGCACCCGCACGGCACCCGCCGACGCGGCCGCGAGGCTGGCGGGGTCCGGTGGCTCGGTGCCGGTGCCGGAGCCTCCCGAGCCCGGAGCCGAGTAGATCCCCCTTCCTCTGAGTACTTAAAAAGTCAACTTTATTTAACAAAGTAAAAATAACGCATTTACTTCATTGAAGAGAAGCCACGCGTCTGATACTTTGCGCTCTTAATTTTTTCTCTCTGGTCTATTATTATTATTATTATTATTATTATTATTATTATTATTATTTGCCAAACTCTGATCTTGTTGCCAAACGCAAATCAAGGTTTGTAAAGACTGTACTTAGGAAGTAATCGGTGTCTGTAACGTAGGCTCCTCATAACGTCTGCATTTTTGGATCTCTGATTTTTATTTCTGGTGTGCCATAGACCAATTTCTTGCACAGTGTTTAATATTTTGTGGAATTGTTGTTAAGAAGTGAATTGATAACACAATAAAAAGGCTCACTTTTCATTTTGCCAGATCTCCTGCCCAGCCTGTCCTGCGTCTGCCGCGGGGGGGACGCCCGGTTTGTTCCCCGGCGCGGCGGGCGCTCGGGTGGTCTCGGTGCGGGGGGCACGGCAGCCCCCCCCGGCCGCTCACCCTTCCGGGAAGAGCCGGGCTGCGGGAGGGGAAGGCGTTAGAGCTGGGTAATGACTGACCCTGCCGCTTCCTCGGGAGCTGGGTTCAGCGGGGACCTTCTCAGCCCCGTCCTTGGGGCCTTTCGGCCGCCCCCCCCGCCCTCTCGCCGAAGGATGCGGGGCCGTTCCTTGGGTGGGACGGGGCCGTCGCCCCTCGCTCTCCCTCCCCGACCCCCCCGGGGATCGCAGCCCGCGGCAGCAGCCGGGCTGGCGCAGCCCCTCGGGGATCCCCTTCTCCCCCCCTCGGGGGGCTGCTCACACCGCCTCGATGCTCCCCGTTGCTGGCGGCTCCCGCCCTGCCCCGGCAGCTCCTCCGGAGCTGACGGTTGGGCATCGCCTGCTTCCCGGCAAGCACCGGGGCCTTCCTGTCCCGTAGAGCCGCAGCAAAGCAAAACAGAGAGCAGCGTTTCTTTCCCTTTTCGGAGAAAAGGAAGGGACCTCCGCCTGCCCTGGCAGCGGCCCCGTCTCCCTGCTCGGCTTCCCAGCAGCTCCCACCCAAAGCAGCACCGGTGTCCAGTGCCGGAGCTGGCCGGCGGCAGCGTGCGCCATGGGGGCTGCTTTCCTGGAAGGCAGCGGCCTCCACGCCAGCGGCTTTGGGGAGAGGCTTGGAGCAGCTCCGGCCCGGCAGGAATGCGTGCTGCTGCGTACGGGCAGTCTGGAGCCACGCTTCCTCCGCGTGCCTGGAATAGCTGGGATTTTTCAGTGTCTGACCCAAAACGCCAAGCTGGGAAGGGCAGCAGCGGGACGAGCAGCGGGACGAGCAGCGGGACAGGCAGCAGGACGGGCAGTGAGCGGGCAGCCCTGCCTGCAAACCACCTGCCCGGCTCTGCCGGACGCTGCTGCCGAAGGTCCGAGCTGCGGTCCTCAGGCTGAGCCCCATCAGCCTGCACAGGGGATGCCCGGCTGCACGGCTGGGTCTCGGGGGACGGGCGCTGATCTTAGGGGTGTGCAGGGCGGCGGAGGGAGGCGAAGGCACGTCTGCGGCCGGCGGAGCCCGGGGAGCCGCAGGGGAGCAGAGGGGACATGGTTTCCCCCCAAATCTCTGCCCGACAGCAGCTCGGGGAGACGTGGCCTGGCTGGAGTCACCGGCACCGTCTCCAGTGGGGACGGTGCCAGTCCCGTCCCCTCCCGCAGCCGGAGGTCCCGTGTCGGTGCCCCACGGCCGGGTGGGGACGAGCAGAGCTGCAGCGGCGAGGGGGGACCCTGCACCCACCATTTCACAGATGCTCAAACTCCCCCAAATTCACTTAAAAGGCAGGGAGGTGGCGGGGAGGCTGGGAGCTGCTCCCACCTTCCTGGAAACCTGCTCCAAAGCAAACCCGCCCGGTGCCGGGCCCGGCAGCACACGAAAGCTGCCGGACCCTCCTGCCGGCGTGGAGCCGCGGGCTCCGGCACTGGGTATGGCTGGTGGCACGGAGCTGGGAGCGCGGCTAAAAATAACCCGCCCTCCTTCGCGGGGCTATTTTTAGCTTCTCTGCAGCTATAATTATCTGCCCTTGGCGTCAGGGCCGGGGAAGCTGCTGGCACCGCGGGCCGGGGCTGCGGGGACATGACTGGGGTGGCCCTGTGGACGGACGCGGCTCCCACCGGTCCCACCAGGGCTTGGCACCGGCGTGTGCCCGCAGAAGCGTCCGGGTGGCACCGGGGTGCACCGGGGTGGAGGCGTCACCGCAGCCGGCCCCCCCCCCCGCCCCCAGCACCACGCGGTCCCGGGGACACCCCACCGTCCCCAGGGACCCACGCAAGGGAGAGCCCGGCTCCGACCGCAGGGATGCGGGGGCTTGGGGCCACCCGCGCCCTGCCGCGGGGAATCCCTCTGTGTCCCCCCGGCCTCCACCGCCTGCCCCCGCCACGGCGGGGGATCCCAGGCTGTTCCTCTCCCCGGTGTGACGCGAGGGCAGCGGGACGCCCGCGACGCACTGGGACCACGACGGTGACGCCACGGGGCGGCTTCCTGCTCTGGCATCCGGCCCCCGTGCACCATGACACGGGCCCTCATCCCACGGCAGGAAGGCAGGGGGGTGCAGCACGGGGGATCCAGTGGCCCAGCGGCCACCAGGGACCACCTCGCCTCTGTGCCTCAGTTTCCCCACCTGCAGCACGGCCCCTCTCCGGAGGCTGGTTGTTGCCAGCCGGAGCTCGGGATGGGACGGGGGGAGCGAGGTGCCAAAGGGGGGGTCCTGCGGGGTTGGGGTCTCCATGATATCTCCCCCTTGGTGGCTGCGGGGGTGGCCAGGGACGGAGCCCGGGGACGGGGCCAGCCCCGCTGCCTGCTGCCAGCAGCCACCCAGACCAGACTCATAAATCACCAGCTGCGGCCTCCCCAACGCGTCGGGCTCCGACGAGAGCAGGATCTGGCCCGGCCCTGTCTGGCCGCAGCCGCTGCAGAGCCAGGAAGGGGCTCGGGGGGTGTGTGCCCCCCCCCATTTTACATGTGTGCTCCCCCCCCCCCCCCCATCTGAACAGCCCCCCCCATCCTGAGCCCCCCCTCCTTGCATGCACATGTGCACGCATGCATGCACACGCGTAAACCACACACACCCCCCCCCCAAATCCATGCATGGGGTGCGCGGGGGCCCGGTGGCCCGGGGGGGCGCGGATGCGCCCCCCCGGGCCACCGGGCCCCCGCGCACCCCATGCACCCACAACCACGCACGCAGCCGCTTCCCCTCCTCTTCCGCTCTGCCCCGCATTCCCAAACCAGGGAGGGGGGACACACGAGGGGGGGGACACACGGATCCATCCCCCCCCCCCCCTCCTTGGCATCAACCCCAACCCCACCCGGGGCCAGGGGTCGGCCATTTCCCGTGGAAATTGGGTGGAAAAGTACCGGCCGGCTTCAGCCGTGTCCCCGAGCCTCTGCGGTGCTCACGCGTGTTGGAGCACACGCGTGTGGGTGCCGTGTGCCTGCAGGCGTGTGTGCACACGCGTGTGGGTTTTTTTTTTTTTTTTTTTGCTTGCACGCATCTGTGCCAGGCTCTGGGGTGGGGTGGGGGGCACGGCCATCGCGCTCGGGGTGCATGCCCAGCACCCGTCCTGCACACCCAGGCTGGATGTGGCCCCCCCCCCCCCCCGCACACTCACTGCCAGCCCCCAACGTCTAATTATCGCCCAGGGTCTAATTATTGCTAATGCTCCCGGCGTCGGGCTGGCCCTGGCCGGCTCCTCGCACCGCTGGCACACTGGTACCTTGTGCCGGGGAAAGGTGTGTGGCCGCTGGCCCCGCTCCAGGGCCCCGCCACGGCGGTGATGCCAGGGGGCCACGGTGGGGATGCCGGTGGCCAGGCTGGCAGGGATGCTGGGGGTCACGGTGGCAGGGGGCCACGGCTCTCCCCGGCCCAAGCCAAACCAGCCCAGGACCACGTTCCCAGCCCCGGGACCCCTCTCCCCGATGTCCCTCGCCCCGGTGCTGGCAGGGTGCCGGGCTGGGGGTCCGGCCATATGTGGCCCCGTGGGTGCTGAATCAGGGCCCCCCCCCTCCAGACCCCGCAGCCGCCCTCGGTGTCTGGGCCGGCTCTGGCCGGGTGGAAATTGCGGCTCAGCGTCCAGCCGGGATCCCCATCGCCCCCGCAGCCGGCTGGGACCGCGGTGACTCAGGCCGGCCCGGGGACACCGCGGCTTGGGGGGGCCGGGGAGCCCGGGGAGCCCTGCCAGGGGCTGCAAGGGGGGGAGCTGTGGCTACACAGGGAGGGGGTCCCATTGCCCCCCACTGACTGCAGGGTCCCGTTGCCCCCCTCTGTCTGGGGGGGGGTCCCTGGGGGGGGTCTGGGGCAGCGTTGGGGGATCTGGGGGGGAGCTGAGGGTTCCTGGGCAGTGCGGTGGGTCCTCTCCTGCCTGCGACCCACTGCAGGATCAGGCCCCTGGGGTGCAACGCGCTGCCGTCTGGGGGGGCCCAGGGGATCTCTGTGTCCATGGGGGGGGGCAGGGGCAATGTGGGGGGTGAATGGCACGCGTGTGCGTGTGTGTGCATGCGTGTGCGTGATCCGGCGCACGTGTGGGCGGTTCCATGTGTGCTCCGGGGTGGGCTGCGGTTGGGGCTGCACCGTGGGTGTCCTGCCAGGGCGGGGTGGGGGGTGCTGGGGGGGTGCAGGGCGCCGTGGGGCCGGCTGTGCGCTGAGGGGGGCTGCAGGGAGGGTCTGGGGGGGCACCAGGGACCATCACCCGTCCCACCCCCCCGGGGCCGTGACGCAGCCTGGCCTGACACACTCATCACACGGGTGGCTGCGCGGCGCAGGCATGGCCCTCCCCGGTGACACCGGGAGCAGGAATGGTGGCGCTGGTGCCAGGCCGGGGTCACCGGGGCCTCATGATCAGCTGCCTCATCAGTGAAATGAGTTTCGGGGAGCCTCAGCCTGCCCTCCGGCCCTTTCCCTCCCACCTCTCCCTGGGTGCTCCTGGGGACCAACACCGATGGGTGCCCCCAAGCCAGCGCTGCCCGGGCTGTGCCGTGCCGTGCCGTGCCATGCCGTGCCGTGCCCCGTGCCAGCAGCCCGGAGGCACAGGGTGAGCTGCAGCCGTGTCCCTCGCTGCTGCCCCCGGGCTCACCCAGAGCACCCCACGCTGTTCCCCACCAGGGATGCACAAGGCGGGGGTCCCCATCGCCCCCCCCAAACCTCCCGCCTCCGGAGCCGGATTCGGGCTCTCGCTTTCCCGAATTGCGCCGTGGGAGGGGTGACCCGGCCCTTCCACAGATGGGGAAACTGAGGCGCAGGAGGATCGCGCTGCCAGGAACGCGGTCAGGTGAGGAAGGCTCGGGCTGTGACTCACCCCACGGCCCCACAGCTTCCCAGGGCGCTGCTGTCCCTCTGTGTCTCCCCCCCGCCGTGTCCCCCCTTTTGGTGGGTGCAGCCTGGGGGACCTGGTGGCCGGAAGCAGAACCCACCCGCCCCACTGGGCTGGCTCGTGTCCCCCCCCCGGGGGCTGGGGCCCCATCCTGCCCCCACTGAACCAGCCCCATTGACATCCCCCCCTTCCCCACCCCCCCAGCCCCCTGGCTCCGAGCTGAGACCTGCCAGCTCATTGCAGGCATGGCCAGGCAGACCCGGTGGGCTGGGATTGGGTGGGCCTTTGCCGTGTTCCCCCCCCACGGCTGCAGGGTGGGGGCTGTAGCCCCCCCGCTGTAGCTGGGTGGGTACCCAGCCCTGTGCACGGGGGGTATCACCCCTCACCGAGGCCCTGCCTGGGACCCCCAGGCTGCATCAGGGGCACCTACTCCCACGGCCCTGGGGGTGGGGACAGCCCCCCCCAGCTCCAGCCTGCGATGCTGCGGGTGGGACGAGGGCTGGGACGGGTCCCCGGCTGCCTCGGTGGCCTCAGCCGGGGCTGTCACCCCCACACACACACTGTCCCTCCGTGCCTCAGTTTCCCCCCTGCAGTCGAAGCCCAAAGGGAGGGCGCAGGGCACATCCCCAAGACGTGTGGCACCCTGGGATGGCCGCTGTGTCCCCAGCCGGATGGGACAGTCACTGTGTCCCCAGGCAGGACGGACACCGTGTCCCAGCTGGGCAGGATTGCCATCCCGGCCCTGGCGCAGCAGCCTGCCGCCGGCCGTGGGGCTGGCGCAGAGCCCGGCCCTCGGCTGGTCCCCCCGACCCCGGAGGGACGGGGTGTCCTCGACCACGTGGCTGGGCCAGGACAGAGCCAGGACTGTCACCGGTGCACACGGCGCGGTGCCTGGGGATGTCACGTGCGCATGCGTGTGTGTACATGCATGTGCACGCGTGTGTGAACCGGGTCGGGCGCAGCAGGGGCGCGTGGGTGAGCTCAGGTCGGGGCCTGCTCCGTCGTGCCGATGCCGGGATGCTCGGAGCGGGGCTGGCAGCTCCTGTGCGGCACCAGGCCCCGGCACGCACACGCGTGTGCACACACATATATGTACGTACACACATATGCACACCCGTGTGCCCAGGCAGGTGGCTCCTGCCCTGAGGAGGGGACCTGCCTGCGGAGGGGGGGACCCCGCAGCCCCCTGTGCCACGTCGCTGCCTCAGTTTCCCCGGGGGGCCGGGGCCTTGGGGCTTCGCCATCCCACTGCCCGTGTCCCCAGCTGCAGGCACCCCCGCGGAGGAGGCGCATGTGGTCCGGGGGAGAAGAACCCGGGGGGATTCCCGCACCGCAGCGGCAAGACCGGCTGGGGGGGGTGTGGGTGTTTCCTGGCCCCGGCAGGGCTCAGCCCACGGGTGGGCAGGCGGTCCTGGTTCCCACGGGCAGGGAGCGGGAGGGAGCTGTGGTTTTGGGGGGGGGGGGGGGGGAGTGCCTGCCGGGGGGGCAATGCTGGGTGCTGTGCCTCAGTTTCCCACAGAGCTCAGAGCCACGCACGGGGGGCCCAGCCCCGGGGTGTTTTTTGCGGACAGAGGCTTTTTTGGAGAAGAGGGGGGTGTTTCCTCCTTCCCCAGGCAGCGTGGGGGGGCCACGCACGGGTGGGAAGTGGCCCAGCCCTGCACACGCTGCGTGTGCTCGGCTGCGGAGCCCTGGGAGAAGGCGGGGACCGGCACCCATGCCAAGGGCAGGCGGGGGGGGGGCCCCCACCCCGAAACCTGCCCGGGAGCGGCTGATCCCACTCCCCGTGGGAACGGTTCCGACAGAGCAGAGGAAGGCCAACACCTGTGACTTCAGAGATTTTATTGCAAATAAATTTTTTTTTTCTTAAATCAGTATAAGAATAGACTCTGGAATAGATTCAGATCAGGGTCTCCAAGCGGCTTGAGTGCAAAAACTGACACTGGTGTTGCAAGTCCATCAATGCAGACGATAATTTATCCCTTGGAAAAAAGCAGTTTGTTTGCAAAAATCCGTCCCTCTGCAGTCCTCGCCTCCCTCGAGTCACAGATGCCAAAAAGAAAACGAAACAGTCTCCATCTCCTCCCCGCGCTCCGCAGTGCCCGTCCGTCCCGGGGCTCCTCGGCACAGTCCCACGGTCCCCACGGCCAAGCACGACTCCTCGGCACGGCTCTGGCATGCTCCGGCCAGCGTCCCACCGGGCTGCCGGCACGGCCCGGCCACGGCTCGCCTCCTTCCCGTGCCCACCGGTAATGGCCGGGCTGCTCCTTTCTCCTCTTCGGTTAAAAAGAAAAATAAAATCGGTGGGTGTTTGGGTTCGTGTTTTTTAACTGGCCGTTTCTCCTTCCTTTTCCTGCCGTTTTAATTTTTTTTTTTCCTCCTCCTTCAGGTACAGAGCCGGGCATCAGCCGGGGCCGGCTCAGCGCTCCTGCAGACAGACATACGGCACCCACTGGTTCTTGTCGCGGCTCTCGGCGCAGTAACTGGCCACCTCCGCCAACCCTTGGCTCTTCCAGGCATCCGTGTGCGGGTTCTGGAGAGCAGAAGCATGAGGTTAGTGCCACCATCGCCCCGACACGTGGCCCTGAGTGTCCCCCCCCCCAACCCCTCGCCCCATCCTCGGCACGGTGCCCGGCGTGAATCACGGGGCCGCCGGTGCTCGGTTGTGCATCACCGTCCCACTCACCGTGACTAAGAGGCAGTGGAGGTCGCGGGGCTCGGCACCCGGCTCGGGCTCGCCCAGGATGGCGGCCAAGCGCTGCATGCCCGAGACGCGCAGGATGTGGATGTCGTTGTCGCAACAGAAGGCCTGGATGAGGGTGAAGTGGATCTGCAGGGCGATGTCACCTTCGTCCTCCTCATCGGTGGCCAGCAGGCACAGCACCACGCTGTCGGGGTCCCTGTGGGCGCACGTGGCGTTAGGGGGGGGGGACGGACATGACACCAAACCAGCTTTGGATGGCGCAACTCCCCACCCCGGAGCTGTCACACCCGTGGGGCACTGTCACCCCGTGTCACCGGGGCCACCTCCCTGTCTGCAGGGAAGGGATGGGGGACAGACCCCCCCCAGCACTGGGGCTGCTCCAGGCACCCCCCGCACAAACCCTTTGGAAAGGGCCAGCCCTGCGCCGACTCCTCTCCTCGATTGCCCCCCACCATGCAAACTATCGTCATGTCGTGTGTCCCCCCCCGCGACAGACACCCCCCCCCCCCGCCTTTGCCCCAACCCTGCGTCCCCCGGACCCACCCTCCCTGCACCCACCCTGCTGGGATCCCCCCCGCACCCCGAAATACTCACACGTTCATGAGCTTGGCGGACTCGTAGACCCCCACCGTCAGCCGGTCCTGCCGCTGCGCCGCCACCAGCACCCGCTCCACCGCCTCGCTCACCGCCTGCATCCTACGGAGGGGGGGACACAAGAGCCGGTGAGCATCGGCGGCGACAACGACAGACCCCCCCCCCCCCCCTTCCTCGGTCTCGGTCTCCCCCCCCATCCCCGGGGCCACCGCGCTACTTACTTGCTGCTATCGCAAGGCACCAGCTCCTCCAGGGTCATGGTGCAATTGTAATCCGGGGCGGGGGCCCAGGGGCCGCGGGCTCCGCGGGGAGGAAGGCAAATCCCAAGAGCGATAATCCCAAGAGTGGCGGCGGTGCTGTCGCGGTGCTGTCGCGGTGCTGTCGCGGTGCTGTCGCGGTGCTCGCTCCCTCCGGCCGCTGCTGCAGCGCGATCGCTCTGAGCTGTCGTCGCGCCCGGCGCCACCTTTTATAGCCTCCCGCTAAGGGGCGGGGCTTCACGCGGCGCCCCCGCTTCGCCCATTGGCTGATCCGGCACAAAGCGACGGGCGGGCGCCGCGGGGATTGGCTGCCGCCGGCGGGTCCCACGTGGGGATGAGGTGGTGCGGGGGGGCGCGCGCGGGGAAACCCCCGCCCAGAAACTGCCCCGCCCCCCCCCGGGGCCGTGCGGGGACCGGGAGCGGCAGCGGGGGTCGGTGCCTGCACCGGGGGCTGCAAGGGGAGGGGTCTGTCCCTGCACCGGGGGGGCTGTCCGTGGGCCGGGGCTCGGTCCCTGCACCGGGGGCTGCAAGGGGAGGGGTCTGTCCGTGGACCCGGGGCTGCACCGGGGGGTCTGTCCGTGCACCGGGGGGTCGGTCTCTGCACCGGGGGTCGGTCCGTGGTCTGGGGTCTGCAAGGGGAGGGGTCTGTCCGTGGACCCGGGGCTGCACCGGGAGGTCGGTCCCTGCACCGGGGGTCGGTCCGTGGACTGGGGGGTCGGGGTCTGCACCGAGCTCTGCACCGGGGGGGGTCGGTCCGTGCACCGGGGGCTGCAAGGGGAGGGGTCTGTCCCTGCACCGGGGGGGTCGGTCTGTGCACCGGGGGCTGCAAGGGGAAGGGTCGGTCCGTGCACCGGTGGTCGGTCCGTGCACCGGGGTCTGCAAGGGGAGGGGTCCGTGGAGCCGGGGCTGCACCGGGGGGTCTGTCCGTGCACCGGGGGGGCCGGTCCCTGCACCGGGGTTTGCACCGGGGGGTCTGTCCGTGGACCGGGGCTCGGTCCGTGGACCGGTGAGTCTGTACGTGCACAGGGGTCTCCAAGGGGAGGGGTCTGTCCGTGCACCGGGGTCTGCACCGGGGCGTCAGTCCGTGCACGGGGGTCTGTCCGTGGACCGGGGGGGTCTGTCCGTGTATCGGGGTCTGCACCGGGGGGTCGGTGCGTGCACCGGGGCGTCAGTCCGTGCACGGGGGTCTGTCCGTGGACCGGGGGGGTCTGTCCGTGTATCGGGGTCTGCACCGGGGGGTCGGTGCGTGCACCGGGGCTCCGTCCGTGGACCGGGAGCTGCACCGGGGGGGAGGCAATTCGTGAAGCGGGGCTCGGGGAAGGCTCGGTCCGTGCACCGGGACTTGTAGCGGGGGGGTCGGTGCGCTCAAAGCCGGGGGAAACGGGGACACGCGCTGGGACCTCCGGGCGGCGGGGCCGGGCCGGGCGGCGGGGCTGGGGCGGGCGGCGGCTGCCACCTGCCGGGACGCCCTTGCACGCCCGGCGTGCGGCTCTCCCGGCCGCCCACGCTCACGCCGCCCACCCACGGTGCCGTCGCCCGCCCCACGCGTGGACACCGGGGTTTCGCACGTTGTGTGTCCCCTCGGTCGCCCCGTCTCGGTCCTCGGATCCCGCTGCGGCGGGGCCGGACCGGTGCTGGGGTGGAGCGGGACGGTGCGTGTCCTCGGGGCCGTGGGGCCCGAGGGGGCACCCACGCTCTGGGCTCGCCGTGCCTCAGTTTCCCCCTGGCCGTGTCCCCGTGCCCCACGTCCCCGTGTCCCCACGCTGCTATGCGCCCGCCAAGGGCCCTGCCCGCGGCCGTGCTGGCACCGTGTGCGTGTCCCCCCTGTCCCCTGTACCCCCCCGGTCCCGCCCGTGTCCCCGCGCCGCCGAGCACCGCCGCAACTCGTTGCACCGGTGACCGCGCTCCCGTCTCGCACACCGCCCCCCAGCAGGGGGCAGAAGAGGCGGAGGCGGCGCTCTGCCCGCCCTCTCGCTTCCCCGTTCGCACTGCCCTCTGGGAAGTGTAGTCGCGGCGCGCCCCGCCCGCGCCGCGGAGGCGGGGACTACATTACCCAGAGGGCGCCGCGCGGGCGGCGGGGCGGGGCTGGGGAGCCACGCGCGGGCGCGGGGCCATGGCCGAGAGCGGCCCGAGGCTACGGGTGGGCACCGGGACGGGACCGGGGGTCGGACCGGCGGGGACCGGGCTGGGCGAGCTGCGAGTCAGCTAGAGAGGGGGTGGGGGCGACCGGGCTGGGCTGGGGGCCATCAAACCCGGACCGGACCGGGGCTGGGGGCGACCATACCGGCACCGGACCGGACTGGGGGCCACCAAACCGGGACTGGACTGGGCTGGGGGCGACCATACCGGCACTGGACCGGGCTGGGGGCAACTGGGACTGGGCTGGGGGCCACCAAACCGGGACCGGACCGAGACCGGGGGCGACTGGGACCGGGCTGGGGGTGACCAAACCGCGACCGGACCGGGGCTGGGGGCGACGGGACCGGGACCGGACTGGGGGCGACGGGACCGGGGCTGGAGGGTCTGGACTTAGCCCGGATCGTGGGGGACCGGACCGGCGGCGGGAGGGGATCTCGGTGCCCCGGTCCAGCCGGTGTCCGGACGGGACCGGGATGCTCCTCGGGTGCCCGTGGCCCCGTCCCGCTCCGTGACGCCGCCTTTGCTGCTCGCAGGGTCCCGACCGCGCCGGCCCCGACGCGGGGCTCCCCCCGCCGGCGGGGGGCCCGACCTCGGGGAAGGCGGCGATCCCGGGGGCTGCCCCGGTCCGCCCCCCCCGCACCGCCCTCCCCCGGGAGGCTCCGGGCGAGGGGTCGGACGGCGACTCCGAGACCCTCACCTCGAGCGTGACCCCCAGTGAGGAGGAGGAGGAGGAGGAGGAGGAGGAAGGCCACCAGGTGAGCAAGCAGTGTCCCCAAACCCCGTGGGATTTGGGGTCCACGATGTCCCCCCGTGACCCCACCGCCTCCCCCCCGCCCCCCAAATCTCCCCGCAGTGGAGGGTGGGCGATGCCTGCAGCACCGTGTGGGCGGGGGACGGGCTGCTGTACCCCGCTCGGCTGCGGGCGCTGAACCCCGATGCCGGCACCTGCCTGGTGGAGTTCGACGGCTACGGCAACACCGAAGAGCGGGCGCTGGCCGATCTCCTGCCCCCCTGCCCCGGGGCCTGGGGGACGAGTGACACGCCGGGGGCCGAGGGTCCCCACGCAGAGCCCCGCCGGCGCAGCACCCCTTCGTCGTGCGAGATGCCCCCGGGCACGAGGAGGAGGAAGGGTGAGCGGGCACCCTGCTCCCTCCGGCCCCCCGAGGTGAGCGCCCGCCATCTCCCCCGGCTTTGGGGCACCCCTCGCCTCCCCCTCGTCTCTCCCTAATGGGCTGGGGGGGCTGCTGGCAGGTGATGCCCCCGCCGTGGCCCCCGGCCTCGCTGCGTGCCATGCGGGAGGAAGAGGAGGAGGAGGACGCCTTGGCCGCGATGCTGATGGCCTGGTACATGAGCGGGTACCACACCGGCTTCTACGTGGTATGGCGGGGTGCGAGGGGTGAATGGGATGGGTGGGGGGAAGGAGCAGGTCCCCCTCATGACCCCCCGCTCCTCTGTGCCCCAGGGCCTCCGGGAAGGCCGGGCGGAGGCTGCCGAGCCCCCCCCGAGACCGCACTGCAGGCAGAAGAAGCCCCCGCGCACCTAGGAGGGCAGGTGGGTTTAGGGGTGCTCTGGTGCCGGGACCCCCCTCCCCGTGCTCCCCGGCAGGGCCCTGCTCTCACATCACCACCCTGCTGGGGGGGGGGGGACACGAGGGGCCCCCACAGGGATGCTGGCAGGGCTGGGGGACCCCACGGGGACATGGAGGGACGTGGTGTGGCACACGGGGATGAGGGGGGTGGGATACCCCATCGCCCCTTCCCCGCCGCTCACCCGTGTCCGCTCCCCTCCAGCTGGATCCGTCCCCCCGTGCCGTGCCGGAGGGGCAGCCGTGGGGCAGTGCCACGCTCCCGCTCCCCCTCGCTTGCGGAGGGGGCTGCCCCCCGCCCCGGGGGGTCCTGGCTGCGGGGACGGGGGCAGCAGCCTTCCTCCACCCCGGCCGGCTCTGCATCAGAGCCCTGGCTGGGGGCGGGGGGGGCTGCAGCACCCCTTCTGTCCCCCCGTCTCTTTCCCCCCCCACTGTCCCCTCCTTTGGAATAAATCTATTTGTGAGACCCCTGTGCCAACCTGTCTGCGCCATCCCCGGGGGGACCCTCGGCTCTGCCAGCGCCGGCGGGTGGGACGCGCCGGAATGAGCCGTGACGCAGCCGTGTTTGCTCAGGGAATTGGCGGTGGCCTCTGCCTCGCTGCCGGGCCGGGGGGGGGGGGGGAGCTCAGCCCCGGCGCGGGGGCTCTGCGTCTCTCGGGCTGCTCCGGCTGGACGTGGCACTGACGCAGGTCCCGCCGGCTCAGGGCACGCGTGTCCCAGGGGACGCATCTCCTGGGGACGTGTGTCCCCCCGCGTCCGGCTTGATGACAGCAGCAAGGTTCGGGGTGGGGGACGCGCGCCCGCTGGGCGCCCGCTCCCCGTCTGCGTCAGCGGGTGGTTTGCCCACGCCGGTGACCCTCGGTGGGCTGCGGGGGGGCAGCGGAGAGGGATATAAAGCCGGCTGAGCCGGGCGCATCCGTGAGCATCCAGGGACGCATCTGGCACCGGGAGCATGGAGAGCGCCTGGCTCTGCCTGCTCTGCCTGGCCGGCTCCGGCCTCGTCCTGCCGGCCACCGCGGAGCTCCAGCCGGCTGAGAGCCTGCCCGGGCAGATCCAGGAGGAGACGGAGCTGGTAAGGAGCCGGGGGGACGGGGCCACCAGCAGCCCCCGCGCGGCTCTGGGGCACCTCGGGGTGCTCCTGCTCCCACTGCCCCGGTTTGGGGGCCGATCAGTTGGGTTACGGCTGATGCGCAATACAGCGCGTGTTTACGACACGGAGGCAAGAGGGCACCGCGCTGTACGAGTCGATAAAGCGGGTTGACTGCAGTCACGGGGCGGAGTGCGATGGATGCGCTCGACCTCTTAACCAAACGAGCGATGGTTTGGTACCGGCTTCGGAGGAGGTAAAGGTCTGAGCCGTGGCCGGGCTAAGAACTCCTCCGGTTCCGATCCGTTCTCGGAGAACCCACAAAGAAGCCGAGTGGCACGGAGAGCGTCGATGCCTATGAGCTTGGAGCACCCGCCGTGCGACTGACAGGTGAATAGCGGGGTGGCTTTCCCAAGACTTGTTTATCGAGGAGCAAAGAAAGTTGTGGGTACGAGGAGCCTCAAGCGTAGCTTTCCTATCGCGTGGAATCTGACCACGAGCCGACCACCTTGTCTATAAATACGACAGCCTAAGGGAGCCGCCTTTGAGCTCTCCCGGTCGTAGATGACGGGGGTAACAGATGGAAGGGTTCTGAGGGGAAAAGGGGGGTGCAGAGTGCCCTGCCAACCTAAAACAGGGCTCTGGGGCATAGGGGATGTCTCGCGAGAGCTCGGCAAAGGGAGCGGAGGAGTCCCGAGGGGGTCTGAGAGTCCAAAGAAGCCTCGGAGATGACCATGAGGAACTCCGAAGGGGATTTCAAGCAAGTACAGATGTCGTCAGGGGGCCGGGGCTGAATGAAGGCATCCTAGATGGCAGAGGGTAAGATAAGAGCGCTCTGAAGTGCGCGGAAAAAAAAGTCAAAAGGGAGCGAAAGCGCTACGAGAGCTTTGCGGAGTGCAAGAAAGGGCTCAGGTGACGCTTTATAGAGAGTAGAGGAATTAGGAGCGGGTGTCTGCTGCCGTCGCCCGGCCGGGCTGCCAGCACTGAGGAGTTACGCTATAGGCAAGTAGGAGAAATCTCTGCATCACGAGCCCTGGTCCTTACGGGAGATTTTGACTTCCCAGCCATCGGCAGCTGGGAATGCCAGTCTGCTGTGAGGAGCAGGTCTGGGGAATTCCTCGGGTTTGCAGGAGAGAGCTTCTTGTCGCAGGGACTGAGGGAGCCAGCTAGGAAAGATGCCCTCCTGGACTTGCTAGTTGTGAATGGAGAAGGGCTCGTGGGAGATGGGATGGTCTTGGCCACGGTGCCCATGAAATGGTCGAGTTTCAACTTGTCGGTGTAAGGAGGAAAAAGCAGAGCAGAGTTGCTGCCCTGGACGTTGAGAGAGCAAACGTTTCGCTCTTCAGGGAAGTCCTTAGCGGAGTCCCCTGGGCCGAGGGCTCCGGAGTCGGCGAGTGCTGGTGAGTCTTTAAGAAGCGCCTTGGAGAAGCTGCGGAGCGGGCAATTCCCCGCGTTGGAAGGGAAGGGAGCGGGGCCGAAGGCCGGCTTGGGTGAGCAGGAAAGTCCTCGCGGAGCTCCAGAGGAAAAAGGAATTGCACGACCTCTGGAAGCGAGGTGAGGCTTCGCAGGAAGACGGCAGCAGCGTGGTTCAGCCATGCAGGGAGAAGACACGAAAGGCCAAAGCTCAGTGAGAGCTGCAAGCGGCCAGTGCTGCGTCAGGGGACGAGCAGGGCTTTTGGAAGTATGTTCATAGCAAGAGGAGATCCAAAGCGAACGTTGGAGCCATCCTTGTTGCAGATGGTCACCCGAGTGATTGGGATGGAGAATACCGATGGAGATGTTCAATATTTTGATCCCTGATGCGGATGCAGGAGTTGCAAGCTCCCCCTTAGCCGGGATCAGCTGGAGGGAGCAGGGTAAGAAAAGAAGGCTTGGAGACCCAGTGAGGGCTTTGGAGTCTCAGGAGGGCATCTAGGCAAAGTAGAGATGGGTGGGCGAGAGAGGAACTGAACGGGGACACCCTCGATGGCAGAGAGAGGTGTAAAGGAGCGCTGCGTGGCAAAGACAGACGGGAGGCTCTGATGGAACAAGATGGAAAGGGAGATAACGTGCTACAAGGTGCTGTGGAGAAGGAGGAAGGTCTCGGGAGGCATCGTGACTGTGAGGAGAGGGGTGTCGAGGGGGGCTGGCGGACAAAAGAAGGCT
The DNA here is from genome assembly GCF_035582795.1 of Mycteria americana. Taxonomy (NCBI): domain Eukaryota; kingdom Metazoa; phylum Chordata; class Aves; order Ciconiiformes; family Ciconiidae; genus Mycteria; species Mycteria americana. Next base: position 5,492,265 of record NC_134388.1, on the reverse strand, counting down.
TGGGACAACAAGGAGGGACTCGGGTGATCATCTGAGCAGAGTACGGATGGTCTCGGGTGGCCAGGGACCGAAGACAGGAATCCTCGATAGCGTAGAGGAAGAAATGAGTGCTCTACAGCTCAAACCGCTACAAGATGGATGTGGAGCACAAGGAAGGTCTGGGGAGGCATCGTGACTGGGAGAGAAAATGGGGAAGGGAGCCAGAGAGGCAGAAAAATGATTGGGGCCACGACGATTCAATCCAGAGGGGATCTGAACGGAGTAAACGTCATCAGAGGGCCAGGGAGCGACTGGAGGCATGGCTAGGGGAAGAGAGGACAGCACGCCTGGGCTGCGTCACAGGTAGGGACTCAGGAAGGCTCCTGAGGGAACAAGAGGGGTGCAAGGTCCGGTACAAAGCTCAAAGTGTGCTAAGGGCAACCTCGAAGGCATCGGTGGCATCGTGACGGCGTTAGAGGGGGCCTGAATGGGCCAGAGAGGGCAGAGCAGGCTCAGGGAGACACGGAGGAGGTCTGGAGGGGATTTGAACAGGGTAGAGACAAGCTGGCGATGCCGGGCAGACGATGATGCCAAGCTGGCGATGCCGGGCAGACGATGATGCCAAGCTGGCGATGCCGGGCAAATGATGATGCCAAGCTGGCAATGCTGGGCAGACGATGATGCCAAGCTGGCGATGCCGGGCAAATGGCGATGCCAAGCTGGCGATGCCTGGCAGACGATGATGCCAAGCTGGCGATGCCGGGCAAATGATGATGCCAAGCTGGCGATGCCTGGCAGACGATGCCGGCAAACTGGCAATGGAGCCCTACACATACGAGCCTTAACACCTTTGAGATTCATTCTGCTCAGCTAGCACTCTAGCTGCCTCTCCCAGCTCCGGTCATCCCCTCGGCACCTACAAAACACTACAGAAATTGCTGTCCTCGCCTGCTGCCGACAGCTACTCCATCCAAGATGACTGTACAAGCTTTGCCTCAACGGCCTGGGCGTATCGGCAGAGTGGCCAGAGACTCTTATTCGCTCTTCCTCCTAGCCCTGAGCTCCAGGCAGGGCGGCTCCAAGCCGAACGCACGCACGCACAGACCGGCACTACATGGAACGCTACGAACAACACGCCTCAACGACGAGAGAAAACTCTCGGCGAGAAGAATGAGACCCAGAAGGCAAGAAGACCTGTGGGGCCGTGACGGTGACGTGAGGAGGCTCTATGGCAACCCCAGGAAAAGAAAAAAAAAAAGAGTAGAACGTCACGGCCCGTGACAAGAAGTTACTCTCAAAACTGAGACGATGTCTGCGCAAGAAGCCCGGCTTCAGGACCGAAGAACTTGAGGACGCGGGGAAGAAATCCTCCAGTCTGCGAAAATAGACGGCTAGAGAGCAGACCTGCTCACGCAGCCGGGAACACCGCTGCGAGAAGAGGACCGTCGGGGGAAACTTCCAAGACGTGAGACCGATTCACGCTTTAAGCTTTTAACCCAAGAAAAGAAGCGCCACTTGGCGCTGTGCCAACGGGTGCCGGCGTCCAAGACCCTAGGGATGGCACCCGAGGCGTGTGCCGTCCTCCTTGAGCGCAAAGAAGGACGTCGAGACCCGAGGAAGGTGTAAGAGACAGGAGACAGACCACGGCAAACCACGGAACAACAGGCGCAGGCTGGAACTGCCCTGCCCGGCACGCGCTAGCGTCACGCTGAAGAGTAACCCGCTCCCTTTCCCTGCCCAAAGGGGACGGTTCCTGGACAGCCCTTTACAACCCCCCCATCTTTACAACCCCTTCATGCAATCGCCAACCTTGTCCCCTTGCCCCCTGCCCAGCACCGGTGCCTCCGCTCAGCTTTCAGAGGGCCGGGAGTCTGAATCCGTCCTTGGCAAGAAAAACATATCAGCTAGCCGATAGTTCCTCTTCGTCATCTGCAAAAAAAAAGCCTCATCTTCATCATCAGCACAGCCCTGGCTGTGCTGGGGTGTCCCCAAGTCGCTGGGGAGGGGGGGACCGAGACCTCGCCACTGGTTTTCTGTCGCTGCTGTCGGGCGCTCGGAGGGTTCCCCGCAGCGGCTCTCCCGGGGGCACCAGGACGTCCGGCAGCACGGGGGAATTTGCAGCTTTTCCCCGGTTTTCCCTCCCGTCCTGCCCCGATGGGCTGCTCTGGCTCAGGGGCGGCGGGGGGAGATGCTGAGCGGGCGGTGGGTGCCGGGGGGGGGACGCGGGGCTGCGCCCAGGGGGTGGGACGCACTCCAAGCTCCCCCGATTCCCTTCGGACAGGGACCGACCCAGAGCCAGGCACAGGGGGTCTGGAGCAGCGGTTGCACCCCAGGGTGCAACCTGTGGGGATGGGTGCTGCTCGTGGGTGGGACAGGATCCGGCACCAGCATCCTAGGGGGCTCGGGGTGACATGGATCCGGAGCCCCTGGGCATCGTGGGGGACTCGGGTGACACGGTGCTGTCTGCGGCAGGTCGAAGCGCTGCAGGAGGTGCTGGAGAGGCTGGGGAGCAGGGAGCTGCCGGCGGTGGAGAAGAGGCTGAGCTGGGTGCCCTCGGTATGGCCGGGCTGGGGGGCGGTGGGGACCCAGCCCTGGGTGCTCGGGGGGCCAAACCCCGCGGCCAGCACCGGAGCTGGACCCTTTGGGTGCCGGTCGTGGGGGTCCAGCCCTGAGGGGGGCCGGACGGGCCGAGCCCCGGGGCTGACGGATGCCGTCCCGCAGTGCGAGCCCGGGGAGCCGTGCGCGGTGCGGAAGGGGGCACGCATCGGGAAGCTCTGCAGCTGCCCCCGCGGCACAGCCTGCAACTTGTTCATCCTCAAGTGCTCCTAAGGGACCGGGGACATCGGGGACATCAGGGATGCTGCCGCCCGCCGGGATGCTGCTGGCCCAGGCTGTGCCGCGTGCAGTGGAGGGGGAGCCGTGGGCCCCCAGCCCCTTCCCCACACCGGGACGCGCTCCTGCTCTCCACCCGTGGGTGCCCTGGACCGGGGGGTGCGGGTCTCCCAGGCCAAGGCCAAATTAAATCACTTGGATTCACGCCTGCTGCCTGCTTTTTGGGGGATTCTGGGGTGCCAGCACCCCTCTGCCGCTGGCCCTGGGCTGGGCGCGGGTCCTGGGGTACCGGGCAAGGCGGGCAGGGGTGGGTCCCCTCCTGCCGTGGGTCTGCGCCTGAGGCTGGGGTGGGATGCGTGGTGGGGGAGCGGGAGGGGGGACGCTGCCGGGGTGGGCTGGGGGGCGAGGGCTGGGCCCGGGGGGGGCTTTTGTGGTCGCAGCACCGGTTATTCCTGATCCGCTGGAGGCTGATGGGTGGAGAAGCAGTTTGGGACTGGAGGCCGAGGGGATGTGAGGGGGCTACAGGGCCCGGCCCAGCCCCATCCTGCGCCGTAGCGCATCGCCCGGGCCCTGCCCTGCATCGCGCTGCATCGCACTCCCCCAGCTCTGCATTGCACTGCACAGCCCCATCCCCACGCTGCCTGCCATCACTGCACTGCACTGCACTGCCCTGCCCTGCCCTGCCCTGCCCTCCCCTCCGCTGCCCTGCCCTCCCCTCCCCTCCGCTGCCCTGCCCTGCCCTGCCCTGCCCTGCCCGGGCGGCCGGACCCCACCCCTTCCGACCCCGCCCTGCCATTGCCCCTTTAAGGCCTCCCCACCCGCCACCGCTCCCTCCCTTCCCTTTCCCCGCCGCCATCTCCCGTTGGCTGGCGGTGACATCAGTGGGCGGGGCTAAGCGGCGGTGACGCAGCGGGGGCGTGGCCAGGCCCGGCGCGGCGCGGCGGGCGGGGGGCGCCGAAGATGGCGGCGGCGGCGGCGCGGGCCGCGGGGGCTGCGGAGGGCGCGGGCCGGGCGGCGGCGGCGGCGGTTCCGGTTCCTCCTCCCGGCCCCGCCGCGGGGCCGCGCCGCTACTCGCTGCTGGCCATCGTGGGCGGCGGCTGCCACCGGCCCGGCCTGCTGGCCGCCGCGCTGCAGCAGCTGGAGCGAGGTGAGCCCGCGGCTGCCGGGGCGGCGCCGGCCGCGGTGGTCCCGGTGCTGCCCCGGTGCAGGCCCGCGGGCCTGGCCCTCCCCCGCGCATGATGCTCCGGGCTCTGCCCCTCTCCTGCCCCGCGCCCCCCCGGATCATCCGCCCCCTCCCCCCCCCCCCGGAGCTACCCCGGGGTCTGACACCCCCCCCCCCCTCCCCGCCCCGGTCCCCGGGGTCAGCCCCCTCCAGCCCCGCACCCCCGGGGTCTGCCCCTCCGCGGGCCCTCCCGGTCCACCCCCTCTTGCCCCAGGTCTCCAGGATCTGGACCCCCAAGCTCTGCTCCCTCCCCAGCCCCAGCCCCCCAGCATCTGCCCCCTCTCCTGCCCCAGCCCCCCCAGGATCTGCCCCCTCGGGACCCCAGGGTCTGTCCCCTCTCCTGCCCCAGCCCCCCCCAGGATCTGTCCCCCCGGGCCCCTGGGATCTGCTCCCCCTCCTGCCCCAGACCCTCAGGATCTGCCCCCCCAAGCGCTGCTCCCCCCTCCTGTCCCTGCCCCCTGGGACCTCCCCCCCCCCCCCCCGAGCTGGGGGATCTGTCCCCTCTTCCCCTGGGGTCTGTCCCCAGGCTCTGGGGCTGTGGGTGGACCCCTGCGACCTGTCCCCTCCCCTTGTCACCACCTGGGACCTTGCCCCGTGCAGTTTTGGGGGCCAGATGCTGGGCTGGGGGGAGGGGGGGGGATGCTGGGCTGAGCGGGAGGGGGGCCGTGCTGCAGGGACCCTCCTCAGCCCCTGCTCCCATCTCCCGCTCCCGGCCCTCCCCGAGCTGTGGCCAGAGCTGGGGGGGGTCTCAGACCACGGCATCGGAGCACCCCTACGCTGGAGCAGGTCCCCCAAATCCTGGGGGACACACGTGTTGCCAGGAGCGCCCTATCGTCCCCCTCCTCGTGGGACCAGCACCCTGCGAGGGCAGGACCAAACCCCGCTGGCCCCAAGTAGCGAAACTGCCCGAAAACGGCCCCAGCCCTCGCCCGGTGCCTTGTGCAAAATTTGTGCAACCCCCCACGGCCTCCCTGCGCCGAGGCCCAACCATCTTACGCCATCGCCCGCCGGTTTGCCGGGCCGTTAGCGGGGAGCGGTTGGTGGCCACGCCGGTCTGCCACCACGGTGGGGGGCTGGCAGCCCCCCGCGAATCCCCCTGTGGGGTCCTGAAGGGGTTGTGGGTGTTTTGGGGCTGCACCTTGGGGTTCCTGACCCTGCTCTGGGAGCACCCGCACCGATGCCGGCACGAGCGCCGTGCGTGCCGAATCCTCCGGCACCGTTCCTTCCTTTAATTGCCGGCTTTGAAGAGGTGCCGGCAAGGTGCGCCCATGGCCCCGGGGGCCGGGGTTTTGGGTTGGCAGAGCCCGTGCCGCCGTGAGTCACCGCGCAAGGTGCTCGCCGCCGGGCAGCCGGTCGGTGCATCGGCCTCGTGCCGGGGTCTGGCTGGGCTTGGGGACCGGCTGGGGTCACCCCAAAAGCCACCGGCCTGGCAGGGCTGTGTCTTAGGGCGAGGTAGGAGGGAGGACCAGGGTGGACGTCGGGGAGGGGGGGGGACGGTCCCCACCGTGCTGCTGGTTGCATAAACTGCTGCCACGTGGGTGCTGCGGTGTGGGGGCACGGTGCCGGTGGGTGCTAATGGGGCTGAGCCCCCCCCTCCCCGTTTGTGTCCCCCCGTCTCCAAAGGAATCCGCTCCTGGGACATCGACCTCTCCTCCTGCAACCTGGACGAGCAGCTGAAGCTCTTCGTGTCCCGTCACTCGGCCACTTTCTCCAGCATCGTGAAAGGTAAAAAAGGGGACCCCCCCCCAGCGGTGTTTAATTAGCGGGGTGCGGGAAACCCCCCCCCCAATCCAGCCAGGGGGCTAGCGGGGAAGGGGGGCCGGTGCCCACCTCAGCTGTTGCGGCAACAGTCGTTGCTTTGTGGCCCCCCCACGGCCAAGCCCCGTGATCCCCCACGTGAGAAACCACTTCCTGCGCCCATCCCGGGGCGGGATGCGATTTCCCGTGGAAAAAAGGGAAAGGAGAAGATGGAGCCAGGAATGCTGGGGCCGCTCCGGCGCCCGTTCCCCACCGTGTCCCCTTGTCACGCCGGTGGGTCACCCCCTGGCAGGGGGGGGGGGCCGTGAGAGGTGGTCGGGTCTCCAGGGGGTGTTTGCCGCCCTGAGACCCCCCTGGGAGCACTCGGGGCTTGCCGCGGTGCTCAGGGGGGACAGGAGGGGGTCCCCCAGCCTGTCGCCCCCCCTCTTTCCTCCCCTCCCTGCAGCAGGAAGGACGCGGGAAACGTGTCCTTCGGCTCGGCGGATCCGCTGGCCCCCGCGGTGTCCGGGAGCGGGATGGTGGCTGTCCCTCTTCCGTGGGGGAAGTGGGCAGGCGCCGGCCCTGCTGCCGTGTCCACCCCCGCCGTCCCGTCCCCACAGGACGAGGCCAAACTGGGGTGCAGCCCCATCGTTTTGGGGAGGGTTGGGCGTCAGCTCTCACTCTCCGCAGGTCAGCGGACCCTCCACCACCGGGGAGATGTGCTGGAGACCCTGGTGCTGCTCAACCCTTCCGACAAGTCCCTGTGCGATGAGGTGAGCCGGGGTGGGGGGACACGGCCGTGGCCCCTTCAGAGCCGCGGGCAGGCGGGTGCCGCGGGACGGAGCCTGGTGGCATCCTCCCGTCCCCTCCGTCCTCACGTCCCCTCCGTCCTCAGCTGCGAAACCTCATCACGGACGTGTCGCAGCACAAGCTGCTGGTGTTTGCCGGGCCCTGCGTGGAGGAGACGGGGGAGCTGATGCTGCAGACGGGCTGCTTCTCCCTGCGGGACTTCATCCAGATCTTCACGGACAAGGAGGTGCGGTGCCGGGGGGGGGAGCTCGGCTGGGGGACCCCCAGGGAGGAGCTGCCGGCTCCCAGGCCTGGCTGCCGGTTTGCGGGGGGGGGGGGCCGTGGGCTGGCGCTGCCGGAGCGACTGTCTGCTCACGTTCTCCGGCGGCTCGGTGGGGAGCCGGGCACGGCGGCGGCGCGAGCGGGAAGCCGGCCCAGCCGTCTGCTCCGCGGGCAGCCGCGCTGCCTCTCCTGCCGGCACGTCCCTCCCACCGTGGGGCTGGGGAAGGGGCAGTGGGGCTGGGGGGGGAGGAGGGGGGGCGATCGGCCGCATCCTGGCCCAGAGCCGCGGCTGGGGGTGGGTGTGAATGGTGACCGGCCCCCCCGGGCATCGTGCTGGCAGCTGGCACCGAGTACGAGGAGTGGGACGGGGCTGCGGGAGCCCCTGCGCTTGCCAAGGGAGGGGGGCTGAGGCGGGGCACCCCCGGGCTGCCGCATCTCTGGCCCTGGGTGCCCCGTCCCGCCCGAAGCTCCGGCCGTCCCCGTCCCCTCGCAGGTAGGGGACATCCTGAGCTCCGCGGACCCCTCGGCCAAGGCCAGGCTGACCATCAGCTGCCCCGACTTTGGGGAGTGGAGGGACTCGGGCTTGGACCATCACAACCTCCAGGACTTTATCGAGCTGCGCTACAACCCGGGCTGCGTCCTGCCGGAGATGGAGGGGCTGGAGGAGTTCATGGAGTACCTCTCGGAGTCGCTGGAGCCCCAGTCCCCCTTTGACCTCCTCGAGCCCCCCACCATGGTCGGCTTCCTCAAGCTCTCCAAGCCCTGCTGCTATATCTTCCCGGGCGGGAGAGGGGACTCGGCTTTCTTTGCCGTCAATGGCTTCAACGTCCTGGTCAACGGAGGCTCCAATCCCAAGTCATCCTTCTGGAAGCTGGTCCGGCACCTGGACCGCATCGACTCCATCCTGGTGACGCACGTGGGCACGGACAGCCTGCCCGGCGTCAACAGCCTGCTGCAGAGGAAGCTGGCCGAGCTGGAGGAGGATCCGTCCCAGGGCTCGCAGGGCAACGGGGACTGGGCAAAGAACCTCATCTCCCCGGAGCTGGGTGTCGTCTTCCTCAACGCCTCCGAGAAGCTGAAGGACATCGAGGGTAACTCCCGGGTGCTGAAGAGCTGCGACGAGGCCGCCCTGACCCTGCACTACCTGGAGAAGTTGGGCATCCGTCCCAACCCGCTGGCCCGGGACAGCGGACCTCGCGCGGAGCCCACCGTCCTCTTCCAGAAGATGGGAGTGGGCCGGTTGGACATGTACATCCTGAACCCCGTGAAGGGCACCAAGGAGCTGGAGTTTCTCCTGCAGCAGTGGTCAGGCAACAGCTACCCCAAGGAGCAGGACTTGCCCCTGCAGTGCCTGACCTCCGTCTGCGCCCTGCTCGTCTGGCACCCCGTCAGCCCCTCCGAGAAGATCATCCGGGTCCTCTTCCCCGGCTGCACCCCCCAGGGCCGCATCCTGGAGGGGCTGGAGAAGGTGAAGCACTTGGAGTTCCTCAAGCATCCTGTGGTCACCAAGAACGATTTGAAGGCGCCGCTGGCATCCCAACCTGAGAAGCCGCTCAAGCAGAGGAGAGCAGAGAGCAAGGAGAGCCTAAAGTCGGCTTCCAAGCTCAGCTTGGTGGATGCTGGGGCATCGGTGCCGAAGGAGAAGGCTCCGAAGGTGGAAAGGAAGGAGCTGAAGGCAGGGAGCAAGGAGAAGCCAAAATCCCTGGGGGAGACGGCCAGAGCGGGGTCAGAAGAGGAGAAAGCCAAGGACGCTCGAGCCAAGCTGGACTCTTCGATGGAGAAGCTGAAGGCGGACACGAAGCCGAAGCTGAGCAAGGAGAAAGCGGTGCCCAAGAAGGAGCCCGTCCCCCGGAAAGAGGAGAAGAAGCCGCCGAAGAAGGACGAGGGGGCCGAGGCGAAGGGGGAGGCCAAGAAGGAGGTGAAGGTGGTGAAGAAGGAGGTGAAGGCTGAGACGCTGCGGAAGGACACGAAGGAGAGCAAGGCAGAGGCCAAGGCTCCTGCCAAGACCCTGGCCCGGAAAACACCGGTCCCGGAGACCCGCAAACCCCTGGCCAAGGCTGGCAGCATCAAGAAACCCCCCCTCAAGAAGGAGCCGGAGAAGCCCAAGGCCAAAGCCCCCCGGGAGGCAGGCGGCAGGAAGGAGCCGGGAACGTTGGACGGCTCCAAGTCCTCCTCCCCCGAGGACATGCTGCCGGAGGCCGAGCGGGGCCGAGGGGCCGCCTCGCCGGGGGCTGGCGGGAGGAGGAGGAAGGAGGAATCGACGGATGAAGGCATCACCACGGCCGAGAGCGAGCTGGAGCCCTCGCCGCTGGAGAACGGGGGGGCCGGGGGGCCGGCGGGACCGGGGGACTCGTCCTGCCTGGAGAACGGCCTGGAGGACCCTGACAGCCCCCAGCGTTTCCGCTACCTGGAGAGCAGCCCTTTGAGAGCCATCTGCCCCCCCTCGCCCCTGGCCAAGACCCCCAAGAGCGACCGCAGCGTCAACTTCGACCTGACGCCCACCGGGATGCTCAACCACGGCCCGGAGGGCGGCGAGGACGCCTGCGGCAGCTCCGAGGAGAAGACCCTGGAGATGATGTCTCCGGCCAGCTCGGGGCCAGCCAGCGCCGGGCACACTCCCTTCCACCAGTCGCCGGTGGATGACGGCACGGAGGAGCCGGGAGCCGGCACCAACCGGCAGCCCAACCCCTGGCCGCCGGTCGGAGGCAAAGCCTCGCAGGACGGCTCCGGCTCCTCGCAGGAGAAGCAGGCGGGCTGCCTCTCCCTCAGCCCCTTCAAGGACGATGTCCCCGACGTGTCCCCCACCATCACCACCCCCTCGCTGCCGGCCGAGGTGGGCTCCCCGCACTCCACCGAGGTGGACGAGTCGCTCTCGGTCTCCTTCGAGCAGGTGCTGCCACCCGTCAGTGAGTCCCCACCGGAGGAGGGCAGGCGGTCCCGGGGGACCGGGGGGACGCCAGAGCCGGAGGCCACCAAGGGCGGGTTGTCGCTGCCGCTGCGGCCGTGCCACCACCCGCCGCGGGCTGACGGTGACGCGGTGCTGCGGCCCGACCGCCGCTCCGACTCGCCCCACGACGTGGACCTCTGCTTGGTGTCACCCTGCGAGTTCGAGCATCCCAAGTCGGAGCGGTCGCCCTCGGCCGCCGCCAGCCCCCGGGAGCTGTCGGACAGCGACCCGTCGCAGGAGCTGGTGCAGCGCCGGGGCCGGCCCCGCCAGCCGGCAGGCGAGACGCCCCCCACCTCCGTCAGCGAGTCGCTGCCCACCCTCTCCGACTCTGACGTCCCTCCGGTCACCGAGGACTGCCCCTCCATCCTGGCCGACGGGCTGGAGTCGGACGAGGACTCGGAGCAGCCCGCCCGCGGCGTGGCCCGGGCCCGCGACCCGCTGCCGGCCCCCATGAAGGACCCCTGCCCCATCCCCGCCCAGCCCGGCATCTGCATGGTGGACCCCGAGGCGCTGCCGGCCGAGCAGACCCGTGCCGGGAAGAAGGAACCCCCCGGCAAGGTGAAGAGGACCCCGTCCCGCGTGGGCTCGGCACCCGCCGCCCCGAGGGCCGAACCCCCCCGGCACCCCACCTTGGCCCCCAAGGCCAGGGGCCCCACCAGCTCAGCCCGTGACGCTGGGGACAAGGCCAGGCTGCCCCCCGGGGACAAGAAGGGCCCCTCCGGCGGGGACATCCGCACCCCAGGGACCACCCGCAGCGCCGGAGCCCGGCCGCCGGCGGGAGCTGGCAGGGCATCACCGGCAGGTACGGGGCTGGGGGGGTGGGGGGGGGGAACGACGTGGGTGCTCCCGGCTCCGGTGTCCCTGTGCCCAAGCGGCTCAGAGGCACTGCTGGTGCCGTGCCGTGGGGTGGGGGTGGGGGGTGTTGGGGGTTGCCGCTCACAGCTCCCGTACCCCGATCCTGGCAGGCACACGGGCTGCGGCCCCCCCGGGCCCCCCCATCTACGTGGACCTGGCGTACCTACCCGGCTCCTGGAGCGCCCGGACGGTGGACGAGGAGTTTTTCCGGCGCATCCGTTCCCTCTGCTACGTGGTCAGCGGTGACGACCACCTGAAGGAGGGCGTCCTGCGGTCCCTCCTCGACGCCCTGCTCGCCGGCAAGCACCAGTGGGGCACCGACATCCAGGTAAGCCCCCCCACCCCACCCCCGGATACCCGCAGCGGTGGGATCAGCTCCCTCCCGGTGCTGGGGAGCGGGGGGGGGGGGGTGTCACAGCGCGGTGACGCGGTGCGGGGGGTGTCTCCGCAGGTGACTTTGATCCCCACCTTCGACTCGCTGGTGATGCATGAGTGGTACCAGGAGACCCACGACCGGCAGCAGGAGCTGGGCATCACGGTGCTGGGCAGCAACAGCACCGTGGCCATGCAGGATGAGACCTTCCCCGCCTGCAAAGTGGAGTTCTGAGGCGGGGGGAGCCGTGGCGTGGGCTTCATCCCCCCCCCCCCTCCTCTGTGAGCTCCCCCCCCCCCCCCCCTCCATCCGCACCCGGTGACTTGGGGCTGCCCAAGCCCCCGGCCACTGTGGCTCGGAGGGTTGGGGGGGGGGGGTGTGTGTCTGCTGGGGGGAGATGGGGTTGTGTGTGTCCCCGTCCCCCCACCCAGAACTGGCAGGGGCTCCCCAGGGACCCCGAGCCCACAGCACCCACACGCTGCACCCTCACACGCCGTGTGGTTCCCGCATGCCCACGCCGGAGCCGTGCACTCCTCGCTCTGCACCCGCCACCGTCCCGGGGGTGGGGGGGTGAGGGACCAGCCGGGGACGGGGTGACCCTGCCTTTTGGGGGGCAGGATCCATCCCCCCCCCCCCATCCAGCAGCGGTGCTGAGCCGTTTCTTGGTGGGCAGCGAGCCCCAGCCGTGCTCGACTTAACAGGGTAAATTTTTGTTGTTTGCTGTTCCTACCCCCTCCCTGGACAAGCCACTACTGCCACCCCCCCCCCCCCAGTACCTGCAGCCCCCGTGGGGCAGCCCCACGGGCTGTGTCCCCGCCACCGGCTCCCCCCCGGGCATGGCCACCAAGAGTCACGTTCAGCAGCCAAGGCGGGGGGGGGGGTGTCCTCTCCGCCGGGCTGAGACCTGGCAACTCGCTGCACTGATGGCTCTTCCCTCCCTGACGGCAGGGGCTGTGGGGCCTGACCCTGCACCCCGGCTGGGGGGGGGGGTTAGGGGGGGCAGCTCCCCCCCCCATCCACCCCCAAGCCCTCGAGTTGCTGGAAGGCTGTTAAGAAACCAAATGTCACGTGCAATTTTTAAGGGGTTTTGTGAGCAGAGAGCAAAGGGGGGGGGGGGGGGGGGGGGGGGGCAGGATCTGGCCCCCCCCCCCCACGCCCCCCCCCCCCCCATCCCCAGCTGGGGCAAACACTAACCCGTTTTATAGGAGGTTCCTCGCTGGCTCTTTTTGTAATGACTTTTTAAGAAAAAAGGAAAAAAGAAAACAAACAAACAAACAAAAAAAAGCGAAAACTGAACAGGTTATTTATCTGCGGCCCCCCCGGCCCCCCCCAGCCTGGGCACCGGCTGGCGGCCGCGGGGGCTTTTACCTTGGATTGTATCGTCCTACGTGTTCGGGGAGGGGGGGACTGAATGTTTCACCTTTAGTGCTTTATATATATTTTTTTTTTCTTAGCTGGAAGTTGGTTTGGAGGTGGGTGGGGGGGTGGGGGGCTGTGACCCCCCCCCCCAGCCCCTGCCTGCGGATGCCGGCACGCTCCCCGTCTTGCACGCCACGTTCCCGTTTGGCAAATGTGTTGAAAACGAGCATTAAAGAGAGGATAGCTCCTGCCCTCTGCCTCCTGTGTTTGGGGGGGGCTTGGGGGGGGTCCCCCGGTCCTTGCGGGGGGGGGGGGGGGGGGTGGGCTGGGTGCCACTGTGGGGTCCTGGGATGCTGCAGGGCGCTTTGTGGGTGCTGGGGGGGGGGTGTGAAGGCTGGGTTGGGCTCAGCCCTGGGGTGTGCGGGGTGCTCTGGGGCCGCATCCTGCGCTGGGTAGAGGGGTTTGGGGGGGGGGGGGTCCGGGGTATCGCCCTGGGGGGGTCGGAGGGGGGCAGGGGCTGAGCGGGGCTGGTGCGGCAGCGCGGCTGAGGATGGATGCGGGGTTGCCATGACGACTGCATCCCCATCCCCGCCGCCCCCGGCCCGCGGAGGAGGGGTCCTCGCTGCCGCGCTCTGCCCCCGCACGCTTGGCACGGGGAGGGGTCCTGGGGGGGTGGGGTGGGGGGGTTGGAGCCTCCTGGGTGGGGGGGGGGGGGGGTCCCATGTCCCCGTGGCCCAGCCGCGGGGCTCAGCACCCACCCGGCATGCTCAGCCCAAGGCTGGCAGGACCCGGGAACTGAAACCCACCCCCAAAACCCTGACCCCCCCCCCCCAGCCAACCCCAAAACCTCCCCTTCCCCAAAATCTCTCCGTCCCCAGCACCGCCCCGTTCCCAGGCCCTTTGCTCCGGCGGTGGGGCCGGAGCGGTGTTTTGGGGAGGGGGCTCCCCGGGCGCTGCTGGGGTCTTTGCTCACCGGGAGGCCGGTTGTGACCTCCAGTGCCGAGGCAGGGGGGGCCGGGGCTCTTCCCGGCGCTGCCGCCGTCGCCGTCCCTTGGAGTTGCCAGCTCCGGTAAAGCTCAGGACGAGGCTTTTTGCCGGGGCGGTGAACGGTCCCGGTTGGCTTTGGGCTGGTGTGAGCCGAGGGGGCTTGTGGCCGTGGGGAGGGGGTGGCAGCACCTCGCCGGGGACAGCGGGGCCTTCTCCGGCATCGCTGCCCCGTCGGCGGCTGCCAACGTGCCGGGGACGCCGCGGGGTCGCGGAGGTCCCCGCAAGAGCGGCGACAGCACCGGCAGCGGCCTGATCCCCGTGGACCCCTCCGTTCCCGGCACCGGGGCTGTTGCGGTGGCACCGGCCGGCTCAGCCCTGGCACGGCCACACCGTCCCGGGGACGGGCAGGTGTCGATGGGACAAAAGGGAGCGTAACGGAAGCGTGAGACGCCGTCCCCCGCCGTCCCAGCTCCGACACCGGTGGCTGTGGCACCCCGGGCCGGTGTGGGGCCGAGTCCCCATCTCGGGGGAGAAGTTTGTGGTTGACTCCAAGAGGACCCCCCCCCCCCCCGGGTCCCCGGGTCCCCACCCGCTGGGCAGCCTCCGCTGCCCCGCCGTGCCCGCTCCCGCTCCCCGCCCCGCAGCTGCGCCGCGGCCACCCCGGTGTCAGCCGGAGCCGGGGCATGAGCTCAGCCGGGTGCGAGGCACCGGGTGGCACCGGCGGGGGCGGCGGGGGGCTGCACCGGGGGCCGGCCCGGGACCGGGGGGTGCGGTTGCAGCCGTCGGGGCCGGCTGTGGGGGGTAGCGGCGGGGGATGCGGTTGCACCCTTAGCACCGTGCGCACCGGGACCGGCAGCCCCGGGGGTCCAGGAGCCCCCGGGTGGGTGGCAGCCCCCGGGGATGGTGGCAGCCCCGGGGCCAGGGTGCCGGTGCGGGCGGCTCTGGGCCCGCCCCGCATCGCCCCCCGCATCGCCCCTCGGTGAGGGGCGGCGGCCGCTTTAAAAATGCAAATCACCCCCCTCCCCGCGCGCGGCGCGGCGGCCGTCCGGCCAATGAGAGGCGGCGGCCGCTGGCTGCGGTAACCGCTGCCGGGCGCGGCGACCAATGGCGAGGCGGCGCGGCGGGAGGGGGGCGTGGCCCGCGCCTCCCCCGCCCCCGGCGCGGTCCCGGCCCGGAGCGCGCGGCCCGGAGCGGGCGCGGGCGGCGGCGGAGCGGAGCGGGGCGGGGGCGGCGGCGGCCCCGCAGGTGAGTGCGGCCCCGCCGGGCCCGGGTCCCGCGGCCGCCCGGTCCCGCCCGCGGGCGGGGAGCAGGGAACAACCCCCCCCCGACCCGCCTACGGGAGCGGGGTGCAGCCCCCGGCCCCGCCGTGCAGCCCCCGCCGCTCCCGCGCGGTGCGTGGGTGCAGCCCCCCGCGCCCCCCCCCCCCCCCCCCCGCTGCAGCATCCCCTTCCCCGGGGCTGGGGTGCAGCCCCGCGCCCCCCCCCCCCCCTCCTCGGCGAGAGCCCCCCCGCCGTGCATGGCTCCCCGCTGCAGCGCACCCCGCTTCGGGGGCCGGGGCAGCCCGCGGTGCCCCCTCCTCAATAACGCCCCACCCGCCCCCCCGTGCACGGGTGCAGCCCCCCCTCCCCAAAACGCCGCTCCCGGTGCTGCGGGCAGCCCCCCCCCCCCCCCCCCCGCGATCCCCCCCTGCAGGTGCAGGGCTCGGCGCTTTCCTTCCTTTTTTTTTTTGTGGGGGGGAGCACCCGCCCCCCTGTGCACGCCCCGGCCCCCCCCCGCCGTGCCTCTCCCTCCAACGGACCCGCTGCCCGGGGGAAAGGGGGGGTGCACGGCCCCCCCCTCGCGGAGCAGCCCCCGGCCCGGGCAGGTGCAGCCGTTCCCCGAGCCGGGCTGGATCCGGCCCCCCCGGAGCCCCCCGCAGCCCTCGGGGGGCCGCCCGCGTCCCCCGCACCCCACGCCGGTGAAGGTCACCGCTGCGGGTGGCCGGGGTCACCCGGCTGGGGGGGGGGGGGCGCGGGGGGGGGGTCCCGGGGTGGCCCTGGCACAACCCGGTAAGATGCTGCGCGCCCCCCCCGTACCCCCCGTCCCGCTCGGGGACTCGGTGGCCGCTGCCACCCCCGGGGACTTTGGCCGGCGGCGACGGGGTGGCGGGTTCACGGCGTCCGCGGCCTCTTGTGACCGGCGGCGGGTCGGGGTCCGGCCGGGCCCTGAGCCCCCCCGGTGCCCCCCCAGCCCCGCTTCCCCCCCAGCCTGGCTGGGGGAAGCTGAGGAGGCCGCGCTGAGCCCGCCCCGCTCGTGACACAGGTGGCTCAGGCTGTGCGGAGGGACGGCCGGGTTTGGGGGGCCGCGGCGTGCCCTAACCCCTCTCTTTCTCTCCCCCCAGACCCCCGGCGGATCGAGGATGATCGGGGGGGCCCCGCGAGCCCCCCAGCAGCCCAGGGTGAGTGGGGGCCCCCCCAGTCACGCCAAGCCCCGGCCATGCATGGTTTTTTAGTTTCCTGTTTTTCTCCGGCGCGTGATGGGGAGCGGGGCCGGGGGGACACAGCCGGGGGGGGGGGGGGACGCAGGGTGGGGGGAGGGGCACAGCCCGGGGGGGGCCACAGCCTGGAGGGGGCAGAGCCTGGGGGTCCCCCCTGCTGAGTCCTGGGGGGCTGCTCCAGCGGGTGACCCCCGGCACGGCTGGGTGCATTTGGGGTTCGGGCAGGGTGCGGGGGGGCTCGACCGCCTGGGTCCCCATTTCTGGGGGGAAGGGGTTCCCCCGGGCGGGGAGGGGGCTGGTGGGGGGGGGGTGGTTTCGGGGGGGGCTGGGGGCCACCGGCACGGCCGGGCGCGGGAGCGGCAGCCGTCACCGCGCAGCAGCCGCTCATTTATTATTTAGCTGCGTATCTGGTGTCGGGCCCGAGCGCTGCCCCGGTGGCCCCCCCCGGACCCCCGGCCCCCCCCCGGGGTGCCGCAACACCGTGGGGAGGGATCGCGGCAGCGGCGAAAACGGGGGAGCCTGCGGTTTCCATGGCCACGGGGCTGCGCCGCTTTCCCGGCAAAACCGATAAATATCGGTGGGTGCGGGGGGGGTCCCCACTGGGCCCCCCTGTAAGGGCCAGGTGTGTCCCCAAGGGCGCCGGGAGCTGAGCTGTGGGTCCCCGCGCCGCCGTCCCCCCCCCGTCCAAGATGTCCTACTTCACCGAGCACTTCTGGGTAAGCCTGGACCCCCACCCGTGGGTGCCCCCCACCCTCTGGGGCTCGCTGCGGGGGGGGCCCCCAGCCCTGGGTGGAGGGGGGGGGTTCATCGCTGCCGGTAATTTTGCAAGGCCCAACGTCTCCGTTAACGCTGCAAATTAATTGCTGAGGGAAGGGGGGAGCCATGGGTGTGGGTGCCTGCGGGTCCCCGGCTGCGGTGCTGTCCCTGTCCCCCCCCCGCCATGGGGATCCCCGTCCCGGCACCGCGGGGGGGGAAGTTGGCAGCGCCGCGGGGGCCGGTGCTTCCTGGTTCGTGTCTGCCGGGGTCCGGCAGCTGCCTGCATCTTCCCCTTCCTCCTGCCTCAGTTTCCCCAGGTGGGGTCACGTTGCCGGGGGGGTGGGGGGAAGCCACCCCCGCGTGTTGGGGGGGGGGGTGGGGAGCGGGGCAGCACCCAAAATAGCACCCGGCGTCAGGGCTCAGCCCACCCCTTCCTGCGCCGCTCACCCCGGGGAAACCAGGCGTCGGGGCCCCCCCCATCCCCCCCCGGCCGGCTCCAGCCCCCGCTGCCCCTGGCAGGGGTGGGGGGCTCCGCGCCCCCCTGTGCACCCACGGCAGGGGGGGGGTCCGGGCCACCGTGCCCCGTTGGGGTGTTTCCACCCCAAACGGTGCTTCCTGCCACGCTGCCTGGTGCTCCCGGCCGTGGCACCGTCCCGGGGAGGGCCGGGTGTGGGGGGGGGGTCCCTGGGTGCCCACGCCGCGGGGTGCTGGGTGGGTTTTGGGGGCTGAGGGTGGTCCCCTGCCAGGGCGAGAAGAACCACGGCTTCGACGTGCTCTACCACAACATGAAGCACGGGCAGATCTCCACCAAGGAGCTGGCCGACTTCGTCCGTGAGAGGTACGGGGCGAGGTGGGGGGGGGGGGGGGGGAGTAACCAGGGGGGGTCCCTGGCATCGCCGGACTCCATCCCCAGCGCCCCCCCCCCGCTGTCCCCAGGGCTGCCATCGAGGAGAACTACGCCAAGGCCATGGTGAAGCTGTCTAAGATGGCCACCAACGGGACCCAGCTGGGGTAAGCGGGGGTCTAGGGGGTCCAGAGCAGCCTGAGGTGGGGGGGGGGGGGGGGGAACCCCGCTCATCCCTGCCCACATCGTGTCTGTGTCCCCCCCCCCAGGACCTTCGCGCCGCTCTGGGAGGTTTTCCGCATCTCCTCGGACAAGCTGGCCCTGTGCCACCTGGAGCTGATGAAGAAGCTGCACGACCTCATCAAGGAGATCTCGCGCTACGGCGAGGAGCAAGGCCGGGTGCACAAGAAGGTAGGTACCCCATCCCCCCCGTCCTCCCCCGCCGCACCCCAAACCCCTCTGCTCACCCCCTTCCGTCCCTCCGTGTCCCCCCCCCCAAAGTCCAAGGAGGAGGTGTCGGGGACGCTGGAGGCCGTCCAGCTGCTGCATGGGGTGGCCCAGCTGCTGCCCAAGTCCAAGGAGAGCTACCACAGCAAGTGCCAGGAGTACGAGCGGCTCCGCAAGGAGGGCACCAGCCAGAAGGAGATCGACAAGGTGGGACCCGACGCGTCCCCTCCGATGGTCCCTGGCCCCCCTCGGCCGGTCCCTGTGTCCCCGTCCGTGTCCCCCCCCCCCCGGCTCATGCCCGTCGCTCGGTCCCGCAGGCAGAGCTCAAGTCCAAGAAGGCGGGCGAGACGCTGCGGCGGGCGGTGGAGAAGTACAACGCCGCCCGGGCCGACTTCGAGCAGAGGATGCTGGATTCGGCCATGGTGGGCAGCGCCGGGGGGCAGGAAGGGGCTCGTGCAGGCGCTGCTGGGGCTCCCGGTGCCGGCCGCGCGGTGCGGTGGTGCCACGGGGCGGGCTGGTCCTTGGGGACATGCCACCCTGGCTGAGCACCCTTCCATGGTGATGCTGGCCCGTGGGGACGTGCCGTCCTGGCTGAGCCCCGTTCCTTGGCGATGACAGGCCCTGGGGACGTGCCACCCTGCCTGAGCACGTGTCCCTGGGCATGTGCCACCCTGGCTGAGCCCCGTTCCCTGGTGACGCCAGTCCCTGGGGACATGCCACTCTGGCTGAGCTCCATTCCTTGGTGATGCCAGTCCTTGGGGACATGCCACCCTGGCCGAGGCCCGTTCCCTGGGGATGCTGGCCCCTGGGGACATGCCACCCTGGCTGAGCACGTGTCCCTGGGCATATGCCACCCTGGCTGAGCCCCACTCCTTGGCGATGCCAACCGTTGGGGATACCCTTCCCTGGGGACATTGGCCCTTGGGGAAGTGCCACCCTGACTGAGCCCCGTTCCCTGGCGATGCCAGTCCTTGGGGACATGCCACCCTGGCTAAGCACATGTCCCTGGGCATGTGCCACCCTGGCTGAGCCCCGTTCCCTGGTGACGCCAGTCCCTGGGGACATGCCACCCTGCCTGAGCCCCATTCCGTGGCGACACGCCACCCTGCCTGAGCCCCCCTCCCTGGGGATGCCGTCCCTTGGGGAAGTGCCACCCTGGCTGAGCCCCGTTCCCTGGCGATGCCAGGCCCTGGGGACATGCCACCATGGCTGAGCACATGTCCCTGGGCACGTGCCACCCTGGCTGAGCCCCCGCTGCCTGGACATGCCAACCCCTGGGGACACGCCACCCTTCCTGAGCCCCTCTCCCTGTCCGCACGCCGACCCCTGGGGACACGCCACCCTGCCTAAACCCCCTCCTCTGCCCCACCAGCGCTTCCAGGAGGTGGAAGAAGCCCACCTACGCCACATGAAGGGTCTCATCGGCTCCTACTCGCACTCCGTGGAGGACACCCACGTCCAGATCGGCCAGGTGAGTCCCTAGGGTGGGGGGGGGGGTGTGTGTGAACAACAACGGGGACAACACCGAGCTGTGTGTCCCCCCCCCCGTGCGTGTGTGTGTGTGTCCCTCCTTTTATTTTTATTTATTTATTTTTCTTTTTTACAGGTGCACGAAGAATTCAAGCAAAACGTGGAGAACATCGGCACCGAGATGCTGCTGCGGAGGTTTGCTGAGAGCAAGGGCACGGGGCGAGAGCGGCCAGGTGAGGTTGTGGGGAGCATCCCGGTGGGATCCCCCCCCCCCCGTATTTGCACGAGGGTGACGTTCCCCCTCCCGGCACGAGGGCTTTGCCCTCGTGCCGGGAGGGGGAACGTCACCCTCGTGCGAGGACGGAGCCACGGTGCGGGGCTGATCCCGCTCTCGGTGACAGGAGCGTTGGATTTCGACGAGTACCGCCTGGCCCCAGCGCAGGAAGGCAAGTACGTCTGCATCCAGCTGCCCCACGCCGGGGATTTTGGGGGTGTAGGGGGGCTGCTCACCCCTCTGTCCCCATCCCCGTCCCCCTCCCAGGACCCAAGAGGAGCCGTAGCAAAGCTTTCCGTATCCCTGGTTTGAGCCGGAAGGAGAGGGATCGCGATGCTGTGTAAGGTCCCTTCGTCCTGCGGCCCCGCGCCCCTTCCCCGCTTCGGGATCTAACGCTGCCCTTTGTTGTTCCCCAGGGAATCCCCGGATGCCGAGGTGGTGAGTATCCCAGCGCCAACCCTGGGGTTAGTTTTTTTCCATACTGGGAGAACTGGGGAGCGAGAACCTCTCCGAGCATCTCCCTGCAGGGCTGCCCGGAGGTGGATGAGGACGGGTTCACCGTGCGCCCCGACGTCGCCCACAGTATCCTTGTGCTGGGGGGGGTGTGGGGGTGTTGATTTTTGGGGTGTCCAAGGAGGGGGGGGGGGGTGGTCCGAGCATGGGGTGTTGCCTTGACGGGGGCTCAGCCGAGGCGGAGAACCACGACTCCTCCTCTAGCGACTCCGACTACGACGAGGATGAGCCCCGCAAGTTTTACGTCCACATCAAACCGGTGCAGCCCCGGGAAGCGGCCGGCAGCGCTGAGGCCACCGTGGAGCAGCTCAAGGCCACCGTGGGGAACCTCATCCTGCCCCCCAGCATTGGGGTGAGCCTCGAGGTGGGGCTGCAGGGTCCCCAGGGACCGTGCCAGGGCCAGCTGACCCCGTGTCCCCATTCTCTTGCAGGGCACCGTCAAGCGACAGTCGTCCCGTAAGTGCCGCCCCGGGGGCTCGGCCTGGCTGCGGCTCGGGGGTCCCCCGGGCTCTGTGTCCCCCAACGCCGCCTGTCCCTGTCCCTCCGCAGGGCACGTGGCATCTCTGACCCAGGCCCCGAGTGACGCGGACCCCGAGGGGACGCTGGCGGCAGGTGGGGCTGTGCTGGGGGGTCCCGAGGATGTGGGGGGGGTCCTGGGGACGTGGGGTGCAGTGGCTCTGCAACCCCTGGCATGTCCCCTCTCCCCGCAGGTGACGGTGCAGGGAGGGGACGCCCGGCAGCGCAGGTGAACAGGTACGGGGCAGGGAGGGAGCGGGGTGCCGTGGGGCGATGCACCCCACGCTGCCACCCCCGAGCCCCCTCCCTGGGGGGGTCCCGGCCGGGCACTGAGCCGCCCCGCTCTGTCCCCGGCGCAGCGGCCCTGGGAAAGCCCCCCCGGACGCAGTGCCCCCCGCAGCCCTCTTCGGGCCCCCCCTGGAGTCGGCTTTCGAAGCAGAGGATTTCCCGGGTGAGAATTCGGGGGGTCGGGGAGGAGGAGGGAGCAGGATGGGGGACCCCGGCGTCAGGGGCGCCGTGGCTCCCCCGCCGCAGTGCTCTGACACGGGGTTCTCCCCGCAGCCCCCCGCGCTTATGTCCTCACCTCCTCTTCCTCCCCCTTCTCCTCCTCCTCCCCGGAGAACGTGGAGGACTCGGGTTTGGACTCGCCCTTGCACCCTGCGCCCGGACCCTCCCCGGACTCGAGACCCTGGACCCCGCAGCCGGGGACGCCACAGAGCCCCCTCCCCAAGCGGGGTGGCCTGCCGGACCCCCCGCCGCCCCCGCCACCGCCCGCTACCCGGGACCCCGGTGCCTGGGTGCCGCGGCCCCGCAGCCCCGCCGGCCGCCTCCCCGAGCCCCCCGGCTTCGCCGTCTTCAGCAGCCCCGGGGCCGAGGGGCTCTGGGAGGACGCGGGGGCAGCGCCCCGGGGACGCAGTCGCTGCCCCGGCGGCCCGGCACCCCGCGAAGCCCCCTCGCCTGACCCTTTTGGGGAGCCCCTGCCGTGGATCAGGCCCCGCAGCCCCAGTGGGGAGCAGCCCCCGCTGCCCTGTCCTTCCTCCAACTCGGCCTCCTCCTCCTCCTCGTCCCCGGCCCCCCCCAGCGGGGGGGAGTCCTCCAGCCCCTCTCCGTGGACCTGCCAAGGGTCGGGGACGAGGCTGACCGAAGGCGGCACGCCGGCAGCTCCCCCACCGCAGCCGGAGCCGGGTGAGTGGCAGGGGTGCAGGAGCTGCCCCCCTTACCCTTAATTCTGCCCCCCCCCCCAGCTGGGCGCAGGGGCTCGCCCAGGCCCGGCTCGGCTGAGAACGGGGCTGAGCTCGTGGCACCAGTGAGACCCTGCTGGAGCCCCCCGGGGGGCCCTGCCATGCTGGGTGTCTCTCCTCACCCCCAATTTGTGCCCCCCCCCTCCCCAGATGCTCCCCCCGCCCGGCTCAGCGCAGCCCCCCGGGAGGTCCCGCTCGTTGCCCCCCCTCGCCGCTCCCGCACCAAGAGGCCGGCGGCCGGCCCGGCTGCGGGCAGCAACACTGACCTGGTGCGTGGCCGGGGAGGGGGGAGCGGGGCTGGGCTGCGGGACCCCCACGGCGGGGGCCAAACCCAGATCGCCGCCCCCCCCCCAACGCCGTCTCGCCTCGCAGTCGCGCTCGCTGAGCCCCTCGCCCTCCTGGAGCTGCGGCCCCTCGCACTCGGCGCCCGCCAGCCTGGGCGAGCGGGGCTTCTTCGCCGTCTCCCAGCCGGCACTCGGTGGGTCCCGGGGGGCTGGGGGGGGGTGGCAGGGTGGGGGTCCCGTCCGTGCTCTGACCCCGTCTGCCTCCCCAGGGCTGTCACGAGGTCCCAGCCCTGTGGTGCTGGGCTCGCAGGACGCTCTCCCCGTGGCCACCGCCTTCACCGAGTACGTCCACGCGTACTTCAAGGGGCGCGACGCCGACAGGTATGGGGGTCCCGGGGTGGTCAGGGCCCCCCCCCCCCCCAGCCGCTGCATCCTGCCTGGGGCATCCGCTGACCCCCGGCCTGTCCCCGGCAGCTGCCTGGTGAAGGTGACGGGGGAGCTCACCATGTCCTTCCCCGCCGGCATCGTCCGCGTCTTCAGCGGGAGCATGGCCCCCCCCGTGCTCAGCTTCCGCCTGCTCAACGCCGGTGCCATCGAGCAGTTCCTGCCCAACGCCGAGCTGCTCTACAGGTGCGGGGACGCGGTGGCACCGCGGCACCGGCTGCGTGGGGATGCCTGGGGAGGCTGGCGGTGGTGGGGGGGTGCAGCAGTGGGAGCTGGTATTGGGGTACAGGGGGATGCAGGAACCTTGGGAGGTGGGGGATGCGGCGATGGGGAGCTGGTATTGGGGTACAGGGGGTGCCGGGGGGCACAGGCATCCTGGGAGGTGGTGGAAGTGATGGGAAGATGTATATCGGGGTACACGGGGTGCCTGGATTCCTGGGGACGCCTGGACGTCCTGGGAGCCGGTAGATGCGGTGATGGGGAGCTGGGTGTCGGGGTACACGGGGTTCCTGGGGTTCCCAGGGCCATCCTTTGGGAGCCGGTGGGTGCGGCGAGGGGGAGCCGAGTATTGGGGTGCCGGCTTTCCTGGGGTGCCCAGGCACCCTTGCCGCTCTGACCCCGTCCCCGCAGCGACCCGTCCCAGAGTGACCCCAGCACCAAGGACTTCTGGCTCAACATGGCGGCGCTGACCGGGCACTTGCAGAAGCAAGCGGAGCAGAGCCCGGCCGCCTCCTACTACAACGTGGCTCTGCTCAAGTACCAGGTGAGCCCCGGGTGGGGACGCCCGGGACCCTCGGGTCCCCCACCCAGCTGCTGGAGGCGGGAGGGTCTCGGTGCCCCCCCCCCGAAGCCTCCCTGATCCCCCACCCCCCCCCCCCCCAGTTCTCGCGGCTGGGCCCCGGCTCGGCACCGCTGCGGCTGTGCGTGCGCTGGGACTGCTCGCCGGGTGCCACGCGGGTCAGCGTCGAGTACGGTTACAACGCTGGCGCCCTGGCCCTGCCCGTGCCCCTCGCCAACGTCCACGTCCTGCTGCCCGTGGACGAGCCCGTCGCCAACCTGCGGCTGCAGCCCGCGGCCAGCTGGTAAGGGGGGGGGACGGACACATGGACACAGGACCGGGGGTCCCAGCCCAGGGTGGGAGAGGGGAACCCTGGGCTGGGAAACAGGGTGCTGATGGGGTGGGGAAGGTAGGGACGCGTCCCGTAAGGGTGGGAGCGGGGGGGACGGGGTGAAGCGGGTGGGGTTTGGGGGTGCGGGAGCTTGGGGACGTGCCCGTGTCCCGGCAGGAACCTGGAGGAGAAGAGGCTGCTCTGGAGGCTGCTGGACGTCCCCGGTGCCCCGGGGCAGGGAGGTGAGGCTGTGCCCGCGCCGCTCGGAGGGCACGGGGCAGGGGACCGGGGTCCGGCCCTGGCCCCTGCAGACCCCCCCCACCCTCTCCGCTGTTCCCCCCAGGCTGTGGCCGGCTCTCGGCCAGCTGGGAGCCCCTCTGCGGGCCCAGCAAGCCCAGCCCCGTGGCAGCCCAGTTCAGCAGCGAGGGCAGCACGCTGTCGGGCGTGGAGGTGGAGCTGGCGAGTGCCGGGTACCGCATGTCGCTGGTCAAGAAGAGATTTGCTACAGGTAGGGCTGGCGGGGTGCGTAGGGGGTGCGGGGTCCCTTCCCTACGACCCTGGGGGGCGCGGGGTCCTCTCCCCGTCCCTTGTGGCCCTGGGGGGCACGGGGTGCCTTCCCTGCTCTCCAGGGTGCGTGGGTTCCCTTCCCTGGGTGCGTGAGGTCCCTTTCCCGGGGTGGACAGGGTCCCTTCTCTGCTCCCTGGGGTGCGTGGAGTCCCTTCCCCGGAGGGCACAGGGTCCCTTCCCTGCTCCCCCTGGCCCCGGGGTGCAGGGCTCCCCTCCCTACCACCCCAAGCTCCGTTCCCCCCTCACTGGGCGATGCCCCGTGGCGATGCCCAGCCCGGGGAGGGTGCGGGCAGCCCAGTTCGGGGCCGGCATCGAGCCCCGGCCCCTCGGCGATGACCGTCCTCGCACCGGGCGTGTGCCCCCCGTCCTTGCAGCCCCTCCTCACTGCCTTTCCTCCACAGGGATCTACCTGGCGGGGTCCTGAGCCGCCTCCCGCCGGACCCTCCGAGCCCCCCGGGCTTCTCCCTTGATCGTGTGAACTTGAAACACTGGATGGAGGCTGGCCAGGGAGGGGTGCCGCCGGGTGGGAGCCCCCCTCCTCCTCCTCCTCCTCCTCCTCCTCCTCCTCCTCCTCCTCCTCCTCTCCCTCCGGCCCCCTGCTCCATGGCTGTCACCACATTGTCTCCTGCTGCCCGGCAGTCGGTCCCCTCCGCCCTCCCCTGTGCTGTGAAGGGAGCAGGAGCTGCTCTTTTATTAAACACTTTATTTTCTAATAACCCCCCCCACCGGCTCCCGCCTGCCTCCTGCTGTGACGCCCATCCCCGGGGCCTCCAGGCTCCTCCTTGGAAACGGGGCTCGGGCCGACGTGCCTCGGCTCCCCGGGGGCTCTGGCGTTGTGGGGCCGGGGGAAACCGAGGCAGGGAGCCGGCAGCGCTTTGCCGAGCCCTTTCCTTGCGTCCGCGGGTGCTGCTGCCCCACCCGCGGCAGGTGGACGGGCAAAGGGGTGGGCGGACGGACGGACGGACGGGTGGCCGGACGGGTGGCCTCACGGCACTTGGCAAGGGGACGATCCCCGCAGGAGATACCTGTGCCGCGGGGGCCGCGGCGCTCCCGGCGCGGGGAGAAGCGCGGTGCGAGGATGGCCCCGAGCTGGCTCTGCGACAAGGTACCGGGGGGGTCCGGGGGGGCTCGTGGCTCTTTGCAGTGCAGCGGGGGCTGAGCCGGTGCTCCTGGGCACCGGGATGGGGCCCCCACCTTGGGCAAGGGCTGGCCGGCTCTGTCCCCAGCCGGCTGGGCTCTCTGCGGTGCCGGTGGGTGAGCCGCGGCCGGGCTTTTGCCGGGGTCTGCCCGGGGGACCCCTGTCCCGGTGCTTTGTCTCTGAGGGTGAGGGCTGCTCACAGCAAACCTGGGTGGGCTCCTTGCACCCGGGACCACCCCGCCACCACCTTGCCATGTCTGGAGCCACTGTTATCTCCTTCAGTACCCCCCCCCCCCCCCCCCCCCCGCCGGTGGGTCCCAGGGGGCTGCGCCCCCTTGCCGGCCATCCCCTGGTCCCGGGGCTGCACCCTGCCTTTGCTCTCCCAAAGGAGCCCGGCCCCACCCCAGACCCAGCAGTTCGTGGCTCTCTCGGGCTCTGCTGCACGTTCCGCGGCGCAGCTGGAGGAGTCGGACTCTGCCCTGCACCCAAGGGTGCCCTGCCCAGCCTGGGCTCCCGCGGCGCGGCAGCAGCCAGCTTGCCGGTGACCTGTGGCGCGGTGCAACCGGCCGGCGTGGGGACATCTCCCCGCTCCGCAGGGAAGGATGCTGCGCCCCGGCCCAGGGCATCTCTCTGGGCGCGGGTGATCGGGGGCTGCGGGGATGACCGGTGCCGAATCCCGCTCCCCGTCTCTTGCAGAGCGCGTCCCCGCGGTGCTACAGGCTGGGGCTGTGGGGTCTGGTCACCGTGGGACTCCTGGGGCTCTGCTACCTGCTCTACCACGGTGACCGGCTGTGGCCCAGCGTGGTCCCCAAGCTCAGGACCCCCCCCAGCCCCTGGGCAGCCCCCAGGCTCCCCCCGCCCCGGGCTCTGCCCACCCCCGCCCCGTGCGTGGCCAACGCCTCGGTGCGCGACGTCTCCGGCTTCGACAAACTGCCCGGCCACGTGCAGGACTTCATGCGGTACCAGCACTGCCGGTCCTTCCCGGCGCTGCTCAGCGTCCCCGGCAAGTGTGGGGGGCCCGAGGGGTCCCCCGGCATCTTCCTCCTCTTGGCCATCAAGTCAGCGCCGGTGAACTACGAGCGGCGGGAGGCGATCCGCAAGACCTGGGGGCAGGAGAGGGCCTTCGAAGGAGCCTTCATCCGCAGGCTCTTCCTCGTGGGGGTGGCCCCCAGCGCCCGGGATGCCAAGAAGCTCAACCGGCTGCTGCGGCTGGAGCAGCGGGAGCACGGGGACGTGCTGCAGTGGGACTTCAGGGACACCTTCTTCAACCTGACGCTGAAGCAGGTGCTTTTCCACGCCTGGCTGGAGGAGCGCTGCCCCGGCGTCCGCTTCGTCTTCAACGGGGACGACGACATCTTCGTCAACACGGACAACGTCGTTCGCTTTGCGATGACCACCCAGGGCGCCCGGGAGCAGCACCTCATGGTGGGACAGCTCTTTGTCAACCACCGTCCCGTCCGGCTCCAGCGCAGCAAGTACTTCGTGCCCACGCAGCTCCTGGCCTCCGAGCGGTACCCACCCTACTGTGGCGGCGGTGGGATGCTCATGTCCGGCTTCACCGCCCGCGTCATCTCCCGGGAATCGCGGAACGTCGAGCTCTTCCCCATCGACGACGTCTACCTGGGCATGTGCTTGGAGAAGGCAGGGCTCCTGCCCGCTTCCCATGCCGGCATCCGCACCGTGGGCGTGGGGGTGCCGGCCAACGCTGACCCCTTCGATCCCTGCTACTACCGGGAGCTGCTGCTGGTGCACCGCTTCGTGCCCTACGAGATGGCAGTGATGTGGCAGGCCATCCACGAGCCCCGGCTGCTCTGCGGCAAGAGGGTGAGCATCTTCTAGGGCGGCCGAGGAGGACCGAGAGCCGGGGGGGGGGGGAAACGCTGGTGCAACCTGAGGGCTGCCGGGGCTGCGGTTCTCGCCAGATCCCTGGTAGCTGCTGCTGCTCGGCGCTGCCACGCTGCGAGGGAGGGTCCCCGGGTACGCCGGGGCTGACCCCCACCTCCACCGCGGTCCCGCTGGGAGGGCAGAGCGGCGTCTGCCATGCCGAGCGCCGGCTCCCACCGTGGGGACTGCTGAGTGCCACCACGCGCCCATCCTGCCCCTGGCCTGTTTCTGCCTGGTTTTACCCCAGATCTGCCATCCCGTGGCCGGAGGAGCCCCAAGGGAGAATAAACGAACCTGTGCTGTTACTGAGGACATGGGGTCTGGAGCCTTCCTGGGGGACCGGGGTGCAGGGAGGACAGGGCTGGCTTGGGGGGAGCACGGGCTCGGGGGGGGTGGGCCCTGCCCTGGGGGTCCCTCTGCAGAGCCCCCGAGGTCCCTGCGCTGTCCCCGGCCCCGTGAGCAGGCGGCGGGGGGACGGGCTGCGCTGCGAGGTCGGTGATGACCCTCGGCGGAGGCAGCCCCGGCCCCGGTGGGACTCTCGGTCCTGGGAACAGACGGTCCCGTGCCGCACCGCGCCGCAGGCACGTGCCGGGCTCAGGGCCGTGGGAGGGGGATACCCGCGGCGGGCGAGGAGCAAAGCCCAGCGGGATGGGGCCGTGGCCACAGCCGCCGCCTGCCCGAACCTCAGGGTGCCGTGCCGCAGGCGCCATGCGGTGCTGGGTGCTGGTGGCTGTCGCGGCGGAGCCGGTACGGGCACACGAGTTCATCCGCGCCCTCGTGGAGGGGCACCCGCTGGAGCCAGCCCCCCGGAAAGCCTGCGGTGAGTGCCGAGCCCGGGACCCCCGTGCCGGGATGTGCCACGGGCACCGTCACTCTTCCTCGCTCTCTTCCAGCCAACCTCCCCCAGCAGCTCCACAGCAACCAGACCCCCGCGTCCCCGCTCCCTGCGCGTCCCCGCTCCCTGCGCGTCCCTTCTCGCCTCACCCCAGCTGGCAAATGTACCAAACTTTACTAGAAACCTGCCCCATCCCGCCGTGGCGGGGGCAGCGACAGGCAGAAGGGGGTTAAAAGACAAGCGGCATCGCGTGGGGGGCCTGCCTGACGCAGGGGAGGGGGAAGCGGGGCCGCCCTGCGTGGCGGGGGGCGATGGGGGCCACGTCCCCCCCACGCTGCCGCCCCTCCGCTCGCCCCGCAGCCATTAAAGCGCATCGAAGCATCGCCGCGGCCGTGCGTCCGTCTGTCGCTGCCTGGTGCTGGGGAGGGAGGTGGGTGGCCGGGGTCCCGGCTGGGGTGGGCTACCCGCGGGCTTTGCTCCGGCCGTCCTGCAGTGCCTCGATCTTAGGGGCCAGCTCCCCGAAGGTGGGTCTGGTGCCGGGGGTGAAGGCCCAGCAGCTCAGCATCAGCGTGTAGACCTGGGGACAAGGGACGGGGCCGTCAGGGCAGCAGAGCGGCCCCCAGGACCCCCACCAGCCCCCGGGACCCCTGCCAGCCCTGGCAGGGCTCTCACCTCCACGGGGCAGCCGGCCGGTGCCGGGAGACGCCGGTTGTCCTTCAGGAGCTCCAGCAAGTGGCAGATGATTTGCGCCGACCTCTTGGTGCCCATCATACGGAGGAACTCCTACGGGCACGGGGATGGCCGTCAGTGCGGGGCCACCGTGGCCGGACGGGGGGGGGGGCTCATCCTGAAGGTAACGGGTCTGGCATGGGGGCAGCGGGACCCCAGCTCCGGGGAGGGGGGGGTCTCACCTCTGAGGGGCTCTTGGTCTTGTTGCTGTAGGTGAAGAGCTCGTAGAGGAGGACCCCGAAGCTCCAAATGTCGGATGCCCGGGAGAAGACGTTGTCTGCCAGGGACTCGGGCGCGTACCTGCCGGCGGCAGGGTGCTGAGCACCGGATCCATCCGGGCCGGCAGCCCCGTGTCCCCACCTCGGTGCCACCCTCACCAGAAGACGGGGCTCTGGCCGGGTTCCCGCACCACGTAATAGTCCTTGTCCTGCGGCAGCAGCTTGGCCAGCCCGAAATCCCCGATCTTGACGTGGGTCTCGCTCTCCACCAGGATGTTCCTGCTGGCCAGGTCCCGGTGCACGCAGCGCTGCAGCCCCAGGTACTCCATGCCCTGTGCAGGATGCAGCCGCTTGCTGGGGCCAGGACCCGGCAGCATCGCTGGGGGCTCGCCCCAGCCGGACCGTGCCCCCCGGGGTGAGCCACGGCATTGCTCCGGCCCCATCTGTCCCCGCCGCGGGAGAGCGGGACCCCCTTTGCCGTCGGCCCCCGCCGTCCCACCTTGCAGATCTGCCAGGCGTAGAGGAGCAGGGTCCCGTGGTCCAGGCGGGGCTGGTTCTTCTGCAGGTAATCCCTCAGGCAGCCGTTGGGCAGGTACTCCATCACCAGCCGCAGCCCACGCCGCCCTGCACGCACGTCCGTCACCCACCGGCCAGGACGCGGGCAGAGCCGGGGCCGGGCGCGGGCAGCGTTACTCCCTGCCCGCTCCCTGCCCGCCGCCGTGCTCACCCCGGCTGTAGCACACGCCCCGGTACTGGACGATGAAGTCGTGCTGCAGCGAGTGCAGGATCTGGATCTCCCTCTCGAAATCGCGCAGCTCCTTGGCCGAATCCTGCTGCAGCTTCTTCACCGCCACCAGCTCGCCCGTGCTGTCGCCCAGCGGGTCGTAGCGGCACAGCTCCACGCTCCCAAAGTTGCCCTGCCCCGGGAGAGCCAAGTGGGGATGGGGGATGCTGGGGTGTCTCGGGGTGGAGGGGGGGGGGGGGTGTGTGTCTCAGAGACCCCCACCATGTCCCCAGCACCCGCTCCACCCCCCAGGTCCCACACAGGGGTGAGGCCGCAGCACAAACCAAGCGTTTCCCAGCGTCGGAGGGCAAAGCATCGTCCCAGGAGCCGGGGACGTTTCATGTCCCAAATGCAGGTAAGGGCGAGAGGAGGGTGCAAGAAACCCGTGCGCTGAGTCCTGGGGGACGGGACCCCCTCTGCCCCCCCCCCCCCCCTCACCTTGCCCAGCAGCGAGATGTACTTGAGGTGCCGCTCCTCGAAGTGCGTGGGGTCCTGGCACATGGCGAGGGGCTCGTACCCCCAGAAGCTGTCCCGGAGCGTCACGTTGGTGGGCGACAGGTCCAAGAGCAGCTCGTAATCTGGGGGAGGCAGGCGGTGAGGGCACCGTGGGGGGGCCGGAGCCCGTCTCCCCCACCATCCCGGGGCTCACTGGAGGTCATGAGGTTGTTGAGGTCCCGGATGAGGGCGCGGAAGCAGGGCCGGCGGCAGGGCTGGTAGTCCATGCACTGCGTGATGAGCGTGGCCAGCTCCGTCCACTTCGGCGCGGGGAGCTGGAGGCTGCTCTGGTAGAAATCCAGCTTCTGCAGGGGTGGGAGAGGGTGCTCAGGCTGGCTGTGGGGTGCCCGGCCCCAGGACCCCCCCCAGGCAGCCCCCGACCAGCCCCCACGCTCCTCAGCAGGCTGTGCAAACCCCTCGCCCTGAGCATCACCCAAAGGCTGCGGGACGTTAGGCTGGGGGGGGTGGTTATTGCCGGTCCCTGCGGCGCCGGACCCGGCGGCCACCTCCGCTGCACACCGAGGCTCGGGGACTCCGGAGCCCCGCGAGACCCCGGCTCTGGGTGCCATGGGTGCCCATTTCCCCCCAGCGATGCCCCTTTTCCAGTGTGACCTGGCTCACCAGAGCCTCTGGCCAGCAGAGAAATCCCAGGGTGGGACGGGCAGCGCGTGGTCTTCTCGGGGCGGTGGGTGAGCGAGCAGAGTCCGGGGGCAGCGGGATGGGGCAGGAGGGTCGGGATGCGGCGGGATGGGGCAGGAGGGTCGGGATACGGTGGGACGGGGCAGGAGGGATGGGGCAGGAGGGTTGGGATGGGGCAGGAGGGTTGGGATGCAGTGGGATGGGGCAGGAGGGATGGAGCAGGAGGGATGGGATGCAGGGGGATGGGGCAGGAGGGTTGGGATGGGGCAGGAGGGTTGGGATGGGGCAGGAGGGATGGGATGCAGGGGGATGGGGCAGGAGGGATGGGGCAGGAGGGATGGGATGCAGGCGGATGGGGCAGGAGGGTTGGGATGGGGCAGGAGGGATGGGGCAGGAGGGTCGGGATGCAGCAGGACGGGGCAGGAGGGTCGGGATGCGGCGGGATGGGGCAGGAGGGATGGAGCAGGAGGGATGGGATGCAGGGGGATGGGGCAGGAGGGTTGGGATGGAGCAGGAGGGTCGGGATGCGGAGGGATGGGGCAGGAGGGATGGGGCAGGAGGGTCGGGATGCGGAGGGATGGGGCAGGAGGGATGGGGCAGGAGGGCCGGGATGCGGCGGGACGGGGCAGCCTCACCTTCTGGGGCTCCAGCAGGCTCACGGGCATGGTGCCACCACTGAAGATCTCCCAGAGGGTCGCCCCGAAGCTCCACTTGTCGGCCGGCAGCGCCAGGCTCTTGGGGTCCCTGAGGCACTCCGGGGCCACCCAGGGGATGCGCTCCACCAGGACTGGGGAGAGGGGGACGGCCCCGCTCAGCACCCGCCGGGGGGGCCCTGCCACCCCCCCGACACCCTGGGTGGGCCCGGGCACTTACTCTCCTTGGCCAGGACGGTGACGCTGACTCCGGGGTCGTTGAGCTTGATGAAGGGGGGGCTGCCGCTGGCCGTGTCCCCCTCCCGGGTCAGCAGCACCTTCTTAGCGGAGACGTTGCCGTGGGTGATTCTCTTGTCCTCCTGGAGAGGGGAGAGGGACGAGGGGCCGTCAGCGCAGCCCCAGCCCGTGGGGCAGCCCCACGCACGGGGCCGAGCCCGGTGCCGGCCCGGGTGAACCGACAGGGACGCATGGCAGTGGTGGGCCACCGACGCATGGGGGCTATAGGCCGTGGGTGCAGAGGTGCTGAAGGGTGCAGCTGCACGGGAGCCCCGGGACACGGGTGCATGGGACCTGCAGGACACGGGTGCACGGGAGCCCCAGGACACGGGTGCATGGGACCTGCAGGACACGGGTGCACGGGAGCCCCGGGACACGGGTGCATGGGACCTGCAGGACATGGGTGCATGGGACCTGCAGGACATGGGTGCACAGGAGCCCCAGGACACGGGTGCATGGGACCTGCAGGACACGGGTGCACGGGAGCCCCGGGACACGGGTGCATGGGACCTGCAGGACACGGGTGCACGGGAGCCGTGGGATGAGGACACGGCAGAGCCGTGGGATGCTGACACGCAGGAGCCGCAGGACACGTGGACCGCGGGACACCGACGCTCGGTGCCACGCCAGCAGCCGGCTCACCAGGTAGTTGAGGGCGTACGCCAGCTGCTTGGCCACCTGCAGCTTCCAGCTCGTGGTCACCTTGCCCTTGCCTTGGTTCTTCTTCAGGTAGAGGTCCAAGGGCCCGTACCTGACGTACTCCTGCACCATGATACCTGCAGGGGGACGGCGCGGGCAGGTCCAGCGCGCGCCCTCCTGGCAGCGCGGCCGCGGCAGCGCGGTGCCCGGCGCGGGGGGACGGGCACTCACTGTCCTTCCCGAGGCTGACGCCGTGCAGCAGGACCAGGTGCTTGTGGGAGAGCTGGCTCATGACGCTGGCTGCCTCCAGGAAGGACTGGGAGCGGGGAGAGGCCGGCTGGGTGGGGGCCGCGGGGACCCCCCCGCCCCCGTGCCCGGCCGGGGGGCTGCTGCCGCCTCACCTCGGAGCAGTTGCGGTGGCTGCCGTCCATGACCTTGAGCACCACCTCGGTCTGGTAGTACCCGTCCTCCTCCTGGTCCCGCTTGACGCCCTTGTAGATCTGGGTGAAGGTACCCTGGCCCAGGCTCTCGCCCTGCCGCGAGAGGAGGATGCTGGGGGGGGGGGGGGGGTCCCTGCCCGCGTGCCCCCTCCCGCCGGCGCCCCGGCCCCCCCGTACCCGCGTGAGGCTCTGGGGGTCGATCTTGTGGAACATCATCTGGTTGAGGCTGCGGCGGGGGGCGGCGGGGGAGCCGGGGGGCCGGGGGCAGCCGCTCCGCACGATCAGCAGGTTGGACTTCTCTGGGGGGGGGGGGGGCAGCCGTGAGGGGCGGCCGGGGCGGGCTGTGCTCGAGCCGTGACGTCACACAGCCCGCTCCGTGACGTCACAGCCCGCCCTGTGATGTCACGCAGCCCACTCTATGATGTCACACAGCCCGCTCTGTGACATCACAGCCTGCTCTGTGACCCCACACAACCTGCTCCGTGACGTTACGCAGCTCATTTTATGATGTCACATAGCCAGCTCTGTGACGTCACAGCCTGCTCTGTGATGTCATGCAGCCCACTCTGTGATGGTACAGCCTGCTCTGTGATGCCACACAGCCTGCTCTGTGATGTCACACAGTCCTCTCCATGATGTCACTCAGCCTGCTCTGTGATGTCACACAGCCTGCTCTGGACCTCACACAGCCCGCTCTCTGATGTCACACAGCCCGCTCTGTGACCCCACACAACCTGCTCCGTGACGTCACGCAGCTCATTTCGTGATGGCCCACAGCCCCGGCTCTGCGATGAGACAGCCCGCTCTGTGACGTCACACAGCCTCCTCTATGATGTCACACAGCCCGCTCTGTGACGTCACACAGCCCGCCCCGCGCCCTCACGCGCGCCCCCTCCGCGACCTCACGCCGCCCCGCCCTGTGACCTCACGCCGCCGCGGGCGCGCGCAGCCCTCGCCCCGGCCCCCGCCCCGGCGTGGCGGCGTCACCTTTGGGCAGGGGCGGGCAGCAGGCGGCCGGGCGCATGCGGGCACCCTCTGCCTGCAGCCCGCAGCGCCCGTAGGTGCCCAGCAGCTCCCGCAGGCTGCAGAACCGCCGGGCCACCCCCGAGAGCCAGAAGTTGCCGTCCTCGTCCCTGCGGATCAGGCAGCGCTTGTAGTCCTGGCCGGAGCGGGTCTGCGGGGCGAGGGCCAGGCTCAGCGGCGTCGGGGTCCCCCCCGGGGAGTCCCCCCAAGTCCCTCCCGCCCCGCGGGTGCCCGCGGCAGCCCCAGGGCCGCGCCCGTCCCAAAGGGCCGTCACCGGCGGCACCGTCCCCGCCAACGCCAGGGCTCAGCCCTGCGCTTCCCTCCCCGCCGCCGGCGACGCCCGCGGCGGCCGGCACGGGAGCCCGCACGGTGCCGCGCGGTGCCAGCGCCCCAGTGCCCGGGCAGCGCCGGTGCGGGTCTCACCTCGGCGCAGACGGTCAGCAGGTAGCTGTCGAAGTCCTGCGGGCTGCGGCGCAGCAGGTACAGCCCCGGGCGGCTCCCCGCCACCTTCAACTTGTTCGTCGCGAATTCGGAGCTGAGAACGGCAGGGCTGGGTGGGGCACAGCGCGGTCCCCCTCGGGGAGACCCCGGGGACCCCCATGCCTCACCGCTCTGCCGCGCTCTCCCCAAAGCCGGTGGGCGCCGGGGTGGCCTGAGCGTCACCGGCCCAGCGGGCAGGATGGGGACCGGTCCCCCCCGCTCCTACCCGAGCGATTTGTTCCCCCGTCGCCCGTGCGCTGGGGGTGGCGAGGTTGGGGGTCCCCGGCACCCACCTGATGGGCCCGTGGCACTGGTTCTCCACGTCCTCCAGGAGCCGCGGAGGGGCCACCTCCTTGCAGAAGTAGTGGTGGGCATCTGCCGTCAGGCGGTAGTAGCCGTCGACGAGAGCCACGAAGGAGCAGGCTTGCTGCAGCGTGGGGAACTCCACCTCCTGGGACCAGGCCGGGGGGTGGGGGGGGTCACCCTCACACCAGGCCTGGCCCCCCCCACCCTGCCGGGGCTCCCCCCACGCCTCCCCAGCTCACCAGCGCCCGGTTGTCTGTCTTGGTGAGGGTGACGATGCGGTTCTCCACCGGGTTGCCCTCCCGGCTCACCTGCTTGATGCTGATATCAGCGATGTCGGGGAAGTCGCAGAAGTGCTGGCGGCTCTGAGGGGGACACAACCGGGGCTGGCCTCCGCGTCCCCCCCCGCCTCGCCCCACCGCGGGACCCCCCGGCGCAGCCACCCGCCCGCACCTCGGAGCCGCCGCAGCTCCAGGAGACGCCGCTCTCGCCGGCCACGTGGATGGTGATGTCCGTGGCGGAGCTGGGTGAGCGCACGTGGAAACTCTCCTCCGCCCAGCGCCGTTGCAACCGCTCCAGGTCCAGCAGGTACTTGAGCTTCAGGTAGCGTCCGTCCGTCTGGCAGCCCCCGATCTTCCGCAGGGATTTACTGAAGCGGCGACGGATGCGCTTGCGGGTGAGGAAGCTGTGCTGCTGGATCTGGCACCGCAGCGGCTCGGGGATGCAGGACTTGTAGCTGCCAGGGACGGGGAGGTGAGGCAGCGGTGGGTGCCGGCCTGTCCCCAGGGACGCTGGGCTGTCCCCATGGGTGCCGGGCTGTCCCCACGGCCCCCAGCTCACCTGACGTGGCTGAAGACCTCGTCGGGGCTCTGCTGCTTCTCCTTGGCGATGCGCAGCATGTCCAGCACGGCCAGGCTCAGGCACTCCTCCTGCTTGGGCAGGCTCAGCGCCACTGCCACGCGTCCCTCGATGAAATCGCTGCGGGACTGGGGAGGGCACAGAGCCTGGGGGGGGGGTTCCCTGCACCAGCCCCCCACTTGGCACTTCTCCTGCCCGGGGATGCTGCAGCCAGGAGACCTGATGCACCCCAAGACCCCCCCCCCGGTCTGTGCACGAGGCCATGGCAGGTGTCGTGTGTGTCCCCCCCCTCAGCTAACGGGAGCTTCCAGGGTGGCCCCTGCTGACCCCCCCATCACGCTGGGCCGGTTGCGGGGTGGTGGGGTGGCTCCAACCCCAGTCCGTGCCCCGGTGCCCGCGTGAGTCACATCCTGCCCTGGGCTCTGGTTTCCTGCTCTGCCTGGGGGGCAAGCAGAGCCAGCTCCGTCCCTGGGGCGTGCATCAGCCAGCGGCCACGGTGACCCCCATCTCAGCAACCTGGGTGCCCCATGCCCGGCGTGGGATGCCCACAAGCAGCTCCAGCTGAGCCATGCAGGAGGACCCATGTCCCGCAGGCATCGTGGCCAGGGACTGGCGGGTGCTGGAGGAGGAGGAGGAGGGTGGCACAGTCCAGGGTAGCGAAGGGCATCGCTATGCTGAGCTCGACATGTCCCACACCCCCGAGAAGCCACGTGGGACCTCGCCCTGGGGCCCCAGGTGTTGGGGACAGGGATGGCAGCCTGGCAGGTCTCACCTGGGCAAAAAGGTAGTCGATGACGGGGTAGTCCAGGACGGGGCTGGCCCGGTCATTCAGCAGCTGGAAGCGGTGGGACTGTCCCAGCCCACACCAGTTGGGGAAGAAGAACCTGATGGGGAGAGCGGAGGGGGCTCAGCGCCGCGTCCCCCATAGCGCACAGCCCCTATCAGCCGTCGGAGACTCCCCGGGGAGCGGGGCCGGGGCCGGGCCGGCCGCACCGCCGGGGGCCGTACCTGATCCTGTACACCACGACCTGGCTGCGGGAGTCATCGATGGTGAAGAGGTGGCTGGGGGGGAACCAGCAGCTGAGATCCTCGGTGGCCAGGGCGAAGAGCGGGTGGCAGACGGGCAGCACGCCTGGGGACAGAGCGGCGTCGCGACCCCTGCCGAGGACGGGCAGAGGGGTACCCCGAGCCCACGGCCGGCGCCCCGAGCTCGCCGGCACCGGGGGACGACGCTCACCGCAGGCTTTGGCGGCGCGGACGCACAGCTCCTCGGCCGTGTACTCGCCGAAGGTGAAGGTGAGGACGCCGGCGGTGGTGCTGGGGGGGCTGCGCGGGGCGGGGGCCCGGTGGTACAGGTACACCTGGAGCGTGCCGGTCTCGGTGGAGGAGAGGCTGCAGGAACGCTCCCCGATCAGCGGGGTGTCCTCGCCCAGCGGGGCCATGGCAGGCGCTGCAAGGACAGGGGGGGGCTCAGCTGGCGGCATGGTCCCCGACGGCGGTACCGTACCCCCCCACAACGTGACCCCCCTGTGGGGGGCAAGACTTTGCCCCACACGTGCCCTTCCCCGTGCATTTCCCTCGGCATCCTCCCTGGGGTAAAACCTGGCAGCCGAGCCCGCAGCATCTCCAGGGCTGGGGTCGGCCCAGCCTGGGAAGGATGAAGGGGAAACTGAGGCACGCAGCCGTTTCTCCGGGCGTGGGGATAAACCCACCCTCCTCAGCCCGTCCCGCGGCCGCTCCTCCTCGCCAGCCAGCCCAGGGCCGTGCGCCCATGCCCCGCGTCACTCCCGGGCGTGGGCAGGGTGGACTCGGCTCCATCCCCGTGCCCGGCCGGGCTGCCTGGACCCCGCAAGACCCCCGGTGCTGGGGTTGTACCTGCTGCCGTGCCGGCGGCCTCGCTGGTGCCCGTCTGCTCCGGCCCTGGGGAGTGGGTCCCGGGCAGGGCTGCGCTGCTGGGTCGGGGTTCTTGGGCTGCGTAGGCGGCTGCTCGGAGGCTGTGAGCAAAGCAGAGAGTAAAAAAACCCCTCGGTGACTTCCTTCCTGCCCACAGCCTCCTCGGCGGGTGGCTTCCTGGCGAGGGAGGGGGTACGGGGTGGGGGGCAGAAAGGAGCCACCCCAGGGTGAAGGGGCAGGGAGCCCCAGGCACCCCGCTCCGTGCTGGGCACCCCAACGGACCTGGGCACCTCGCTGGCCCCGCTGCCGTGGGTACCGCAGGGATGGGTGATGCTCTGCCGGGGCATCCCAGCCCCCATCCTGTCCCACCCCGCTGCGTGGGGCGAGGGGCTGGGTGCTGCCCACGCACCCCTGCCCCTCCTGCACCCCATCGCTGGGTCCCTCCCCGCCCCACCCACGGCCCCGCCGGGACGGGCTCAGCCCCTTCGCCCCCCGGTCCTGCCCTGGCCAGCCCAGCCCCAGGGCGCTGCCGTGCCTTTGGGGCTGCCGTGGGGCTGGGTGCCTGCCTGGCCCCGGTGCCATGGGGTGTCACGCGCACCCGCCGGTGGATGTGGCCGGGCCCAGCAGCCTCTGCTCGTTGTTTTTCCCCTTTGTGCTGCTCTAACCAGCTCGGCAAGGAGGGGAAGCTGGCGGCAAGGCAGGGAAGGGCATCCTGCCCAGCCCTGTCCCCGGGGCGAGTGTTGGGGACGAGGCCACCGGGGCTGGAGCCGGACCCCGGGGACCAGGGGCTCTCCTCCGCCCCGCAGTGATGCTTCGGAGGGGACGGTGCCCCCGCGGCAGCTTTGGCCCCGTGTCGGGGCTCTTCCCCGGGCTCGTCCCCAGGGTTCAGGGCAAGGGGACGAAATCCTCGTGAGACAAACCTGTCCAGGTGCCAGGCGAGACAAAGCAGTGCTTGTGCTGGGCAATGAGGAAGCCGGGCGAGCCGTGTGGCCAGGTGCCACGTACACCCATGTCCGGCGCCATCCTGCCCTCCCTGCGCTCCCCAGGGCCAGCAGCCGGCTCCCGCGCTTGCCCTGCTGCCCGCCGGGGTACGGGGTGTCGTGCCACCACTCGGGGTGGCCCGGGGTTAGCCGGTGTCGGGGCGTGCGGGAGGGAAGGGGTTATGGATGCGGCCCCCCACCGCTCCGTCCTCCCTGCCAAGGGTCCCTCCCCGACGCCCAGAACCTGCTTCCCGCCAGCACCCGCCCCGCAGGCTGGAGGAGCCCGAGGCACGGCCGGCCCCTCGCCGCGGCCACGCTTGCCCCGCCGCCACCTCAACGCCCGCCGAGGACGTCGCAGCAGCCTCCTCCAACCCGCCGGGCTCCCCGCGTCCCCAGGGACCCCCGGGCAGCCCCCCCCGGGCGCTGCCCCGCTCTCCTTCTCCCCGCTTCAGCGCTGGGTCCTGGCCGGTCTGCAGGCAGCCGCCTGCAAACGAGCTGCTTTTTTTCTGGGTAAAGGTTTAGCTTCGGTTTGTTTTGTTTCCTCGGCCGGAGATAAATTGGGCTCCGGCAGCGGCTCTGTCCCTCCCTGTTTGTGCTGGCCGGGGGGGATCGCTCCCTCCCGGCTGCGTCCTTCGAGTGCCGGCACTTCCCTGGAGCCACGGAGCCGGTGTCCGGTGTGCTCCGGAGCAGCCGCACCGGGCACTGCCGCTCTCCTCTCCCTGCGGGCTCCAAAGCGGGAGGTATTCGGGGCAATTTCCTTGCTGAGCTCGGGCCGTCCCTCTCGCAGCTTGGGCTTTGCCCTTTGCAGCCGAATGCTCGGCACAGACCTTCCCTGGGACGGGGACGGGACGGGACGGGACGGGACTGGACGGGACGGGACGGGACGGGACGGGACGGGACGCGATGGGACGGGACGGGACGGGACGGGACGGGGTGGGACGGGACGGGACGGGACGGGACGGGACGGGACGGGACACGATGGGACGGGACGGGACGGGACGGGACGGGACGGGGAGGCAGCCACGCTCTCCACTCCGTGCTCGGTCCTTTCTGCCGCACGTCCAAAGTCAGTCGATAATTGCACCGAGTTATTGCCCCGTCCGGTTTTGCCACCCACGGGTGCGCCGGTGCCGCCGTGCCCTGGCCTAGCCGTGTGCCGCCTCCCCGTGCCACGTCCCTGTCTGCCCGCAGGTGCCTGGCCGGGGGCTCCCCCCCTCCTGCAGCCGCCACGCTGGCCCCGGCGGGGAGCCTGGAGGTGTGGGTGCCGGAGAGGCTCGCCTTCGGCCTCTGGGACTACGCGGTCTTCGGGCTGATGCTGCTGATCTCCACCGGCATCGGGCTCTTCCACGGCCTCGCCAAAGGCGGCCAGAAGACCTCGGAGGATTTTTTCACGGGGGGACGACGGATGTCGGCGCTACCCGTGGGGCTCTCGCTCTCCGCCAGCTTCATGTCGGCCGTCCAGGTGCTGGGGGTGCCGGCGGAGGCGTACCGGTATGGAGCCAAATTCCTCTGGATGTGCCTGGGGCAGCTGCTCAACACGCTGCTCACCGCCCAGCTCTTCCTCCCCGTCTTCTACCGCCTGGGGCTCACCAGCACCTACGAGGTGGGCACAGGGGGACGCATCCCGCCCCGGAGCAGCTCCCGGGGTGCCGCGATGCCGGGACGGCCCTGACGCGCTCCCTTGTCCTTGTCCCCAGTACCTGGAGCGGCGGTTCAGCAGGAGCGTCCGGCTGTGCGGGACCCTGCAGTACGTGGTGGCCACGGTGCGTGTCCGCGGTGCGTGGGTGGGATGGGGACGGTGGGGACGCGGCACCCGGCGGGGGCTTGGCTCCGGCTGCGCCAGCACTGCCCTCAGCCCCCCGGGGAAGCGTCCTTGTTCCCGTGCTCGTGTTTTCCGTGGCTCAAAGCGAACAGCGCCCGGCGGGAGCCCTGTTTTGAATGAAAACCCCGGTGTTTTCCCAGCGCCTGCACGCCGGGCTTGGGCGGCACCGTCACGCTTCGGCCCCGGCCCCGCCGGCACAGCTGTCGCCTGCCCGGTCCCCGCGGTGCCGGCGGGACGGGGCGCTGACCCCCCCTCTTCCCGCAGATGCTGTACACGGGGATCGTCATCTACGCCCCCGCCCTGATCCTGAACCAAGGTGCGGTGGGGAGGTGGGGGCTGCTCCCCGTCGTGTCCCCGTCCCCGCAGCGGGGACATCTCAGCCCTGTCCCACCCCAGGCATCGCTCGCACCCTGGGGCTCTGCTCAGCACCTTCCTGTCTCCTTCAGTGACCGGTCTGGACATCTGGGCGTCCCTGCTCTCCACCGGCGTCATCTGCACCTTCTACACCACCATAGTGAGTGCGGGAGCGGGGCGTCCCGGGGGTCCCCGGGGGTCCCGGGGGTCCCCGGTGCTCACACGCGGCTCCATCTGGTGCAGGGCGGGATGAAGGCTGTCATCTGGACGGACGTCTTCCAGGTCTTCGTGATGCTCTCCGGTTTCATTGCCATCATCATCCGGGGGGTGTTGCTGGTGGGGGGGCCCGCCAGGGTGCTGGCCATCGCGGCCAAAGGCTCCAGGGTGAACTTCGTCGAGTGAGTCCCCCACCCCGCTGCGTGCCCACCCCGCTCCCCCCCGCCCCGGGGTGCTGGGGGGGCCGGTGCCGGCCCTGGCTCACTCGCCCGCCCCGGCGGCGTGCCGCTGTGCCCAGCTTCAATCCGGACCCACGGAGCCGGTACACGGTGTGGACCTTCCTGCTGGGTGGCACGCTGGTCTGGCTCTCCATGTACGGTGTCAACCAAGCCCAGGTCCAGCGCTACGTGGCCTGCAGGAGCGAGAGGGAGGCCAGGATGTGAGTCCACGGGGATGGGCTCGATCCCGCTCTTGCCTGGGATGGTGCACGGGGACGAGGGGCTGCCCGGGGCGGGGTGGGTGGCTGCACACCAGCCTGTGCCCCTCGGGGAGCCCAGTGCCTGCACCCCTGTCTGGTCTCTGCACCCTTGCACAGATCCTGCACCACTGCACAGACCCTGCACGAACCCTGCTCCCTTGCATGGCCCTTGCACCCCTGCGCAGACCCCGGGCCCCCGTATGGCCCCCACGCAGACTCTGCACCCCTGCATGGCCCCTGCACGCTTGTATGGACCCTGCACTCTTGCACGGACCTTGCACCCCTGCACGGACCCTGCACGGACCCTGCACCCTTGCACAGACCCTTGCATGGACCCTGCACTCTTGCACGGACCTTGCACCCCTGCATGGACCCTTGCACGGACCCTGCACCCTTGCACAGACCCTTGCACGGACCCTGCACTCTTGCACAGACCCTTGCACGGACCCTTGCACGGACCCTGCACCCTTGCACAGACCCTTGCATGGCCCTGCAGCCCCACATGGACCTTGCACCCCTGCACAGACCCCACACGGACCCTGCACTCTTGCATGGACCCTTGCACGGACCCTTGCACGGGCCCTGCACTCTTGCACGGACCCTTGCACGGACCCTTGCATGGACCCTGCACCCCTGTGCAGACCCTGCACGGACCCTGCACTCTTGCACGGACCCTTGCACGGACCCTTGCACGGACCCTGCACCCTTGCACAGGCCCTTGCACGCGCCCTGCAGCCCCGCATGGACCTTGCACCCCTGCACAGACCCCGCACGGAGCCCGCACCCTTGCACGGCTCTTGCACGCTTGCACGGCCCCTGCACCCTTGCACGGCCGCTGCGTCCCCGCTCAGCCGGCTGTGCTCCCGCCCTCTGCTTGCAGGGCGCTGCTGGTGAATCAAGTGGGGCTCTTCTGCATCGTCTCCAGCGCGGTGGCCTGTGGCCTTGTGATGTTTGCGCTGTACAAGGACTGCGATCCCCTCCTCGCCGGCTACATCTCGGCCCCGGATCAGGTACCGGCCCCCACCGGCTCTGCCCTCTCGAGCACCAAACTGAGGGCAGCGAGGCGGAAGGGCGAGAGGGTCGGAGGGGCCGGACCCCCGGGTGCCCGTCTGAGCCCCGCTGCGGGGGCTGGGGTCCCCCGGGGTCCTGCCCCCCGCGATGCAGCTGCCTCCCCCCGCAGTACATGCCCTACCTCGTCCTCGACATCTTCGAGACGTTCCCGGGGGTGCCGGGGCTGTTCCTGGCTTGCGCCTACAGCGGGACCCTCAGGTGAGGACAGGGCACCCCTCACCCCAAGGGGA
Organism: Mycteria americana; assembly: GCF_035582795.1. Lineage (NCBI taxonomy): Eukaryota > Metazoa > Chordata > Aves > Ciconiiformes > Ciconiidae > Mycteria > Mycteria americana. The sequence goes on along the minus strand of NC_134388.1, from coordinate 5,449,524 downwards.
CCCCAAACCTCCCCGCGGAAAGGGGGCTTCGCCCCCCCACCCCGCAGGCTGCCGGCGTCGGGGCTGAGCGCTGCCGCCTGCCCCGCGCCCCAGCACGGCCTCCACCAGCATCAACGCCATGGCGGCCGTCACCGTCGAGGACCTCATCAAGCCCAGGCTGCCCACGCTGTCACCGCGGAGGCTGACCCTCATCTCCAAGGGGCTGTGTGAGCGGGGAGGGGGGCCGTGCCGTGCCGTGCCGTGCCGTGCCACGCCGCGCTGCACCGTGCCATCCCGTGCCACGCCGTGCCGTGCTACCCCATCCTGTGCTGCACGGCACTGTTTCGTGCCGTGCCACCGTGCACTGTGTGGTGCCGTGCTGTGCCGTGCCATGCTACCTCATCCTGTGCCGTGCCACGCTGTGCCGCGCTGCGCCGTGCCACGCTGTGCCATGCCGTGCCATGCTGTGCTGCACCACGCCATCCCATGCCACGCCGTGCCGTGCTACCCCATCTTGTGCTGCACGGCACTGTTTTGTGCCGTGCCACGGTGCACTGCGTGGTGCCGTGCTGTGCCGTGCCATGCTACCTCATCCCGTGCCGTGCTGTGCCGCGCTGCACCGTGCCGTGCCGTGCCGTGCCGCTGAGCCTTTCCCGTCTCCGCCGCAGCGCTCATCTACGGCACCTCGTGCATCACGGTGGCAGCTCTGGCCTCGCTGCTGGGCGGCGGCGTGCTGCAGGTGAGCCCCGGCGTGCAGGGCCAGATCCGGCACGCGGCTGAGCTCGCCCCGTGCCCCCCCGTCCTCGCCCACCGGCTCTGCCCGGCCGAGCGGGACCCGGCCACGGGCCGCCGGCTGCCGGAGAGCCCTTGAGCCGGCCGGGCCGCGGCAGCCAGGGGGGTCTGCGGCAGAGCCGGGCACCGTCCCCCTCCTCCTCCGCGCCCCCCGAGCCCCCGCGGCTGCCGAGCTGGGGCGGGGGGGCAGAGCTCTCCGTCCCCCTTCCAGGGCTCCTTCACCGTCATGGGGGTGATCAGCGGCCCGCTGCTGGGGGCCTTCGTCCTGGGCCTGCTCCTGCCGGCGTGCGGCACGGCCGTGAGTCCCGCGGGGAGGGGGGCTCGGGGGGGGGGGGGGCGGGGGGGGAGTCCCGCCGCATGCCGCTCCCCCGGGCTGTGCGGACCCCTCTCCTCTGCCGCAGGGCGTGCTGGGGGGGCTGGGCGCCGGCTTCGCCCTCTCCTTCTGGGTGGCCGTGGGGGGCACCCTGTACCCCCCCAGCGCCGCCACCGCGGGGGTGCTGCCCGCCTCCGGAGCCCTCTGCCCGCTCTACAACCGCACCGCCGGCGCCAACCGCACCGTGCTGCTGGGCCCCCTGCCCTGCTGCGAGGAGCCCCCGGCCCCGGCACGGTGAGGGGGGGCCCAGGCGGGGGGGGGGGGGGGGTGGCGCCTCGGGGGCGCGGGGGGCTCGCGGTGATGTCACGCTGCTGTCCTTGTTCCTTGTGACATCGCACCGCTTTCCCTGTTCACTGTGACGTCGCAGCACTTCCCTTGTTCCTTGTGACGTCACACCGCTTTCCATATTCCTTGTGATGTCACAGCACTTCCCTTGTTCCTTGTGACATCACACCGCTTTCCCTGTTCACTGTGATGTCACACCACTGTCCTTGTTCCTTGTGACGTCACAGCACTTCCCTTGTTCCTTGTGATGTCACACCGCTTTCCTTGTTCCTGGTGATGTCATAGCACTTCCCTTGTTCCTTGTGACATCACACCGCTTTCCCTGTTCCTTGTGACGTCACACTGCTTTCCCTGTTCACTGTGACGTCACACTACTGTCCTTGTTCCTGGTGATGTCATAGCACTTCCCTTGTTCCTTGTGACATCACACCGCTTTCCTTGTTCCTTGTGACGTCACACCACTTTCCCTGTTGACTGTGACGTCACACCGCTTTCCCTGTTCACTGTGACGTCACACTACTGTCCTTGTTCCTTGTGATGTCATAGCACTTCCCTTGTTCCTTGTGACGTCACACCGCTTTCCCTGTTGACTGTGACGTCACACCGCTGTCTCTGCTGGTCCCTCCCCCTCCCCCCGCAGGCCGGCCGTCGTGGGCGACTTCTACGCCATCTCCTACCTGTACTACGGGGCGCTGGGGACCCTCGCCACGGTGGCGGCCGGGGTCCTGCTCAGCTCCCTGCCAGGTGAGGCTGGGGCCAGGCGGGGACGCGACCCAGCGCCGGGGTGTCGTCGTCGTCCTGTCCCCCCCCCCCGCAGCCCCTCCCCATGGCACCCCCTTTCCGGCAGGGCTGACCAAGCGGCCGCGGCCGCCCCCGGGCGTGCTGTGGTGGGACATCGTGAAGCGGACGTCCCCGGTGTCCCCCGCGGGCGCCAGGACCCCCGGGGAAGAGCCCCTGGGCAGGGCCGAAGCCCCCCAGGTGCCGCCGGTGAGGCCGGATGGGGAGGGCGGCCCCTCGCAGGGCCCCCCCGAGCCCGGCACCGCCGACCTGCTGCTGCAGGAGACCCACGTGTAGGGCGCGGGGGGCACGGGGGGGTGCGGGGGGCCCGGCTGCGGCCGCGGGGGGACAGCGGGGGGGGGGGGGGTGCACGTCCCCGACCCAGAGTCCCCAATAAAGGAGGAGCTGTTCCCCAGGAGGAGCCTGTCTGGGGGGGTGGGGGGGGACAGGGGGGCTGGGCGGGGGGGGGGTCAAATGGGGGAGGGGGGACATGGGGGGGGGGAATGGGGGGCGGGCCCTGCCCCGATAAGCCCCACCCACCCAGGTGACAATGGGCCACGCCCTGCTAAGCCTCACCCAGGTGACAATGGGCCACGCCCTGTTAAGCCCAGCACCACCCAGATGACAATGGGGCCACGCCCTGCTAAGCCCCACCCATCAGGCGACGTCCCCGCCCTGCTAAGCCCCGCCCCACCTGTATAACAATAGGCCCTGCCCTGATAAGCCCCGCCCCACCCAGACAACAATGGGCCCCACCCTGGTAAATCCTCCAGGTGACAGTGGGCCCCGCCCAGTTAAGCCCCACCCCCAGAGAACAATGGACCACACCCTGCTAAGCCCCGCCCACCCAGGTGCGATTCCCCCGCCCACAGCCGCCGCAGGAGCCGCTCGGCAGCGCCGCCATCTTTGTGGCGGGCAGGGAGGCGGCGGGCAGACTGCGGGCTCTCCCCCGGCCTGCCCGCCGCGCTGCGGACGCTGCCGCGGGCGGGGGCTGCCGTCCGGCTCGCCGCTGCCGTCCGGCCTGCCGTTCTCCGCCGCTGCTGGGCCTGGCGCCGGGGGGGCCTGGGCGGAGCGGGCCGTGCCCTTAGCAAAGATGGCGGCGCCGGGATGCGCGCCCTGACGAGCCGCCGGCGCTGCTCGCCCCGACCCTCCTGCGGGAGCGACCGCGCGCGCCGGTGACGCGCAACGTGCGCGACGGCCGGAGCGGCGGGGACCGGGTAGGAGCGGGCCCGGGCGGCGGGTCCAAGGCCCCGGGGCCGGCCTGAGGGGAGGGGACGGGCCGGGGATGCGGAGGGGAGCCGGGAGCGAGGGGAAGGGCTGGGGGTGACGGGGTGGGGAGGCCTGGGGGGGATTCGAGGGTGGGGGAAGAGCTGGGGGGGGGCAGGCCGGGGCCCAGGGGGAGGGCAGGGGGCGGAGGACGGTGGGGGCTGGCGGAGGGCGAGGAGAGGGGCTGAGGGGAAGGGCAGGAGGGGAGAGGCCAGGGATTTGGGGAGGGGGAAAGCTGTCCCTTTCCTGAGCAAATGGGGAAGGGCAGCCCGGGGGGCTCTGTCGTGGGAGGGGAGGGCCGGGGAGGGAGGGCCCTGTAGGGCCCCCAAGGCGAGCTGGGCTGCTGGGGACGCTGGCACGGAGCAGGGGGCCGGCCTGGGCGGGTGACAGCCAGCCCTTGGGTCGGGCAGCTCGGGGCAGGCCGGCTCTGGGTGCGTGGCCGGGAGCGGAGCTGGGCCCTTTCGGCTGCAGGAGCAGCCCCTGGGGTGGGGGAGGCATCCCCCGCCCTCCCACGCGTTGTTGGGCTGTCCTGCAGCCTTGCCCCGGCGCCCAGCCCAGGTCGTGCTCTTCGAGAAGGGTCAGAGCACGTTTCGGAGAAGAGAAAGGATTTAATCCAGCCCAGGCTTTGCAAAGCTTGGGACTCGAGCAGCCAGCCCTAAACATCAGCCCTTCTCTGTTGTTTCTTGTTTAGCAAATAGTTATCTGCCATTAAAAGTAAAGATTTAAGATCTAGAACGTGGCGTCTGCATGGGCAGCGTGCTGAGGAGAAGGGCCTTTCTTAGTGCCCGGTTAGTTTTCTGGCTCCCGTTCCGCCTGGCTTTTAGGACTCTTCCTACCCTGACGACGTAGGGGAGATGAACGCGGCACATCTGCGTGGCCGTTTCCCAAGTTAAACGGGGCCACGGGGCTGCGTTTCTGTACAGATAGTCAGAGGGCGTGATACAGCGTTTGTGCTGCTTCATCCTGTTCTGCTGGCAGCAGTGAATTCCCCTCGGAGCCTGCCGGTGCAGAACGAAAGCACCCAGCTTCGTTTTGACTCAGCGGCAGGGAGTGTTTTGGCTTGCAGGGCACCGGTGCTTTTCACTCAATACCAGGAACCCAGCAGCCCAATTTGTCACGTCGTTGCAGCGCAATAAATAGGCGGGAGGGACTGTCCCCTGCTGAGGATCTGGGGCGGAGTGAGCAGAGTTCCTCCTGGGTGAGCTGGGAGATTGCTAGATCTTTTCTGCCCAGGATCTCGAAATGGTATGAGGCAATAAGAAAAAGGGGTTTTCGTGATGTGAGCTCCAGCTGTTCCTGCTTCCTGGGGTGACGGAGAACCCGAGATCCCGTCCAGGGCAAGGATCTGAACCTCTTTTCTTCTCCTCAGAGCACCTTGAGTGATGCCCAAGAAGTTCCAAGGTGAAAATACCAAGTCGGCTGCTGCCCGCGCGAGGAAAGCTGAGGCAAAGGCAGCAGCCGATGCCAAACGTCAGCAGGAGCTGGAAGATGCCTACTGGAAGGATGAAGACAAACACGTGATGAGGAAGGAACAAAGGAAGGTGAATGGCTAGTCAGGTAGAAGGGTGTCTTCTAGCTGGTCCTTTGCTAAGCCCGTGAGATCCAGGCTTGCTCAGAAAGGGTTCCTTCTCCTCCTCTGCCCCCAGCTGTAGCTGTCTCTCCACACATCGTCCTGTGCTTAGTTTTGGGCAGAAGAGCTGGAACTAGTGGCTTCTCTGGGAGCTAAAAGAAGCCGAGTGTGGGAGTAAGTGTAAGCTTTGATGTGTAATTCAGAAATCTGGTGGATCTTAGAGCTGGCTTCCCGAGGGAGGCAGTAAAAGCTTTATTGTCAGAATCATTTAAAATTGAATTAAGTAAAAGATCAGGAACTCTGCTGCAGGGCTTGATTTTTTTCACCAAGCAGTTCTTTAGCTTTTTTTTTTTTCTTTCTTTTCCTTTCTTAACTTTTCTTTGATTTTTTTTTTTTTTTTTTTTTTGTAGAAGGAAAAAGAAATCAGCAGGGTTAAGGGTTACAAAGCTTTTTTGTTTTTCCTCCCTAACTTGGTGTGTCACACATCAGGACATGTCTCTCTCAGAAGACTCTCTCTGGTTTGCTCTTACCAGCTTGCTCCGCCCCAGGTGCCCATTTGCCTCTGTGTTCAATAAACAGAGCACTTTACTGCTCGTTTCTGGGTTATTTGGTTCTTGACGTTGTCCTGCATCAGCGTTAGACAAATCTACCTTCTGATTTTGTGGATTTTTCTAGAAACAATAGGCGGTGATAACTTAGCTGCCTCTTCTGAAATGATTTATTTACCCTCGTGCTAACCAGACAGGGCTTCTATTGATGACATAAATGGGATTTGTGGGGTTACTGGGTTTGTGCTGCTCTGTGAATTCGCTGCTTACTGAACTTTGTGTGTCGGTACTCGAGCACGCTGGCCGGGCAGGCAGGAAGCCAGCGCGTCCCCGTGACCTTGATAGCTGCGTGCTGCGTACATCTGCGCGAGTTCACCCCTAATATGTGTCTTGATGTTTGGAATTAGGAGGCCTGTGTGCTGTTCCCCAACACAATCCTGTAATGCTGCCTAATTACTTCCTGGAACAAGGACTTATTATTGCTCTACTTAAGACTTGGCTAACAGTGACCTATTTGACTGGGCTCCCAAAACAGCCTCCTGCAGACAAGGGGCATGGGAGTCTGGAGAAGGGGAGCTGTGTTGTGAGCTGGAATTGCTAACTGGAAAACCAGGGTCCCTCCCGGAGCCTCGGACTGGGTTTTAGAGAAACCAGCAAGGCGGTTTCCACTCGGCGCCTCAGCCATCCCCTCTCCCCGCATCAGCATCGCCGTAGCCTCTAGGTCTGAATTTCACCTGAACGCTGCATTTCAGTGCGTTTGCTTCCCACGAGCCCCCCTGGGGAGCTGCAGCTCACAGCAGCAAAAGTCTCCGCTCACGTGGGGAGCTGCCCTGCCAGAAAGGCTCTGAGTCTAACTGTACCTGCACAGGGCTTCTTCCTGCTGCGGAGCCTCACGCAGATGCTACCACAGCCTAAGCAAAGGCTGGGGCTTTGTGTAGGTGAGCAAGTGGCCAACAGACAAGAATGAGTGGGTTGCTGGGGGAAAATAAATCAGCGAAAACCTTCCTCAGCTGCTTCTCCAGTGCCATCGGGCTGGAATATCCCCACGGAGAACGGAAGAAGCTGCCTGTGCCCCATCGCATCCCGGCAGGGAAGGGATGTGTGACTCAGACCGTAAATGACTTTCCATCCTCATCCTAGAGAGGACAGAAACCAAACCGTTCACAGGAGTCAAACTTCCCCGGAGAAGTAGCTGTTTCGCGGGTGGTGCTGGCATGGAAATAGCGCTGCCGACCTCGGCCATATGCTGCAGGAGGGACTCGCGTTGCTCTCGGCTACAGCACCCGGAGGAGGGGATGGCGGTGTGTGTAGGAGGATGCTCTCAGCACCTCGCAGTCAGCGCCGAGCAGCTCTTACAGCTCTTCCCCGGCTCTCCGGGCGATGGCAGTAACACATTGACGGCGCCGCGGCGCACCCGTGCAGCACCTCCGAATTCCTGCGTTGCCAGCAGGCAGGAGCGGCTGAAAGCCTTTGGGACGTGCCGAGACCAAACCCCACGCACTCCTTTTAATCCCTTTCCCCCCACAGTTGATCACCGGAGCCTCGGTGAAATAAGTGAGAGCGCAGAGCTCTGTTTTGGGGTTTGGTGGCTCTGCCTGGCAATCTGGTGGTCTCGCTGACGGGGCAGCGACGCACATCAGCGTTAATACTTGGGCACAGGGAAGCTTAATGTTCAAAACGCGGTGCCTGCTGTCATGAGATTCACTGTCACCAGACGACTGTCCTGTTGTTTGCTTTTGCTGCGTTTTGGGGTTTCTTTAAATGCCACCCCCCCCTGCTCTGAGAGCAGCCTTTGGAGCTGATCTCTGCTAACGGAGGATGACACTCGTTTGGTGGCTCTGTCATGCATAAAGGAACATCTGAGCTAATATCACCAGCCTGCGATGTGTGTATTCCTCCTCTGGCACTTCAGCACAAGTCACAGCTTGTTACCTTCCCTGGAGAGCTCTGGCTGGAAAGCACAAAATTTACATCCTTCTTGCTGGAAGACTCAGAGTTTTACCTGGGTAACTGCTTTTCTTTTAACATGCGGGTATCTTCATCCTTTCCATCCCTTCCCACCCTTCCTATGCAAGGTTAGACTGCAGCTCGGAGCATGGCACTCCTCATCAGCCCGGTCACAGTGTGGTTTTCTCTGTGCAGTTAGCTAAAGCGTGTCTGGTGGAACAGCCACGGATGTGTTTGTGTCCTGGGTGAAGCTGCGGGCAGGCTTGGAAGGGTGACAAACCGTTAATTCGGTTGGAGCGTTACGGGAAGAGAGGACCAGCGCGATACCTGTCAAGGACAGAGGTCTTGCAGTGGGAGTCAGACCTTCTTCTCTCTGGCGACCTTGGGTTTAGCCGCTTTGTGCCCTGTGGGTACGCGCAGGAAGATTTCGCTGGCTGGGACTGCTGCTGGAGCCAAGGTGTCTGCTGGAAGGACGCAGCCGAATTCCCAGTCTCCTTCCCAAACTCCTGCCGGGGCTGTCTGGCTGAGGGAGGACAAGCCCTTCTCCCCATTCAGGCCGTGTTTTGCCTGGGCTCTGTTTGCTGAGTGCCCCTATGCCAGGAAGGCAGCCCCTCCTTGCTGTTCAGCAGCGGCTCAAAGCCCCTTGGCACCTTTCTCTCTGCCCGGCGTGTCGTGGTGACGGCAGCACCGTCCTGCGGAGGTCTCTCCCGCGGCTTCGCTCGGTGCCCTCGGTGGCAATGGTAAAGGGAGGGCGTGCGGATGATGTGGGAGCGAGGAGACACTTTGTACTTGTGTACGAAGGGCCTGGGGAAAGATTCAAGTTAAATGCAGGGCGAGTACTCGTGCTAGAAGAGCGCAGATAGCGCACGAGGGAGCAGTGACTCTTTTGGTGCGAGTTTTACGCCTTTCTCATTCTCGTTAGCCTCGGTCACGGGCTGTGGGCTGGCAGGCTGGTGTACCGGCAGGTCCCAGCTGCAGTGGTATCGCAGACAGGCGAGTGGTGTCTTTCTCCCTGCCCCCCCCCACCCCGATTCAGTGCAGAATTACTCAGCCGTGAGCACCAGCTCTTATTCAGATAAAATGCGAGAGAGGTCAAATGACTGTTCTTCCCTCTTTGGAGGACATCTGCCTGGTACCGGCTACGCCATACTGAAATCTGATGGCTTGAATGAGCAATGCAGGAGACAGAGATGTAGCGGAGAGACACCTGATGACACCAGCCTGGGGCTCAGACCCCAGAACCAACTTCCTCAGGCTCCGGTATCCCTTTGATGCTTGTTTTGACTGCCGGTGGGCAATGGAAGGGGCATGTTTGATCCCATCTCAAATCTCCGGTGTACCTCAGATAGCCCAGTGAGCACTTAGACACGCTCCGGGCCGGTTATGCCCCGCTCGCTTTCCGACTGCGTCATTTTTTTGCATTGCTTTGCCCTTCTGCTTTGTGAGAAGCGGCGTGCTTCGCCAGCCTGGTGGCACGCTCTCCAGCCTTCCTCGGGGCCTCACGCTAAGAGGTTGATTGAGAGTGCTGCTGCTTCAATTGACCGCTTGCTCTCAAAGCTGTGTGCGTGGGACCTTGTTCTCCTTCTGTCTAGCAGGTGGGAAGCTGTTCTGAAAGCTAATGAATTGTTCCTTGCTCAGGCAGTTCTTTGCAAGGCTGGAAACCCGCATATTAACACACAAATCCTCGGGAACAGGAGTGTCCAGCTAAAGAAATCTCACACCCCGCTCCTCCCAGTGCCTTGCGAAGTGCAGCAATGTCGAGGGAGAAAATTATTCATTTCCTTTCCAGTTTTCTAATAGCTTTGCGGTATGTTTCACTTAGACAAATCCAAGCCTCTCTTTCATCAGGACGTTTTAAGCTGATTCATAAAGGATTCGTTTGGTTTGGCCCAACCTGAGAAAAGTCTTCAAAAATGACAGCTCCAGGCCCCTTGGGCTTCGGGATCGGCGAGCGGGCGGCTCAGAGCTGCTGCTTTTGAGCACCGCGGAAGTTGCAGAGCAGACCTGGATGTGACGGGCCGCTGAGGAAACCTGAGCGTGTAGATTTTGCAGGTCTTGTGACAAATTAGTAATGGTGCCAGCTTATTTACTTTCCGCAAATAGAAACTCAATTGTAAATGCCAGAGAGCAGGGAGTAGCTTACCCCAGCAGCTGGGGGAGAGGAGTAACTGGAGGTCCCCTGCAGCACGCAGCGCAGGAGGAAGGCTCTGCACCCCACTTGCGCCTCTGTTTCCCCTTCGCTAAGTGGATGTGTCCTCTTTGGAGAGTTTTGTTTGAAAGGAGCTAACGGCAGCAGAGCATTATCCTTGAATTTCTGCTCTGTCAGACGTGTCGTCATCCCGGCTGGGGCTGTGTGGTGTGAGACAGGTTGCTGAGCTAGCTGCCTGGTAGGACAGTTCCCTTTCTGTCATAAGCAGGGGTAAAAGATAATCTTTTCTAACTATAAATAACATTTCTGTTCTGAAATGTCTTGCTCCCTTCCCTTAGGTCATTAGAACTTGTGTATCCGCTCCTTATCTGTCTCCTGAATTATTCAAGCCGCAACCACGCCTGCAGCCATGCTGAGGTGCTCACTGTGCCGGAACCTTCTCTGGGTTACCTTGTTCAGTCACCCCTGAGCTTCAGAGACGGGACGAGCAGTCAGGGGACCGTTTCTTTCCACTAGCCCATGTTCTAGGCACGATACCAGTATCCTGAATACGCGGTGCTGCTTCTCTTGCATATGCTTTACATCTAATTAAATGGCTTACTCTCGCTGACTGCTGGACCTTCAGTGGTTTCTGTGGCCCTCCTTCTATTTTGGCACATGAATCTCTCCAGTTTTGGGGTTTCTCCTGAATTCTTCCTTAAAACTGCCTGATGCGTAAGCAGAGGCTGGTGGTCGAGCCGGAGATCCCATCTGGAGCTGGAGCTGTCCTGCGCTGTGCTGAGTGAGGGTGGGCTAAGCCCCTGCAGCTGCTCTTGCTCGCGTATATCCCCGTGAATAAATTTTGAGGGGGGTAAGACAGTCTTCCCCCTCCTCTCGTGACACCCTTCCTGTTCTAGGAGTGGCCAAAATCCCTCCTAATCTGGGAGACCGAGTACATTTGTTTACTCAACCTTTACTAGAAGAGGGAGAGGCCTGACAGGAAAGCAGCGGGCAGGGAAAGCCGGTGTCTTAAATAAATGAGTTTGCACTTTGAAATCATGCACGGTCCAGTTGCCGGGGCATTGTGTCTCAAGGCACTGGCACTAAGCGCTTAATGACCAAGAATTTGAAGACTGCCAGTTGTAATAAAGGCTTCATCCCTCTAATGGCTTTTTTCCCATCCTTGGCCCCAGCTACTCAGAGTGGAGCTAGGCGAGGCTTTCCTTTCCTTCCCTTCCTTTCCCTTCCCTTCCCAGCCGGGTTGAAAGGCCTGGTCCTTGCCGCACTTGACGGAAGCAGCAGCAGCCCGAGGGCGTGTTTTGATTCAGTATTTGTGGGCTTTGATTCTGTGTTTTGATGGGTTTTTCTTTAAACTCTTGAGCCGTGGAGCGACTTACGTTTTTCTTCTGTTTAATAGAGTCTCAAACCCCAGCCTTGCTTACCATCTCCGAAGCGGGCCCTACCCCAGCGCGCGTAATTCCGCTCCTATTCCTTAAACACCGATGAAGACAGCAGGTTGCGTTACTGCTGGGGTGGTTTTGCTGTGCAGCTGCCTTTGAGTAAACCCGTTCCGTTAACGCTTGATCACTTCGTTGTGCCATCCCTGTGAATAATGGATGAGAGCCATAATTAAGCGTCCATGTAACGAACCTAAATACGAAGTGCTTTGCAGCATGTGACGCTGCCCTAGACAGAGGTCTTCACTTGTTTCTTTCTTTTTGCCAGACCTTTCAGGCTTTGGGAGAGGAGGAAAAAAAAACAAAACCAAACTCGAAGCCAAAGTGCTGCAAGCCCCTAAGGGCCTGTTGCCTGGTCTTGTCACGCTCTTCCCTGGGCCTTGGAGGGCAAAGTGGCTCTTAAACTCCTTGTGAAGCACTTTAAAATTACCGCAAGAGCTGCATTGCTTGTTGGATTCGGGCTAACCGCCTGCCCTGGCTCTTAGGAAGAGCGTGCGCCAGACCTGAGGACAAATTCAGCCTCTTGACTGGCTTGTCTCAAACAACTGCTGAACCTTCAACCTCCGACCACTTATTAAAATTAAAGTGGAAAACTTAATCTGATTGTCAGCAGTCCTGGCTGGTACCTCCTGCTCCTTCTTGACAGCGGGGTTGTGTTTCGCAGTACTGACATCACGGGAAGCCAGCGCGTGGTTGCAGACAGGGCAGGGACAGGGGAATTATTATTCTGAAGGGCCAGGCCAGGCTCTTGCTGTCTCGCTGGAGGTCGGGGGGAGAACCAGCCGACGTCCCTTCCGATCAGGTGAGGTCGGTGCTGCGTTAGCTACAGAAGTGAGGTGCCTGTTCCTGTTCAAGCGGGGTTCCCTGCTCCTGTAAGGGGTAGTTTGATCCCTCTGCCTTATGAAGGCGTAAGGGTGGAGGTGACCTGGTCCTTTCTCCCTTCCAGGAAGAGAGGGAGAAGCGGCGGCTGGAACAGCTGGAGCGCAAGAAGGAGCTGCAGCGCCTGCTGGAGGAGGAAGACTCGAAGCTGAAAGGGAAGTCGCCCAAGCAGGTCACTCCAGGCAAAGTCACCAGGGCCCAGATTGAGGAGACGATCAGAAAAGACCAGCAGCAGAAGGAGAATGCAGATACAGGTTTGGTGGTACCATAGAAAGGCCCTGACAGCCGCAGGGGCTGGGGAGCGGGAAGGGGGACTGTTCCTTTTTCACCTATTGTCGCTGAAGGACAAGTTGTTTGGAAAGCAAGAGCTGCCCGCAGCTATTGTGCGCTGCATGCTTTGCTGTGTCTGTGTCTAACACCCAAAGGGGGGAAAAAGAAACCTCCTGTCACCTTGAGGTGGAGAAACAGAGCTGCAGAGCAGGCTCTCTTCTCTTCCAGGACTGGGACTGCACTCTGAAATTGCTGAGAAAACTCAGCCAGAGTGCTTTGGAAAACCCTCTTCTGAGGCTTTTGCACAGGCTGGATTTGACATTAATGTTTCTCCCTTTCACCTCTCCCTGTGCAGTGGAGAAGGAGAAGACTCACTTGGAGGTCCCCTTGGAAGAGAACATCAACAGGAGGGTACTGGAGGAAGGATCGGTGGAGGCCAGGACGATCGAAGATGCCATTGCTGTCCTCAGGTACGCGGCCATATCATAGCGGTACTCTCCTTTGAAGGTGTCGCTTTCCTTACAAGAAATTCTTGCAGCCTCTCCCTCCCCCAGAACTGGCTTCTTTTTATGCTTCGGCTGTGACTTTCTCTCTCGACAGCAAGAACAGGACACATCCCCTGCCCTGTTGTTCTATGGAGAGTATTTGAAGTGGGTAGGGGAAGTATCACAGGGTTTTCTGCTTTATCACCCAAGTTATTCTGTATGCACTTGGTCGCACTGACAGGGGATCAGAGCGGGGCGAGTGGCTGGTGCCTGCAGGGAGGTGTCTCTGATGAATGTCTCTCTCTGAATTCTCTCCCGGCAGCGTTGCCAATGATCTGGACCGGCACCCCGAGCGCCGGATGAAAGCTGCCTTCACAGCTTTTGAAGAGGTCAATCTGCCACGCCTGAAGCAAGAGAACCCCAATATGCGCCTGTCCCAGCTCAAGCAGCTCCTCAAGAAGGAGTGGATGAAGTCTCCGGAAAACCCCATGAACCAGAGGCACAAAGCTTACAACAGCCAAAAGTAGAACTAGAGCTGATCATCCCCCACGGACAGTGGGCTGGAACCACAGGGCTCTGCTCAGATGAAAACAGGAGACACAAGGAACCTCCTCTCCTTTTGTTTCCCTTCCCTGCCCCCACTTTCTGTCTTTCTCTGTTCTTGGATTTAAGATAAGCAGGAGGCCACGGCTCACCTTGGGACCCTGCAGCGTCCCGCTGTCTTCACTGACAGCCCGTGTCCCCGACGTGCTCACCCCTCCACAGGCAGCTGGTGCAGAGCGACCTGGACAGACTAACACTACCTTCATGCTTCCAAATTCGGTTGTTGTCTTACAAAAAAAGCTACTAACTCGCTTCCAGACCTTCAGCGCGGGCAGCGCTTGCGAGGTGCAACGCCTGCCGAGGTAGGGACCCCCCCCCACGCTGGCTAGCACCGTGCATTAACCTGCTCACAGCCTGAACCTGAGCCAAACCGCATTCATCCCTGCCTCTGCCGTGGCTGCGCCACACCCTCGTGCTCTGCAGGGTGAAGTTTTGCAACCGTCACAAGGAAGGCACCTGCCCTCTGTTGCTCATGTCATCCTCGGTGCTGGGATGTCCCCGAAGAGATCGAAGACTGGGATCGCTGTTGGCCCTGCCTGCTGCCGGCCACCTCTCTCCTCTTGATCTCGACTGGCGGTGCGTTAGATGGGGAGGAGGAACCACGACGGGAGCAGAAGCTCTGTCAGCGCGGTGTTACAGGGAAAAGAGAAAATAACCTTCCGTCTTCAGAGGGGAATGGGAGAAATAACACAGCACAGTGCGGTTTCTGCCTTGTCTGCACAGGACACTGGTGCCAGACTTCTCTGTGACTTTCCTGGTGGCCTTGCCCAGAGCCTCACGCACTGCTGGTGGGACAGGAGGGTTCCCGGAGGTGCTGCAACCCCGCACTACCCAAGAACTGCCCCAAGAAGGGAAGCTGCTGCTTTTCCCATCGCTTCTTCCCCCGCCTGCCCCCAGGCTCAGGCAAGAAAGTGCCCTGTGGGCCTGTGGAAGGGGATGTGAGACTGTCAGCTCAGCAGCTTCCCCCGCCGCTGGACCGAGGGCACTAACCTGGCTGTGCTGCCTCTGCTCCCCTTCGGCCGGAGCCCCGTGGTCTCTCCGCTGGCCCAGGCAAAAAGAAATCGGTGAGGTCCCTTGGGAGGGCCGGGGCAGGGCTGGAGAGGCTTAGCCCCGGAGCCACGGCAGAGTCCTGCCCCTCGCCTTGAGCAGGCACTGGGTTTTCCTCTCTTCCCTCTCCCCTTTCACGTCTCTTCTGGTCTCTTTTGGGTGTGAAATCCTTTCCGAAGGTCTAAACCCTTGACCGGGCAGCAGCTCCATTGCCCTTGGTGCTTACCTATGCGTTTAACCGGGCCTGCCGAACCGAGACTAACTCGGGGCTGGCTTGGCATCCCGCTGGGCTTTCTTCTGATGTTACTAAACCAAGAGGGTTCATCCCCAGCCAGGTAACGGGCAGCGTGTGGCCTCTTCCCCCGCGGAGGATGGCCTGCCGGCAGGCAGGGAGGGTTACAGGAGTCCTCGAGGCCGCAGAGGCATTTGCACTTTGGTGGTGAAGGGGTTTGAGGAGGCGATGCTCGAGCTGAAGCTGAGAGCCTGCGGCCATTTCGGGGCTCTCCCCAGCCCTCTCTGCACCCTGCTTGCAGAACCAGGCTGAAGGAGCTGGGCTGGCCCCTGCCACCGTTCCCCCCCCACACCCCCCCCCTGCTCACGCAAGCCCAGCCGGTAAAGACAGGGAGGAATGCACCCCGTGTCTCCCCTTCCCCTGAGAAGTTTGTTGTGTTTGAACCCAATTAAAAAAAATTTAAAAACCCAGAACCTTGTTAACTTATCGAAGGAATAAAGGCCTGGGGTGGAGAGCGCTCTTTTCCTGGCTTGCTCGGGGAGGGGGGGCTCTTTCCTCCCCTGAAACGGCTGCTAAAAATCCTGCTGGAGTTTGTGTTACGGTTCCTGCATGGATTGGGGATATCTTGGGGGGGGGGGGGGGGGGCAACGACACCCCCTCCATGCCTTCCCCCCCACCCCAGCAGGTTGGGGGGGGTGTGTGGCTCAACCGCAGCGGTGGAGGAGGCTGCAGGCAGCTGCCCTGCCCTTGCCTGCGACTGACGCGCTGGTAAAACCCACCGCCGCTGCCTCTCCTGCCTGCACCCTGCCTGCCCCTCCTTGATGCTGAAATAAGGAGCCCACGTGAGTGTTCCCCTTGTCCCCTGAGCCCCCCCCCCCCCCCCCCCCCCCCCCCCAATCACAGGGCTCTCCCCACATCCCTGGGGGCCGGGGGTACCCCCCCCTCCCTGCCCTCACCCGCTCCCCCCATGGCGCAGAGGCCTTCGGCTCCTGCACAGCTCTGGCTTTGTGCAGCGGAGCCCACCCTCCTCCTCCTCCTCCTCCTCCTCCTCTTCGCTGCTGCAGCGAGCGTGGGCACTGCGGCAGTGCCGTGGTGTGTTCCCCCCACCGGGGGGGGGATATTTTGGCAGGGGGAGGACGAGGGGGGGGCCAAGGGGGTCCAGCCAGGCGGGGGGGGGGGGGGGGGGGAGGCTGCAGTGTGCAGCCCCAGAGGCTGAGCCCCCCACCCCCCCCCCATGTCAGCCCCAGGGGAAGGGGATCCCCCTGTGATGGAGGGGATCCCCCCGCTATGCTCAGTGGGGGGGTGTGGAAGGGGGTAATGGGGGCCTGCCCCCCCCCCAGTTCAGGGAAGCGCTCCCCCGTTGCAAGGAAGGGGTTATTGGGGGAACCCCTCCAGTGCAGGGTGGGGGTTCCCCAGTTGCAAAGAAGGGATTACTGGGGGGAATCCCTCAGTGGGGGGACACGACCCCCTCCACCCCCCCCCCCCGAGTGCGAGTGCGGGGTTAATGGGGGGGGACGGGACACCCCCCCAATTGCCATGGGGGGGTGTGGGGGAATCCCGCGGTGCAGGGAGGGATCCCCGGGGCAGGAAGGGGTTAACGGGGGAACACCCCACACACACACACTGCAGGGCGGGGGGTCCCGGTGGCCCCCCCCCGGAAGCGGCTACCGGGGGGTCCGTGCCCGCCGGGGGGGGGGGGGGGGATGTTCCCCGCCGCCGGGGGGGCGGGGCGCGGCGGAGAGGGGAGGGATTCCCCGCCCCGCCCCTCCGGGGATTCCCCCCCCCCCCATCTCCTCCCCCCTCCCGTGCGGGGCGGGGGGGGGGGGGTCCGCGCTCGCGCCGTGCGCAGCCCTCGGGGAGGGGGGGGGCGGCGCTGCCATGGCAACGGGCTGCTCCGCTGCGGGGGCGGGGGAACCCACGGGGGGGGGGGGGCGGTCACGCGGCCCCGGGATCCTCGCAGCGCCCGCGCAGCCGCGCAGGGCTTGCACCGGGCACCCCCCCCCCCCGCGCCCCCTCCCTGCACCGGGTACCCCCCCCCCCAGCACCGGGCATCCCCCCCCGCACCCCCCCCCCCAGCACAACGCACACCCTCTGCAGAACCCACGCTCTGCACCATGCCCCCCCCCCGCGCTTTGCACACCCCCCGCACCACGCGGCCCCCCCCCCCCCCCGTGGCCCCCTGCACCACGCACCGCCCCTGCACCATGCAACCCCCCCCCTTGCACGCCACCCCCCCCCCAGCATGCACCCCCCTGCACCCCCCTGCACACTGCAGCAGCGGGCACGTAGCACACCCCCAGCACGGAGCTGTGCGTGCAAGCCCCGTGCGTGCAAGCCCCGCGCCTCTCGGAGCGGGCTGCACCCCTCCTTGCACGCACACGCACGCGAGCCACGCGTGCAACCCCTTGCACACGCGCTCACGAGCCGGGATTTACCCCCTGCACGCCACACAAAGCACGCCCTGTGCTTGCACACGCCCACGCGCTGCAACCCCTATAGCCCCGCGCTGCACGTACACCGCCCTGCACGCGTCCCTGGGCACGCACACCCCGTGCACACCCCCCCGTGCACACCCACTCGTGCAGCCCCCCGTGCACACCCCCCGTGCACACACACCCTGTGCATCCCCCGTGCGCACCCCCTGAGCACCCCCCCTGTACACAGCCCCCTGTGCACGCTCCCAGTGCACACACGCCCTGTGCGCACCCCCCGTGCACACCCCCCCGTGCACAGCCCCTCTACGCAGCCCCCCCATGCACACCCACAGTGCATCCCCCCTGTGCACACACACCCTCGTGCACACCCCCAGTGCACACCCCCTGTGCACAGCCCCCCCGTGCACCCCCTGTGCACACCCCCCCGTGCACAGCCCCTGTACGCAGCCCCCCCTACACCCCCCAGTGCACACACGCCCTGTGCACACCCCGCCGTGCACCCTGCCTGTGCACACACCCCCGTGTGCACCCCTAGTGCACACCCCCCCTGTGCACACCCCCTGTGCACACCCCCCCAGTGCACACCCCCCGTGCACCCCCGTGCTTTGTGCAGCGCACAACCACAGCCCCCGCGCCCTCCTCAAGCAACACGCGCAGCCCCCGTGCAAAGGCCCGCCGTGCACGCTCGCACGCCCTCCCCGGCGCAGGGGGCTTGCACACGCGTGTGCCCCGCTGCCCTGGGCAGGCCCCGCCGCTCTCTGGCCTGACAAAGCAGGGGGGGGGGGGGGTGCAGGCAGGCGGGCAGCACCCGCACACCCACACCCCCCTGCAGACACCCCCGCGCTGCCCACCCTGCCCACACCCCGCTGCTCCCTGCCCGCACGCCCACCGCAGCCTGCCGAGCGCGGGTGCGATGCACGCCGAATCCGGGGGGGCCTGCTCAGGGGTGCCACCCCCGTACCCCCCCGGGGCTGGGGGGGGGGGGGGGGGGAGGGTGTCCCAGTTCCCCGCTGGTGGCAATCGCATCCCCGGGAGCCGCACGCCGTCCGGGTGCAACGCCGAAGGGTGGGGGGCCCGCGGTCCCCGTGCCACCCTGGGTGCTGGGTCCTGCTCACGCACCCACGCCAGGCCGGCCGCGGGGCTGCTTTCGGCGCGAGCGGGGGGCTACCGAGGGCACCGTGGCCTGGCCGGAGCTACCGTGGCTCCGGCTTTCCACTGCCCCGGGTGGGACGGTGCTGGGCACCGGGGAGGGAGCAGCACGGCAGTGGCGTGGGCGCTCGGGGAGGCACGGGGCGGGCGATCGCCCACGTCCCCGCAGATGTGGCAATTAAAGTGGGGGAGCCGGCAGGCGGCTAAATTTAGCTGCAGACAATAGCTGCGGTGGCCGGGGTGGCGGGGAGGAACCGGGAGCGGGTGCGCGCGGCTGCGTGTGTGAGCGGAATAGCAACACCGCCGCATCGCTGCCCCGGCACTCCCGCACCCTCCGCCCGCGCGCTGGGGAAACCGAGGCACAGAGCGGCAGCGTGGGGCCGGGCGGGACCACGGGGCCGAAGCCAAGGTGCCCGGCTGCCCCTGGCCCCCAGTTCGTCCGGCTGTGCCGGTGGAGCCTCTCGGCAACCCGGGCTCACCGCCGCGCCGGCACGTGCCGACACTGGGCCATGGTCGCCGGTGGCAGCGCTCGAGGGGAGCGGAGGCCGGGATCTGCCTGCAGGTGGGTGCACCGGGGGGGGGGGGGGGGCCGTGGGCTGGGGACCCCCCCGGCTCCTGGGGACCTGCTGGTGCTGGGGAATCCCCTGACTCTTGGGGGACTCCCCTGACTCCTGGGGATCCCCCAGCTCCTGGGCCCCCCCCGGCTTGGGGGGACCCCCCGGCGCAGCGGGGACGGAGCGGGGCAGCGGGGGGATGCCCGGGGGCAGCACGGCTCTTTGGGAAGGGGACGCCGTGGTGGGGGGGGAGATGGGGGGGCTGACCCGAGGGCACCCCGAGGCTCTGGGGGTCCCGGGCCCCTTCGGCTGCCCCTGCTCCCACCCGCCGTGCACCCCGCAGCCCCCGGTGCGGTGGGGAGCCGGGGGGGGGCCGGATTGGGGCAGCGGGGCGCGGGAGGCAGCCCACGGTGGTGACAATGAGGACGCGATGGGAGTGACTCTGCCCGGCTAAAAATATCCTCCTCCCCCGTCCTCCGCCAGCGCCGCGGCCTCAAGGTCACTGCCCGCTGTGGCGGGGCCGGGGGGGACGCGGGGGCGTGGGGCGGGGAAGCCCCTGGCCCCCCCCGCGCCGCAGCTCTCCCACACGGGCACGGCCACCGTCGCCACCGCCGCTCTGCCGTGCGGAGAGCTGCCGGCGACCGCGGCCCCTGCGCCCCGGCCCATGCCCCCGCTGCCCCCCGGCTCGTCCCGACGCTCCCCGTAGCGTGGGGCCGTGGCAGGTGAGCGGGCGCGGGGGTGGCAGCGGTGGGGACCCCGGGGACGGCAGCGGTGGAGACCCCGGGGATGGCTTCCCTCGGCCGTGGCTGGGTGCCTGGGTGGGGGGACCCGGGGGATGCCGGGGACGCCCAGCCTGCGGTGGATCAGCTGCTCTGGGCAAGCCCCAGCTGCTGGAGTCAGGGGACCGCGGCGGGTCTCCGTCCTCCGGGACGGTGTGGCTGCGGGGACTGAAGCCGCGAGGCTGTGAAGGGGAGCGCGGCCGAGCGGGTCGAGGGGCCAGGGGACCTCGGTGCTCCCCGGCAGCGGGGTCCGGCTGCTGGCACAGCCCCGGTGGGACGTGGCCCTGGGGTGGCTCTGGCTGGGGGAACCAGCCCTGCTCTGCACCCAGCTCAGCGCCCACCAAAACCAGAGAGACCCCGTGCCACAAACAGCCTCAGCTGATCCGGCTGTGACGCCAGGAGCCGGCCATGCCGGGGCGGCGCGGCCGGTGAGGCACCGGGGCTGGCGGGACCTCGGGCCGGACGCGGTACCAGGGCCGTGTGCGGCGTTTGCCGGTACAAAGTCCGAGGTCGGTGCTCGGGGCTCCCGGCAGGTTCTGGCAGCGCGCGGTGCTCGTGGCCTCGACGTGCCGGGGAGTGCCCGGCGTGCCGCGGTGCAGCCGTCGAGGCCGTGGGCGCGTGGCGCGGGCCCCCCCCCCGCCCCTCCCGACCTTCTCTGTGACCTTGGGCTGCCCCCGGGGACCCCGCACAGGGCTGGGGGCCGCGGCGGCTGTGGTGACGCCGCCATGGCGGTGGGGACCACCGCCCCGCAGCGTGGGGACGGGGCTCTCCAAAGGTGCTTGCGAGGTTTGGGGGACCCTTCCTCCCCGAGGGGCTTGTGGCAGTCCCAGGGACAGCGGGGACACCCGTGTCCCCCCCAGCTGGCCCCAGGCGGGGGGTCCATCGCGACCCGGCGAGGGCAGCCAGGCGGAGCGGCTTTGTCCTTCGGCTGAGCCGAGCAGCGTGGGGGAGGCGGCAGGCGAACCCGGCGCAGCGGCTTTGTCTGGGGACGGCAGCGCGGTGGCGGTGGAGGGGGGGCGTGGGGAGCCCAAACCCCCCCCCCCCACCAGACCCCGCAGCACCCCCCACCCCAGCCCCAGGCACCCACTCGGCCCCGTGCAGGTAGGGTGTCCCCGGCTGCGTGTCCCCTCTGGAGGTGGGAGGGCGGGGGCTGGGGTCTCCTTTGGGCTGGGGGGGTCTGGGGGGGCCCCGGCTGCCTCCGCCAGCCCCGGGGAAGCCGGTGCCGCCCCTGCCATCGCTCCGGGGCCCGATCCAGCCCCAGGGCGTCTCGGTGGGGCTCGGGGGAGGGTTTTTCTCGGGGAGACCCCGGGACAAGCCGGGGATTCCCCTGCATCATGGCGGGGCTGGGGAGGTTCGGGTGTCCCCGGGTGTCCCCGCGTGTCCCCGCGCGCGTGTGTGCCAGCCCGTGTGCCTCCCCCCGCGCCATGGGACCCTCAGGCACCCCACAGCCCCACGGGTGGGAATGGGCCAGATCCTGCGTGGGGCAAATCATCCCGGTGCCGGGCTCTGCTCCTTTGCACCGGCCCCGACGTGCCGGGGCGGACCTGGGGGGAGACGGGGGCCCGGCTGCTGGCATCACCGGGGGTCCCATGGCGGCAGGGCTTGACTGAGCCGTCCCGGTGCTCTTTGGGAGCCTGGTGGCCTCACGCCGGTGGCTCTGGCAGCCCCAGGGGGCTCAGATGGACCCGTGCCCCCCCAAATCATGCTCAGCCCCCCTGCCCTGCCCTCAGGGGGCAGCGGCGGTGGCACACCCCCCCCGTCCAGCCCCGTGCTGGTGGGTGGGCAGCAGCGTTTGCGGGGGCCGGGGGCTCCTGCTGGCACCGACAGATGCTCTCCAGCCTGGGACATATGGCCAGGGCTTGGCGGCGGCGGGAGCTGTGGCCGCCCGAGGAACCGGAGCCGCTGCGGGGGATTTGGGGGGACGGGGGGGGCTGCAAGGGGTCTGATGCCCTTCGTGCACCCGGCAAGCCCCGAGCCCCCGTGCCGGCTGGCGGGGAGCCGCTGCGGCCCCGGTTGGGGGGCGTGGCACGGGTCCCGCCACCCCAAGCACCCCATCCCCTGCACCAGGGCGGGGGGGGTTCCCCGGTTCCCCGGCCCCTTGCTCCCCGGTACGGCAGCGGCACCGCGGCCGTACTGCCCGGCTGCTGGTGTGGGGCCTGCAGGCATGGCCCCGGCAGCAACCGCAGCTCCCCCAAATTCCTGCCCCGCCCTCCCCGGGACCGCGATTCCCAGGCAGGAATTAGAGAGCGGGTAATAAATAAATCACCAGCCGGGAGCCTTTCGGCTGCCCGCCTCTATTTTTAGCCGCACCCTCCTCCTCTGCAGTTGCTCCCAGGCAGCATCGCTGCTCCGGGGCACGGGGGGGAGCGGGGGGTCCCGCTGGCACCCTACAACCCCCCCCAGGGCACCGGGGGCTGCTGCAGCCCGGCCTTGTGGGGGTTAAACCGTGTCCCCCCCGCCCACGTCCCTCCTTCGGGCAGGGGCAAAGGGGTGCTGCCGCAGCCGAGGTCCCCCTTGGGACCCCTTCGCCCGGTCCCCGTCGTCCCCATCCCTCCCCAGCCGAGGGTCCTTCCCCAGCCAGCTCCTCTTCAAAGCCCGTGACATCCCGTGCCCACCCAGGGCAGACCCCCCCGCCTCTCTCCCCCGGGGACCCCCGCACCCCACCGGGGAGACGAGACCTCGCGGGTCCCCGCGTCCCAGCCCTGAGCGTCGCTGCGGGGGCGGCGGCAGCACCCTGCGGCCGTGCCGAGACGCCCGGGCTGCGGCGGTGGGCGTCCTGCTGCTGCATCGCCGCCACCCTCCCGGTGCGGGAGCTGCCGAGAGCGGGGACGCTCGGGGCCGTTGCTCAAGGACGTACGGCGGCTGCGGCCGGCAGCCCCGGCCGGGGGGGACCTGCCGCGTCCTCGTCCCCGCCACGGGGCCGTGAAGGACCACGCTCGGTGCCCCCGCGCTTGCGCGTCCCGCCCGAGCGTCCTTGGGGATGCAGCCAGCGGCCACGGGGTCCCCGTGGGGGCAGGGGACAGGGACCCCTCAGGGCTTCGCAGTTTTAATCAACCCTCTGGGCGCTGAATCCTGCCGGAGACGTCCCTATCGATGTCCTGACAGGGCGAAGATTTAATAAGGCCCATTTACGTTGCCATTGATAGAAGCTATTAGTGAAACGACCACGGAGCGATGGTTAATAAAATATTTACTGTCATCCATCTGGGAGGGCTCTGGGGACAGTTTCACAGACCCCATTCGAGGTGCCAAAAAGTTTGCCAGGCCCCGGCACGCCTCTGGCATCTCCGGCACCTCTGCGATGAAGGGGGCCTGGGGCCGGCAGCCCTGGGAAACCGCTTCCCCTCCGCCCTGCCCGCTGCGTATTTTTCTCCCCAACCAAGTATTAAAAAGAAATCGGAGCCCATTTTCCTGCAATAAATTTGGCAGAATGGAGAGAAAATGATCTGGCTCTGGAGGGGAGCCAGCGGCCCCGGATACACACCGGGGAGCAGCTGGGTGCTGGAGCCCGGCCACGCAGCCTCTGCTCCCGCAGGTAGCAGGGAAGCATCTTCCCTGGCTCCGCTGCGTCCCTCGGGGGACGGGGAAAGGGACCCGACGCCCTGCTCTGCCCCCCACGCGTGGGGGGATGCTGGTGGCGGCAGCCCCTTCCCGGGTGTCCCTGCGCCGGGAGGGACGCGGGCACGGTGGCGGCGGTTGCAATGGGGGTACCGGTGCCGATTGTTGGGGGTTTTAGCCGGGATGGGCTGCGGCAGGGCTCGGGCGCTCGGAGGCCTGAAATCCGGGGAGATGCCCCCCCCCGCCACCCCGGGGTACAGCCCTGCTGCAGGGCTGGGGGAGAGGCTGGGGGACCCCCCCAGCTCCCCCGTGCAAGGAGCCCTGCAGCGACCTGCCCCGGCCTGGCCCTCCGACCGGGACGGCATTGCCGGTGCCGTTGGCACCGTGGGCTCCGCGTGGTGATTTTGAGGCCCGTCATGCAACGGGGCCGTCGGTGCTGGGGGTCCGTGCTGGGGGTCTGTGCTGGGGGTCTGTGCTGGGGGTCCGTGCTGGGGGTCCGTGCTGGCTGCGACGGGGCCGTTTGTGCAATGCAGCCCGTCGTGCGATGGGGCCATTTGTGCAACGGGGCCGTCGGTGCTGGGGGTGCGTGCTGGGGGTCCGTGCTGGGGGTCCGTGCTGGGGGTCCGTGCTGGCTGCGACGGGGCAGTTTCTGCAGTGGGGGTCTGTGCTCACTGCCACGGGACCCCCCGTGCGATGGGGCTGCTCGTGCCGGGGGGCTGCGCTGGCTCTGGGGGGCCACCCGTGCAGCGGGGCTGGGGGAACCGCTCCGGCTGTCGTCTCCCCCGTTGCAGCCCAGCCCTGGCCCCGCGGCGGGAGGGCGCAGGGCCGGGGGCTCTCCCCGCGGACCCCCGGTGTCCCTCCGGCCCTGCCCCGCGTTCCCCTGATGGCCTGGTGACAAACCCCCACCCGAAAACCGCGGTTCTGCTTGCCGAGCCCCCGCTCGCCCACCCTGGCTGCCACGGCGGGGCTCGGTGCAGCACCGGCAGCCCCCCCCTCGCCTGCGGCCCCGCTGCTGCCCACGGCCCTGCCGCTGCGCCCCAAGGCAGGGGGTGCACGGGGGGGACGTGGGACAGGGTGACACCCCCCTCCCCGGGTGACGGTGCCAGGGCAGGACCTTCGGCCGGGTGCGGTGGCTCTGGGGGTCCCTGGCACTGCGGCTGGGGGGGTTTGGGGACCCCGCTGATGCCGCGTCTCCTCTCTGGCCAGGCGTGGAGGGAAGCCCATGGCACCCGGCCCCCCGGACCCACCCTGTGCCAAGCCCCGGCCCCGCAGCCCCTAACGCCCCGAGTCCCCCCCCGGCCGGCCCCGGGGAGCCCGAGCAGGTAGAGGGGTGCGGGGGGCTGGGGTGGGCAGGGCCGCGGGTGCAGGGAGCTGCTGCGGCATCGGGGGGGTCATGGGGGTGCGTGGGGGTGCTGGGGGTGTGCACTGGGGGTGGGGGGGGGAGGTACTGGGGGTGCTGGGGATGCTGGAGGCAGCGCGCTCGGGGGCGTGGGGAGGGTGGAGGGGGGGAATGGGGGTGCCGGGGGGGGTGCATGGGGGAGGAGGGGGTTTGGGAGGCAGGGGAGCAGCGCAGTGAGGCCGGAGGGGTGGGGGGGTGGCGGGAGCGTGTACGGGGGGGGGCGCTGGGGGTGTCATTGGGGGGGTGAAGGGTGTGCACGGAGGGGGGCCGGGCGGGGAGGGGGCTTGGCGGGGGGGGCGTGGAGGGGGCTTGGCGGGGGGGGGGCGGGGGGGGGCCGGGGGGTGACGGCCGGGCGGGGGCCGGGGGGGGCCGGCTTGGTGCGGGGGGTGCGGGGGCAGCAGGGGGGTCTGGGGGCGCACGGAGGGGACGCGGGGGGGGGGAGGCGGGGCGCTGAGGGGGCGTGGCCAGCGCTCGGGGGCGTGGAGAAGGGCGTGGCGTGGTGCTCGTCACGGGGGGCGTGGGCGGTCTCCGCCAATCAGGCGCCCCGCTCCGCCTCCGCCCCGCCCCCGAGCGCTCCGGTCCCGCCGCCGCGCGCCCCCGGGACCGAGCCGGGCTGCGGCGGCAGCGGCGGCGGCGGCGGCGCGGCCCCGGCCCCGGCCCCGGCCCGGCCCGGCCCGGCGGCAGGTAGCGGGCAGGGCCGGGCAGGGTCGGGCTGGGCCGTGCCCGGGGTGGGGTTGAGCCGAGCCCGCCGGGCGTCCCGGCACCGGGAGCCCCGGGCACGGGGGGCGGCGGGGACGCGCAGCTGCAGCCGGTGAGCGGAGCCGTCCCGGGGCCGCGGGCAGGGGCCGGCACCGGGGGCACCACGGGGCCGGACCCGTCCTGCCCTCGCTGCCATCCCGGGGGGGCTGCAGAGGGGGCGGCCGGGCTGCGGCGGCACCGAGCCCCGGGCGGGGGGGCGGGGGGGGGGGTTGCAGGTCCCCCGTGGGCAGGACACGTCCCCGCCGGGGTCGAGGCCGGCACATGGGTGCCACGTGCCCCGTCAGGCGTCGCCCGGTGCCGGGCGGGGAGAGGATGCGGGTGCCGGTTCCCCGGGGACCCCCCACCCACGTGCCCCCCGCCCGACACCGTCCCCTCTCCCGCAGGTCGCCCCCGCGCCGCTGAGCCATGCGGGATCGCCCGGCCCCCTCCCCGCCAGAGCCATGAGCGGCTGCCGGTACAATGGGGGGGTGGCACGGCCCCGGGGCCCCCTGAGCGCCTCCGCCTGCACCCTGCACCCGCTGGAGGGTGAGAGCCAGCCGCTGCGGGCCCGCCGGCCCCCCAGCCTCGAGGTGGTGGTCTCACGGCCGGAGCAGCCCAGGGGTCCGGATCCCGGCCCGACGGCGGCCCCGGGGCAGGATGCGACCGAGGAACGGGGACGAGGACCCCGGAGGAACCAGAACATCGGGTACAAGCTGGGGCACCGGCGAGCCCTCTTCGAGAAGCGGAAGCGCCTCAGCGATTACGCCCTCATCTTCGGCATGTTCGGCATCGTGGTCATGGTCACGGAGACGGAGCTGTCCTGGGGGGTCTACACCAAGGTAGGGAGCGCGGGGGGGGGGTGGGGGGGTCGGGGTGGGGGGCCGGCCGGGCTCACGCTGCCCGCTCCCCTCGCAGGAGTCATCGTATTCGTTTGCACTGAAATGCCTTATCAGCCTCTCGACCGTCATCCTCCTGGGGCTCATCGTCATGTACCACGCCAGGGAGATCCAGGTGAGGGGCACCCGCCGGTGGGTGCTCGCCGGGGCCGTGCCACCCCCGGGGGGGGTCCCACCCCCCACCACCCCCCCTTTGTCCCCCCGCAGCTCTTCATGGTGGATAACGGCGCCGACGACTGGCGCATCGCCATGACCTACGAGCGCATCTTCTTCATCGCCCTGGAGCTGATCGTCTGCGCCATCCACCCCATCCCCGGCCAGTACCTCTTCACCTGGACGGCGCGGTTGGCCTTCACCTACGCCGCCTCGGTGGCCGACGCCGACGTGGACATCATCCTCTCGATCCCCATGTTCCTGCGGCTGTACCTGATCGGGCGCGTCATGCTGCTGCACAGCAAGCTCTTCACCGACGCCTCCTCCCGCAGCATCGGTGCCCTCAACAAAATCAACTTCAACACCCGCTTCGTCATGAAGACCCTCATGACTATCTGCCCCGGCACCGTCCTCCTGGTCTTCAGCATCTCCTCCTGGATCATCGCTGCCTGGACGGTCCGCGTCTGCGAGAGGTGCGGGGGTTGCTCTCCCCGGGGCTCTTGGGTGGGGGTGCGGGGCTGGGGTGCAGCTGAGGACACACGGTGCGGACCCCGGGGGGGCCGGCGGGAGAGAAGAGGCCCCTTGGAGAAGAGGTCCCCGCTCTCCAGGCGGAGCGTCCCCGGCGGGACCCTCGTGCCCCGGGTGCTGGCCACGATGGTTTTGCCAAACCAAAACCGCTTGCTGAGGCGAGGTGGGGGCGGCCGGACCCCCGGGCTGTCCCCAGACCTCTCCCCAAGCCCCTCCGTGACCCCCTGGGATGTGGCAGGACCCCCTCCCTGCTGGCGGGTCTGGCCAGGAGGAGCTGGGGGGTCTCACAGAGGGGACCGAGCCCTCGCGCAGGATGTGGCCCGTGCTCCTCAGCTGCGCCTGCCGGGATGCCGGGGCCGGGATGCCCGCGCCGGTGCCCTGCCCGTGCTCGCCCCTTCTCGGCCGCTCCCCCAGGACGCGCATTAACTGCTCTTGTTTTCCCTCCCTGACCGCTCTGCTGCTCGCAGGGACAAACTGTGAGTCACCCCAGGGACCGGCAGCGCGTCCTGCACGGGACGTCCCCCCCACCCCAGGCTTGTGCTACCCAGAATTTAGGATTAGCTGCAGCCGGCGGGTGGGGGGGAGCAAGGCTGGGGGGGCCGGGGGGGCCACCCAGGCCGGAGCAAAGAGGCCATGGACATGGAAAGGGGCTGGAGCCCTTTTCCGCTTGGAACCTCAGCAGCTGCTTTCCATCCCCCCCCGTGCCCCCCAGCCAGGGCGGCCACGGTGCCCAGCCCGGCCACGAGCACGAGCCGGGGGTCCCATCGCAGCGTGCGGGGGGCCGGACGCTCTCGGGGCGCTCTCGGAGCGGTGGGCTCGCTGCAGGAATCGCTGCGGGTCCTGGGGTGGCCCCGGAGGGGGAAACCCCGGCAAGGAGCGGAGCTGAGCCGGAGCAGCCGGGAAGGAGCCGCTGGATCCTTGTTGTTTCTAACTGGAGGCTTCGCCTGAGTCTCCAAAGGGCTTTTGCTCGGCTCTGGCTGTTGCTGTTGCTCGGCGTTTCCCCTCCTTAGCGTGCGTAGTTCGGGTGCGTTGAAGGAGTCCTGGGTGCTCCTTGGGAGGACGGAGAGGAGTGGGGAGCATCGCAGCCCCCGCTGTCCCGGGGAGCATCGTCATGGGGTGACGTCCTCGGGCTGCCGGCCCTTTGGGGACGGGCTCAGCCCTCGCTGCCGGCCCACCCCGGGGTGCAGGTGCCCCCCGGCATTGCCCCGCCACATCCCTCGGTGCCGACTGAGGTTCCAAGCCCAAACTGCGCGGCTGTGCCCAGGGGGCCGGGTGGAGGGACGCAGCAATCCTAAATTCCTCGCCGCACGCTTGAGTCCACCCCGGCTTGCTCCCATCTCCTCCCTTCCCTTCTCTCACCCCCGGCACCCGGTTTTCCCGGCTCCCCGCTGCTCCCCGCATGCCCCTCTCCCGCTGCCTGGCTTGGCCGCACCCAGTGCCCGGCCCCACTGCTCCGCGTCCCCTGGCCGGGCTCGTCCCGGCAAGTGGTGGGGGCCGTGTCTGGGGGTCTCTCGGGGAGGGGGCGGGGGGCACAGCCGTCCGCATTCGTGGCGTCGGCGCTGGCCACGAAATCTCAAAGCACAGTGTCCCCCGTTCCCCCCGCAGTGACGCCTGCGGTGGCCTGGGGGCCCTTTGTAGCCCTGGGCTTGCTTGGGGGGTGGCTTGCTGCGGTAGCCCCCCAGGGGCTCGTGGAGTGAGGGGTGCTCTGCTCCGGCCGGATCCGTGCAACTGTGCCCCGCTCTGCGGAGATGGGATGTCCGGCGGTGACACCCGCGTCCTGTGCTTTGAGATCTCTGGGGGAGCATCTGGAGGATGGAGGTCGCTGCCATCCGCGCGTGGGGGCTGCTGCTCCGCGCCCGCCACCTCGTTATCCTCATCCAGCAGCCCCCCCGAGCCAGCCCCACTCCTGGGGGTCACAGCCACGCCGGGGCTTACCTTCTCCCTGGTGCCCGTGTCCGGAATGGCCATGCCTGGTGTCCCCAAAGCGTCCCCAGGGTGTCCCCAGCTTCTTTGGGTCCCTGTGTGCCAGCAGTGCAGCTGGGAGCTTGGGGACTCTCCCGGCTGCAGCCGCCGGATGGGAAAGCGTCTAAAAATCGTGTGGCAAAGCCGGTGGCACCGCGGTGGGGCACGTGGCGGGACCGGGACCGCGCGGTGACAGCGGCTGCGCTCGGCCCCGGGCAGGTACCACGACAAGCAGGAGGTGACCAGCAACTTCTTGGGGGCCATGTGGCTGATCTCCATCACCTTCCTCTCCATCGGCTACGGGGACATGGTGCCGCACACCTACTGCGGGAAGGGCGTGTGTCTGCTCACCGGCATCATGGTGAGTGCCGGCGGGGGGGCAGGCGTGGGGGGGGGGGGTGGGGGGGTTCCTGTGCCCCCCGCTCCTGCCGCTGCCCTCACCACGGGGTTCTGTGCCCGTAGGGTGCCGGCTGCACCGCTCTGGTTGTCGCCGTCGTTGCCAGAAAGCTAGAGCTCACCAAAGCGGAGAAACACGTGCACAACTTCATGATGGATACGCAGCTAACGAAGCGGGTAAGGCCCCCCCCCTCCCTTTCCCCCTGCCGCCCCCCTCCCCAGCCCCATCAGACACGGGTGCAGGACCATCTCCATCCCTGACCCCGCTGCTCCGGTGCTTCCAGGTGAAAAATGCTGCTGCCAACGTACTCAGGGAAACGTGGCTCATCTACAAACACACCAAGCTGGTGAAGAAGATCGACCATGCCAAAGTTCGGAAACACCAGCGTAAGTTCCTCCAAGCCATCCATCAGTAAGTGCCAAACCTTTACCTGCTTCCTACGAGGAGGTTTTTCCCATCGTGGTTCCAGAAGGAGAGCCGGGTGCTTCCTCCCCTTCTGCGCCCCTGCTGCCTGGACCCCCGGCTTGGGAGCCAGGTGGTCCCTGTCCCCTGTCCCCTGTCCCCGTCCCTGCTGCGGGGATGCTTTCCCGGCGGGGGAGGACCCCCATGATGCTGGGATGATCCCCGGGGGTCCCCAGTGGCTGAGGCTCGATGTGACTGTGTCTGCTGTCCGGCTTCACCCGCCTCGGGGAGCGGGGCTGGGGGCTGCGAGCCCCCGGGTGCCTCCTGCTTTGGGGGGGGAACCGAGGGGCACCCGGCTCGGGAGGAGGGGGGACACCGAGGCGGGGGCGGGGGGGCCGTGCTGCGGCTGCTGTCGTCTCCCTGCGCTCTTCGTGGTGGTATTAAACCTGCTGTTGTGTTTTGTCTCTGTTCTGCCCCGTCCCTGCAGAGCTCAGAAGTAAGTTGCCCCGCGGGGCTGCTCCTCTCCTCCGTCTGCTCCCGTGTGCATGGGCTCGTCGCTGCAAAATAAGGGGGGGGGGAACACGGCGGCGCAGCCCCCCCGGGGCTGTCTGGGGCAAGGATGGAGGGGCGGATGCTGCGCTTGTGGGGTGGGGGGGCTGCATGCCAGGGTGCTGGGGGGGGGGGGGGCTGCTGGGGGTGTTGCTGACCTTGACCCTGCTCCCCCGTGTCTCTCCAGGTTGAGGAGCGTGAAGATGGAGCAGCGGAAGCTGAACGACCAGGCCAACACGCTGGTGGACCTGGCGAAGGTGAGCGGCGCTGGGGCGGGGGGGCCGGGGAGAACCCCGCTGCAGGGGTGCCCGGTGCTGAGACACCCCCCCCCCCCCCGCCCCCTCCTTCCCCGGCCTACCCCCCAATTCCCGTCAGACCCAGAACATCATGTACGACATGGTCTCGGAGCTGCAGGAGCGTAACGAGGACCTGGAGAAGCGGCTGGGCGCCCTGGAGAGCAAGATGGAGGCGCTGGGGCTGAGCCTGCTGGCGCTGCCGGGGCTGGTCAGCCAAGCCCTGGGGCAGCAGCAGCGCGAGCTCCTGGGGAGCTGGACCCCCCGTCTCTGCTCCGCCACGGCCCCTTGCACCCCTACTCGACCCCCCAGGTCCCCTTCCACCGCCCCCCCGACCTCCTCGGACAGCGGGTGATGGGGTGGGGGGGAGCTGGGGGCCCCTCTTATGTCTGGCCATCGTGTGGCTGATTTCAGTAGCTTTGTTCTGTAAAGCCCTGTATAAATTTCCTGCGTTCACTGTGCTGGCGTGAGGCTGGAGCCCCCCCCCACCCCGGGCCCTCCCATGCCCCCCCCGGCTGGGTGGGAGGTGAGCCCCGACCTCCAGGAGGGCTTTGGGGGGGTGGGGGGGGGGGATGCAGGAGCCGCTGTGCCCAGGGGGATGGAGCAGCCCTGGGGGGATGGAGCAGCCCTGGGGGGGGGCAGGAGCTGGGGGGGGGGGAAGAGGAGGGGGGGAGAAGCCAGGAGCCCTGAGTGTTGGGGGGGGGGGCTGGGGGCTGCCCCTCCGGGTGTGTTGGGGGGTGGAGGTTGGGGACAGGGTGAGGGGATGCGTGGGGTCTTGCCTGGAGGGTGTGGGCGGGGGGGGGGGGTGGGGGCAGACCCCCGTGGTGAGAGCAGGGCTGAGCCCCCGGCGTTGAGGATTTAGGGGGGATTGGGGGGGGGGCTACGTTCCTGGCTCTGCCACGAAGTGACCTTGGCGAAGTCATGTCACCTCTCTGTGCCTCAGTTTCCCCCATCTGTAAAATGGGGGGTGGGGTGGGAGGGAGGGGGGGGGACACACAACGGTACCAACCATTGTAAAGTGCTGTGAGATTCCTGGATGCAATATTCAGCCCAGCCCCCTGCCAGCGGGGTGGGCAAGGACCCTCCCCCGGGACCCCCACAGCCCCGGACCCCCCGGGGACCGGTCCCACTCCCCAGCCGGGACCCTCGGCACGGGGGGGGGGTGCGGGGGGGCTGAGGCGCACATTAAAGGAGGCTGAACTGGACGCGTCGCTCTCTGCTCGCGGCAGCGGGACCCCTGCCCCATGGGAGGGGTGGGATGGGATCCCGGGGGGGGGGGGGGGGGGAGGATGGGACTGGCTTGGGGGCTCCAAGCCCCCCGGGGGGGGCACTGAGAGGGCTGGGAGCTTGCAGCCCTCCGCTTGCCGGCGCTGGGGCAGGTTTGGGGGGGCTCATAGCAGCGGATGGGGGGTGAGGGGGCTGAGGATGCCCCGGGCTCCCCGTGCGGAGTGCCAGGATGATAGTGCTGCTCAGGCGTAACCCTTTGCAAAGCCAAAACCGGGGCACGGTGCCGGGGCCCCGCAGGAGGCGGGTGCAGGATGCGGCCCTCGGTGGGCACCGGGCAGGGTGGAGGCTGTGCCGTAGCCCGGTGGAAGGCTGGGGTGGGCAGGGGCCGGATCCTGCCCACGCGGGGCCCCGTGCCAGCGCTTTGGGGTGGCGCGTCGCCGTTAATCTTTAACCGCCGGTGCCTGCCGCGGGCAGCGGCGGTGGCAAACGGCGGCCGAGGGTGTCACGGTGAGCCCTGGGGCCGCGTCCCGCCATGAGACGGGCAGGTAATGCCGGCGGCGGGGGCTCGGGGGCCGAACGCTGTCCTGCGTGGGGACGGGGTGGGGGACGCGGAGCTCAGGGGTGACACGGCGGGGCCGCTTGACGCGAGTCCAGCAGCATCCACAGGGTCCTTGGTGGTGGCGGGGACATCCGGCGGTGATGCAGCGGGGACCCTTCCCCTGCTCCAGCCCAGAGGGGCTCCCGCAGTTCCCTGCTCCTGCCCAGTCTGGGTGCTGGGACCACCAGCGGGTGCTTTCCCGCTCGCCCACAGGCCGGGATGGGGTGGCAGCGCTCGGACAGGTCGGAGGAGCTCACGGCAGGGGAGCTGACATCCGTGGGACACGGTCGGAGCTCGCCGATGGGTCCTCGTGTCAGTGGCCGCTCGTAAATCCCCGGCAAGCAACGGGGAGGGAAGGCGGCTCAGGGCTGGGCTGCGAGTGTGCCCTGCGGGGGAAACTGAGGCACGCGAAAAG
Organism: Mycteria americana; assembly: GCF_035582795.1. Taxonomy (NCBI): domain Eukaryota; kingdom Metazoa; phylum Chordata; class Aves; order Ciconiiformes; family Ciconiidae; genus Mycteria; species Mycteria americana. Next base: position 5,416,854 of record NC_134388.1, on the reverse strand, counting down.
GGCCGGTAGCACCGTGCCCCGCGGCAGCTTGCTGCGGGGTTTGCTCCCACCCACCCCTGCTCATCTCGAGGCTTCTCCTCCAGCGGGACTCAGCCCGGAGGCAGGGAAGCGGAGCAGCCGCTGGATGCACCCAGGGGACCCCCAGCACCCCAAAGCCGCTGGGAGCCGATGGCCGAGCCCACCCGCCCCGCCGGAGAGCCAGGGCTGCCGGGTACGGAGCTGGGCACAGGGGTGCTGAGCCCCCGGGCTGGGCTGGAGGTGTTCGGCCCCGCTTCGTCTCCATGAAGTCCTGGCCGAGGCTGCTGCGGGCGCTGGGGGGGCTGGGGGTGGCCGGCCTGGCCTGGCTGCTCGCCGCCATCCTGGGGCTGTGCCACGGCCCCCTCCTCGCCAGCATCTGCCGCCCGGCCGGGGCGCAGGCAGCCGCTCTCGTCTTGCTCACGGTGCTGCTCTGCCTGGCCGGCAGCCTCCTGTCCCTCCCCACGTGGAGGTGCGAGGTGGCTCGGAAGCACCGGGAGGTCCCTGGGAGTCCTGCCGTCACCGGGAGTGGGGACAGCCCAGGGTGGTCGTACCCCACCCCCACCCCCCCCGGTACAGTACGACGGCCGCGCAGCCTCACACCCCTCCCTTGTGTCCTGAAGCCTCCGCCAGCCCGAGCCAGGCGCGTCACCTTCGAGGACGAGGTGACGCCACTGGGGAGACCCCCGGGGAGGGTCCCCCCCGCCGCAGCCAAGGAGAAGCCGGGGGCCGGGTCCGTCCCCCCCAGGCTGGCACCCCGGCCACGCGCTGTCCCGGACTATGTGGTGTAAGTGATCCCCGTGGGGACAACCGCGGGAACGGGGTGTCACAGAGCCCTGGGGACCCACGATACCCAGCCGAGAGGGTCCTGCAGCGCCTGGGCTCTCCCTCCCGCACCCTGAGCCTCCTGGCATCGTGGCGGTGCAGAAAGTACCCGGCGATCCGGAGTCCCCGGCAGCGGGAGGGCTACAAGGGCGTCTTCCAGGACCAGCTGGCGGAGTACACGGAGCTGCTCGGGGAGGTCCGTGCCGCATGGCAGAGGCTCGGCGAGCTGGAGGCGGCGATGGGCCGGCCGCCCCGGCATGCCACGAGTAGGACGGTGGGTCCCTCGGTGGGTGCCGGCTGTGGGCACCGTATGTTTTGCGAGCGGTGTTGGGTGTGATGAGTTGGCTGGTCTCTGCGGGGACTGGGGATGAGCCTGAGGGGCTGCAGCGGGTGGGGGGGGGGACACACACGTGCGGACACCCCGGCTCCTGCAGCTGAGGGGTGCGAGCTGCGCTCCAAGGCACCCGGCAGCTGCTGGAAAATTAACCAGCGGTGGCATTTCTCGGCTACGCCCTGGGCGAGGTTTTCACCGCGCGGCGCTGCGGGAAGGCTGGCTACCTCTGAGCCCCCCGGGCTCGTTAGCCGCCTCGTTAAGGCCGTGCTCGGCCGGGCTGAGCCCCCGGGGCTCCGGGACGCGTCTTTCTGCCCTGCAGCATGGGAGCAGGGCGGCCCACGTCTGTCACGAGCATGTGAGGAAGAAGAGGGTGAGAAAGGGAAGGGCTCAAGATCCGCTCCCCGTGCTGGGGAGCCGGGGTGCGGCGAGCCCACGGCCTCCCCGCCGTGCCTCTCCCCCCTCCCCAATGCTTGGGGGGGTCCCCAGGGCACCAACAGGACCTCGGTGCTGGGGCAAGGGTCCCTCCGGCTGAGCACGGTCCGGCCGGCAGGACCTGGCCTTCCTGGAGAAGCAGCAGCGCTGCGAGTACCTGAAGAAGAAGCTGACGCACATCAAGGCGCGGATCCAGGAGTACGACCGCGACGCCCGCGACAGCACCGTCTACTTCTGAGCCTGCGCGCCGGCCCGCGCCGATGCCGTGGGATGATGACCCCGGGGGGGACCCCAGGGACTGGGTGCTGGGGAGGGGGTGCACCCGGTGCCCACCCAGCCTTTGCACCCACCCAAGATGGAGAGCGAACCCACAGGCTCCTCGTGCGGCTGATTTTGGGGTGCTCTGTGCCCCGGGGAGCCTTGTGGCCCTGGGTGCTGGGTGGGTGCTGCCTGTGCTGTGGGTGCAGGCCCTGGCTGTGCCCCCCCCCCCCCTTCACCCCGTGTGAATTGGGGAGCAGCCCCCCCCCCCCCCCCCTCCGGGGGGCAGCTGCAGAAGTGGCCAGAACTGGTTTTAATAAAACACAGTGATGTTTTCGGGGGGGTCTTAATGTGCATCCTGGGGGACCCGTCCCACCCCAGCACCCATGGGACCCTCCCGTCCTTCGGGAAAACAACGGGGTGGGCCGGGGAGGGGGCAGAGCAGAGCCCCGATCTCAAAGCGCTGAGGGACCCCCGGGGGCTGTGTTGCCCCCCCCCCCCCCGGCTCCCCCCTATTTTATCCCGTCCAAGCTCCCCCCCGAGGCGCCGGGACGGAGCCGGGAGCGGGGGCGGCCCCCGGGGTTCCCCCCCCGCCCCCCCCCGCCATCCCACCCCTCCCCGGAGGCGGAAACCGGGGCCGGGCCGGGGCCGGTCTCCAGCAGCGCCCGGCCGCCGCCGTGCCGCCGGTCCCGGCTGCCATTTTAAGGTGAACAAAGAGGCGGAGGCGCGGGCAGGTGAGTGGCTCCACGGCGGACGGGACCCCCCCGGTACCGGTACCGGTACCGGGAGGGTAGAGAGCTCCCGGTACGGGAGGAGGCACCGGGGGTCCCCGCTCCCCACTACCCACGGCGGGGGGGGGGGGTCCGTCCTTCCCCGCCGCCGCTGCGCGCACCGCGGTCTCCACCGGGATCCCCACCGGTACCGGGGACCTCACCGGCGTCCCCATCGGGATCCCCGCCGGCACCGACACCGGGATCCCCACCGGTACCGGGGTCCTCACCGGAGTCCCCCGCGGCACCGGGGTCTCCACCGCTACCGGGGTCCCCGCCGGGGCTCCCACCGGCACCGGGGCTCCCGGAGCCGCATCCCCGGCAGGTGGAAGGCGAGAGGCGGCGGCTCCTCCCGGGGCAGCGGGGCCGGGGGTCGCTTTGGCCACCCGGTGCCCCCGCAGCGGGGTGGGGACCCCCGGAGCCCCCCGTCTCCTGTCCTCCCGCCGGCACCGGGGTGTCCCAGGTCGCTACGCCCCGGTTACGGCTCCGGGAGCCCGAGAACCCCCAGCCCCGCTCCGGGAGGGGTCCCCGGTGGGGCGGGGGGGGGGTCTCGGGCGGGGGTTCCCGGTGGGGCGGGGGGGTCAGACCGCGGCCCTAGGGGTTAACCCCACCGGGATCGGTGGGTTTGGGGATTTACGGGGGGAGCTCGGGACTCCCTCAAGTGGGGGTGGGGGGGTGGCTTGGGCACCCCCGGGGGCACCTCCGGGACCGCGGCTGCACCCCAGGTTCCCGTTGCCCAGCCTTGCTGTGGGTTACGGGGTGCCAAACCCCCCACCCCACCCCTGGGGCCTGATCCTGCCCGCTGAGCCTTGGCGCTGCCGGGAGCGGGCGGCCGGGTTGGGTTTCCCACGAGGGTTCAGGTTTCCCCCCGCTGCGGGCCGGGGGGTCGTCACATCGGGGCGTCTCCGCGCCGGGGGGGGGGTTTCTGCATCGATTTTGAAAAAACCAAATTTTTGAAAACCAATTTGCCACTTTTCACTGGGGTGTTGCTAATGATTTGCCTTGTATTGTTGTTGTTCTTCTTTTTCTTTAATCCAGCCAGATCTGCTTACGGAGGAACCCTCGGGGTTAGCGCGAGCCTTGGGTAGGAGCTTTTCTGTTTTAATTAGAATTTAAACAATCCAATGCATTCCGGTGGTGTCTGGCGGCCGCGGTCGGGTGGGCCGGGAGGGGCCGGGGCCGGCGTGGCAGGGTCTTGTGCGTGGGGCAGGGCTGGGGTGCGACCTGGCGACTTTGCTGGGAGATGCTTGGTGAGTCACTTCTCCCCGTGCCTCAGTTTCCCCGTGAGTGGCGGTGACTCTGGTGGCGTGGCGTTGGGCACGGGCGGGCGGTTGTTGACGGTGCCATCGGACTGGTGACGGGGGACCAAAGTCCCTGCCGGGCGTGCGGAGACGTAGGAACCCGGCAGCGCCGCCTCACACGGCCGCGGCGCCGGTGCCGGCACCTCCCGGTGCGGGACCAGCTCCGACGACTCCGTCCATCTCCCTGCCAGGCTCTCCGCCACCATGTTCAGCAAGAAGTCCTACGACGGCCCCCCCACGGGCTACGGCCCCCCCACAGGCTACGAGCCCCCCACGGGTGATTACGGCTACGACTACGGCGCCCGCTCGCCCCCGCCGGGTTCCTACTACATCGAGGACGTGCCGCAGCACTTCTACAAGTGGACCTCCCCGCCCGGCGTGGTGAGGATCCTGGAGGCCATCGTCATCCTGCTCTGCATCGCCATCTTCGCCTGCGTGGCCTCCACCCTCGCCTGGGAGTACGGCTACGGCTTCGGGGGGGCTTACGGCAACGGCTTGGGGGGCTTCTATGGTTCCGGCTACTACGGCAGCGGGCTGAACTATGGCTACGGCTACGGTTACGGGGGCTACTACGGCGGGGTCACCAACCCGCGGGCGGCCAACGGCTTCATGATCGCCATGGCCGTGCTCTGCTTCCTGGCCCAGCTGGGGCTTTTTGTCGCCAGCGTCAGCAAATCGAGCGGCTCCCGCTCCCGTCGCTTCTACCTGGTGGTCATCGTGCTCTGCGCCGTGCTGGCCTTCCTCATGCTCATCGCCTCCATCGTCTACATCATGGGGGTCAACCCCCAGGCGCAGATGACCGGCAGCTACTACTACAACCCCTTGCTGACCATGTGCAGCCAAATATACAGCGGCAGCACCTACCTGAACCAGTACCTCTACCACTACTGCACCGTGGACCCCCAGGAGGTGAGGGTGCACCCCGGCTCCAGCCAGACCCCCCCTCTTTGCGCCAAACCGGCAGCGCAAAACCCTTGCTCTGCTTCAAACGTGATGCCGAGCGAGGGCGGGACGGGAGGGAGAGCATTGGCGACCACGCATCCTGCCCCTCGGACGGGTGTGCAGCACCGGGTCCCCGGCCGGCCGGGGTTTTCCCCTCCGTCTTTAATGGTTTTGGTGGTACCGGTCGCCGTTTCGCGGTTGCGGAGGGCAGGGGGTGGCTGCTGGTGCCGGATCCCAGCCCGGCTGTTTGCCGGCGCGAGCTGGGGCTGCGGGAGGAACCGGAGTGAGCTGCCTGCGCCGGGCAGTTTCGGGGAGGGGACGGGCTGTCGCCCCGGTGCAGACCCGGTATCTGGTACTTCGGTCTTGCCGGTCGTAAAAGTATTTGAACGAGGTTGGGGCAGAGGTGCTGGGATGAGCGCGGGGTCCGGGTGCCAGCTGGGTGCCAGCGCTCCCCGAGCACCCACGGTGCTGCCAGCCCGGCTCCGGAGCCCGGCAGGTCAGTGGGGCAGCGAGAACCTTCAAAACAAAGTCCATCGGCCCCGGTTTCGGCTGGGGCTGGCGGGGATCCTGCGTGGCACATAGGCTGGGACTGGCGCTGCCGGTTCCCATCCGGCTGGGCTGGCCGTGCCGCATTCCTGCGCCCGGAGCGGGGGTTGGGGGGGGGGGGGAGAGCCACGGCACCCACGCTGCTCTTGCTCCATGCAAAGGCCGAGCGTGGCCTAATCCGTCCTCACCTGGCCCCGATTTCCGTGCAGCTGCGGGGATCTGGCTCATGGGAAGCCATTTGGGCAGGGACCTGGCTCTGCCGTGCAGGAGCCGGCCCGCGGCCGTGGCTGGCAGGGCGGCCGGGGTGCTGCACGGAGATGCCGGAGGGTGCCGGCTCCCTGCTGCTCCCCGAGCCCCAAACTTGTTCTGTCCCCGTGGGAAAATCAACATTCCCCCCCCTTTCCATTGCTTGAGCTGGCCCCAAAAGCTCTCGGACCCCTGGTGGGCTCCGGCCCGGCTACCCGGGCACGGGGGGACCCTGTCCCTCTCCCCCCGCCGTGGTGAGGGGTCCAACGTTGGGACCGTTTGGGATGAGGGGAGCGATTCCCGCTCAGCCCGAGGGAGGTGTGGGGTCACCAGACCCCACCAGCTTGGCTGGGATGGGGGCTTTGCACCCCTGCGGGACCCCTACCCTGAGACCCCCCTCCCTCTGCCCCTCCAGGCCGTGGCCATCGTCTGCGGGTTCCTCATCGTCATTCTGCTCTGCCTCATCTGCTTCTTCGCTCACAAGACGCGGAGCAAGATCTGGAAGTACGGGAAACCAAACATCTACTGGGACAAGGTGCCGGTGGTCCAGGAGGGTCCCAACGTCGAGGAGTGGGTGAGTCCGAGCGGGGGCTGGGGGTCCCGGTGGGTACCCGGGGCTGGGGGGGGTCTTCCACCGCCTCCCCCGAGCATCCTCCCTGCTTGCCCTTTATCAGCTGAACGTGCCCCAGGCAGCACTGGGTCGGGATGTGCCGGGGCGAGCGGAGGGGCTGCATGGGGACCCCGGGGCTCCTCCCGGCGCCGGGGCTGTGCCGAGCCTGTGCCATTCCCCTTGCCCAGCCCAGCCCCAACTTTGTGCCAGGAGCCTCTTTCTTGCCGGGCTTGTGCCACCCTGATGCCTGGTCCCGGTGTGTTTGCACACCGCAGCAAGCAGCTCCCGGGGCGCGGCGTTATCGCTGCTGGTGCGACGCTGTGCCCGGCGTTTGCCGGGTCCCTCCCCGTCGCCCCGTTTAGGCGCTGTGGTTTTTCCCAGCCGGTACCATTCCCTGGCACCGCGAGGCTTTGCACGGGGTGCTGGGCCGGGCGAGTTGGTCGCAAACTCCCTGAAAGACAAATAGGGTGGGATCAGATGGGCTGGGTGCCAGGAGCGCCGAGGCTCCGGGTCCTCTCCCCTTTGCTCGCCCCGCGCTCGGGGATGCCGGCCATGAGACGCTGCCCGTCGACGCCGTTTGGTTTCGGTGTCGGCAATGATTAACTCGGCTCTGCGGGGCCGTGCCACCCCGCTGCTGCGGAGGGAGCCAGGGGCTTTGCCGCAACCAAACCGGCACCGTTGGGGCTTCGAATGAGCCTGTGTCCCTTGGGTGGGGGTTGCTGGGGGGCACCCCGCTGCTTCTCAGCCCCCGTAGACCCGGGGCGATGCTGGTCCCAGCCTGGCCCCGCCGCGTGCCGGGACGTGCTCCGTCCTGTCCCCGCTCTGCAGCTCCCTGAGCCGGTGTCACCGCAGGAGCTGGTGCCCGGGGAGGGTGCGGGAATTCTGCAGCATCCCACGGGGAAAGGAGCCTTTGAAATCCCCCCCCCGCCCCGGAGCGCGGCTCTGGGGGTGCTGCCGTGCCCTGGCCGAGGAGGGGCTGCCCAGGCCCCCGGGGGAGCTGGGACAGCGGGCAGGGGCTGCGTCCCTGTCACCGTCCCCGTCCCATCCTCGTCCCCATCCCTGTGAGACGGGGGCAGCCGGGGGGTGCTCGGGCACTGGGCTCCCCACCGGAGCGGGGACGTTTATCGTGTTTTATCGTGTTTTATCTCAAACCTTCAATGCAATCCCAGAGTCGAGCACAACGGCTGCTCTCAAGCCCCAGAAAGCTCGGCTCCGCTTTGTGCGTGTGTCCCCACGCCTCGCTCTCTTAGCCTAATATTTATTTTTCATTTTGCAGAAATACCTTTGTTCTGGTTTATTTATTTTTTGTTAAAAGTCCCTCCCTTGTAAAGCATTTCCTGGCCCGCTGGGGGCCGGGCCGGCTGGGGGGCAGGACCCCACGCACCCGGGCTCCCCCTCGCCCTCACTTGCCCCTTGAGGGGTCCCCGCTCTGCCGGGTGCCACCGTCCCAGCTGGGTGGGGGTCACCCACCGGTAACAGGTCCCCACGCGGTGGGGATGCAGCGGTGGGGAGGTACGGGGGTGTGAAACCCTCCTGGGACATCTCGTTCCCTGTTTATGGTCGGGATCGAGATTAAACTGGTGACCTTTGAACGGGCGTCAGCCGCCGGGCGCCGCTGCCTCCGTCCCGGCGCGGCACGGGGACGTGGCTGTCCCCACGCTGGGGGCCACCGGTGGCCGTCTCACCTGGTGGCCCCGTCAGGCAGAGCGGGGCTGGGAGTGGCCCCCAATTAACGGTGTCTTCGTTAATCGGGGGGGAAAGTGCCGGAGGAAGTGGCTTCGCCGGCTGGAGCTCGCAGCTGCCGTCCCCAGGGCCACCGTCCCGGGCAGGGACCGGCTTCCGGTACAAACAACCCACAAAGGCCAGGAAGGAAGGGGGAGGGAGGGACGGACGGACGGACGTCTGTCCCTCCAGCCCCACGTCCTCCTTGAAGGAGTCCTGGCCGTGCCGGGGCAGCAGCCGAGGGTCGGGGGGGGCCAATGCTGGATGGGGCAAGCGTGCAGCCCCTGGCAAAGCCTGGGGGGGGGGTGTATCACCCTGGGGGTGCAGAGCGGGGTGCCAGGACCCCCCTGAGCCACGTGTCCATCTGTGCCGTCTCCCGATGGGACCCCCCCCCCAGTGACTCCGTGCAGGGTGGCATTACCTGCTGCAGCACCGGGATCCCTGGGCTTTTCTCCGGGGCACGTCCTGCAGCCTCCCCCTCCCCAAACGCTGCTCTGCCCGCTCGTGGGGGCTCCCCCGTCCCTCGCCCACCCTCCGCTCTCCATAGCCATGGGGGACGCCCCGCTGCAGCGTCCCCGTCCCTGCCCATCCCCGCCGCGACTCCGGGCAGGATTGCCGCGGCTGCTCTGGGGTTTCTCCGGCCGTGCGGGATGGAGACCGGCGTCCCCGTGTGCCTGGGGCCGCGGGCCGTGCCCCGCTCCAGGGCGGGCGAGCGTCCCCGCTGTGCAGGCCCGTGGCTGAGCACCTCTCCCTGCTCCAGGTGAAGAACGTGGCGGATGGGGCCAGCGTGCAGGACGAGACGGCCACACTCGCCTACTCGGAGAAGCCGACAAGCCCCGTCGCCGCGCCGCCCTACAGCCCGCCCTCCTACGGCTACCCCCCGCAGAACGGGTACTACCCCTCCGGGACCTACAGTAGCCGGGGGTGAGCGGCCGGGCAGGGGGTAGAAGGGGGCAAGGGGGGAACCCTGGGCACTCATCCCACCCTGTGCTGAGCCGGCTGACGTCCCCACGTCCCTCGCAGCGACCAACCGGACCGGGCGGTCAGCCCCAGCCCAGCGGAGGAGAAGGCACGGGAGCAGCCCACCAAGCCCCCCGCTCGCCGCGGCCGCCGGCGCCGGCGCAACCCCGAGCTGGACGAGTCGCAGTACGAGACGGACTACACCACGGCCGTGGAGTCCGGCGATGAGCGGGACCAGGACCAGTGGGCCAGGTGAGGGGGGACCCCTGGGAGCCCCCCTGCACCCAGAGCCGCCCGTCCGGGGCCTGACCGTGCCCCTCTCCCGCAGCCTCTACCCCCCCATCGCCTCGGATGGCACCCGCCAGAAGTACAAGCAGGAGTTCGACACGGACTTGAAGCGCTACAAGCAGCTCTGCGCCGAGATGGACGGCGTCAACGACCGCCTCAACCAGCTCAGCAAACAGCTCGACAGCATCTCCGAGGACGGTCCCCAGTACCAGGTCAGGGCTCTGCGGGGACTGTGGGCATCTCGTGGGGCCACCAGGACACGGCGGGGCACCGGGGATGGATGCTGGGGGGCACTGGGGATGGATGCTGGGGGGCCTTGGGATGCTGGGGGGCACTGGGGATGGATGCTGTGGGGTTTTGGGATGCTGGGGGGCCTTGGGGATGGATGCTGGGGGGCCTTGGGATGCTGGGGGGCACTGGGGATGGATGCTGGGGGGCCTTGGGATGCTGGGGGGCACTGGGGATGGATGCTGGGGGGCACTGGGGATGGATGCTGGGGGGCATCTGGGATACTGGGGGGCACTGGGGAGGGATGCTGTGGGGCCTTGGGATGCTGGGGGGCATTGGGGATGGATGCTGGGGGGCATCTGGGATGCTGGGGGGCAGTGGGGATGGATGCTGGGGGGCCTTGGGATGCTGGGGGGCACTGGGGATGGATGCTGGGGGGCCTTGGGATGCTGGGGGGCACTGGGGGATGGATGCTGTGGGCCTTGGGATGCTGGGGGGCACTGGGGATGGATGCTGGGGGGCACTGGGGATGGATGCTGGGGGGTTTTGGGATGCTGGGGGGCCTTGGGGATGGATGCTGGGGGGCCTTGGGATGCTGGGGGGCACTGGGGATGGATGCTGGGGGGCATCTGGGATGCTGGGGGGCACTGGGGATGGATGCTGGGGGGCCTTGGGATGCTGGGGGGCCTTGGGATGCTGGGGGGCATCGGGGATGGATGCTGGGGGGCATCGGGGACGCTGCGGGGTGCAGGTCGCTGCTTGTCCCCACGCAGCACCCACCCTCGTGGCCCCCAGTTGTGACCCCTCCCGCCACCCCTTCCCTCGGCAGGGCGTCGCAGAGGAGTACAACAGGCTGAAGGACCTAAAGCGGGTGAGCGCGCGGAGCGTGGCCGCTCTCTGTTCCCGGCTAAAGCGGGGCTGGGTTGGGGCGATGCAGCCGGGGGGCGGGGGTGGAAACCGTGCCCCCGGCCCCCGGCCGCAGCCCCCTCCCCGCAGCCGAGGCCGACCCTTCGCTGCCTTGCAGAGCCCAGACTACCAGACGAAGAAACGGGAGACCAAAACCCTGCGCAACAAACTCTTCCACATCAAGCGGATGGTGAGCGACTACGACAAGGTGCGGGGGTAGCCTGGGTGCCCCCCCCCACCCCGGCAGGACGGGCACGAGGGGCTGCCCGCTCCCCTCCAAAGACTTTGGTGCATTTTGTACCTTTGTTTGTATTAAAAAAAAAAAAACCAAAACCCAAACCCCCAAGCCAAGGTTCAAAGCCACCCTGCGATGTCAGTGCCAAGGGGCCGGAGCGAGGCTCCCCGTCCCCTCCCCTGCGTGCCGGGGGCTGCGGGTCCCCTCCCGCTGCTGTAACTAAGTTTGGGGAGGGTCTGCAGCCCCCGGCTGCCCCTGCCGGCACCGGGATCAAGGTACCAAAACGTGGCTGTGGCCCAGTGCTGGCAGGGACGTGCCGCCCGGGCAGAGCCCTGCGTCCCCCGGGGCTGCCTTTTGGGGAGCAGCCCTAGGCTGGGGTGATATTTTATAAAAGGAACTGGCTGAAACTGTGTAAATTTTTTTTTTTTTAAATAAATAAACTGTGTATCTATTGATTTTAAATCGGTACCGGAGTGAAAAGGGCCACGACGGGGCCGTGCATGGGAGCGGTACCTCCGGCGGGCGGGTGGCCCGGGCTGGACGCGGGGTTGTCCCCAGCCACGGCCGCCCTGGCACGGCCACGGCGCTTCCCGGTCCCCGTGGAGCCGACATCCCCGTGGTGCCACGTGGATCCCGCCCAGACCCCGCACCGGGACCCCCCGCGTGTCGTCCCCCTCCCCCCGAGGCTGGACCAGCCCTGGGATGGGGACCGATGCTGCCCAGACACATCAGCATCCCACCCACGCGGGGCAAACCCAGCACCCCCCTCCCAGCCCCTTCGAGAAGGGAGGAACCCCCCAAAAAAATCACACCTTGGGGGACCCCCAAACCCCTCACCTTGGAGGGGAACCCCCAATTCCCCACCTTGCTCCCCAAAGACCAAGTACAAACCTCTGTGCTGGCTCCCGCTCCCCTTCATGCTGCCGATCCAGTTCTTCCGCAGCAGACCGCAGGATTTATTCCCGAGGGACCCCTGCATTGAAGAACAGCACGCAGGACCCCCCCAAAATCCCCAGGGTTCCCAAAAACCATCCAGTTTTAGGTGCCTTAGAGGGGCTTAATTTTTTGGGACCGTATCTCCCGCTCTGCTTCATCTCCCCCCATCACCCCAGGGTGGGCTCCAGCATCGCTGCAGGATAAGCCCCTTTCCCCCCTCGCAGCAAATCCCCGGCGTTGTAAGAAACATCTTTTATTGACTTCAGTTAATTTGTTTAGTATCATTGAACAAGGATTATATTTTTCAGTGAATCAATCTAAATGACAAATCCCCGGCTAATCCTGCCTCTGTCTGTTTGCACGGTGGATACCCCTGAGAAGCAGAGCCTTGGGGGGGGGGGGGGGACACGACGACACGGACACCCCGTGGTCTCCGATCCCACGCTGGCAGTCCCACGGGCACGGGATCGGAGGCCACGGGGCGTCCCCCCCAACCCTCCGAGGTGGCTCTGCCCCACCATGTGTACCTTCCTCCGGCACAGCTCAGCCCTGGGGACAAGGACCCCCCCACCCCGAGCAGCATCACCCCTTTCCAGCCAGATTTTGGTCCCCGCCAAAGTCTTCCTCTCCCCCCAAACCTGGCTTAAAAAAAAAAAAAAAAATAGTGAGGCACAGGAACATAGCGAGCACGGGCAGGGGGGTGCTGGCACCCGTCTTCCCCAGTGTGGGGAGGGTGGTGGGTGCTGGATCCAGCCCCGGGGGGGGGTCACGGCACCAAGCGAGGCAGCGGGGAAGGGCTGGGCTGGATGCTGGGTGCTGTGCAGCACCCAAAAGGACTGTTCGGTTTGCAGCCTGCATGGTGCACGGCCCCGGCCAGCTGCCCGTGTACCCCCCCCATCTCCTCCCGTGTACCCCCATCCCCTCCCCTGTACCCCCCCGTGCCCCGACAGCGGAGATGCTTCAGTGGCAAGTGCAGGGAGGGGGCTGGGACCGGGGGGGGGGGGGCTGGGATCCCCAAAAAGGGGCTGCTCCAAGCTTGGCACTTCAGTCCTTAAGGCTGGATAGGGCCCGGCCAGGCAGGGGCAGCCCCCGGGCAGGGCACAAAGGGGCTTTAACATGACCCTTTTTCCACGATTGCCAGGGCTGGGGGGGGGGGGGGGGGCAAAGGCAGGGGGTCCCACAGCAGGACCCCCCAAAGGATGGCTCTGGGCAGCTGGCAGCCCCCCCCGCCCCAGCCCAGCAGGTCCCTCCTGTCCGAGCCTCCTGTCCGAGCCTCCTGCCATCTGAAATTCAGATTGGGAGGGGCAGCCAGAGGACGGCAGCCCCCTCCCCAGGCTCCAGCCCGGCTCCGAAACAGGGGCAGAGCAAGGGACCAGCCCCGGGGGATGCTCCAAGGTCCCCGGGGGAGACCTGGGGGGGGGCCGGGGAGCTCCGCTTCACGGGGGTACGGAAGAGTTCGGTGTCCGACAGCAGCAGCGTGGCCAGTACCTTCGGGTTCAGGAGGACAACGCCGCAACCCCGCTGCTTTTGGGGGGAGCTGTGGCGGACGGACGAGCTACGAGACAGCTGGGGGGCTGGGAGCCGGCACAGTTTGGGGCTCCCCGGGGACGGCACCGTCTCAGGGCGCTGGAGGGAATCCGGGTCCAGCTGCTGGGGGTCCCTGGGGGGAGAGGCTCCGTCCCCTACTGCCCCGTCCCGTAGGGCCAGTTGAAGGTGCTCCCGGACAGCAGCATGTCCCTGATTAGTGTTTCGATGGGCGTCTTCCCCACCAGCCTCATGAAGAAGAGCTGGGAGATGAGGGCGGCCGGCACGGCTCGGAGAGCCGGCAGCCGCAGCAGGAGCCGGCCGAAGCGCTGGGGCTGCGACGGGTACTGCGAGCGCACGTACTCGGTGAGGGCCACCTGCGCCTTCTCCTGCAAGCTCTCCACGTGTGCCGGGTCCGAGAGGCCGCAGGCATCTGCGAGAGGGATGGGATGGAGAGGGGTCAGCGGTTGGAGCCCCCCCCCCCCCACCGACCTGACCCTCTCCCCAGCCGGCCATGCTCCTGCCTGGCTGCTCTCCTTGCCGAATTAGGGATGCGGCTGGCTGCAGCGCCGCGGCACGGTGCAAGACCGTGGCTTGGACCGCTCCGGCTGCAAAGGGCTGCTGCAGGCTTGTCCCCACCAGGGAGGACCAGGCATTTCTGCAGCACGAGATGAGCACGGACGGACCGAGGGACAGGGCTCCCCGAGACACACACCCACCCCCCCACCCCCCCCCCGGTGCGTGGCGGGTATTTGTGTTACTCCAGGTCTCATTCCCATCGCCCTGGGGAAGCTCAGCCCAGACGGACGAGCCGGGACGCCGCAAACCACGGTGGAGAAGCACCACGACACAAGGAACCTCTGCCACCCCCCACCTCCCCCCCCCCCCCCCCCCCCCCCCAAGAGCCACACAATGCTCTCTGGACCCCAAACCCCCAGGGAAACGGGGGGCAGATGCTCCCTGGGGGGCTCACGGGCTCCACGGGGCAGAGATGGGGACAGAGCCCGGTCGTGGCACCAACCTACCCGGCGTGAAGAGCGCGATGGCTTTGAGGCAGCTGTACTCAGCCGAGTCCACCTGGAGCCGGTTGAGCTTCTCCACCTGATCCTGAAAGATGCGGATCTGGTCCATGAAGGAGACGACGCGGTCCGCTGACATAGGGGAGGCGTGGAAGCCGGCGGCAGCCAGCAGCGGGGCCATGTGCAGCGGCAACGCCGACTGCGCCGCGTTGAGGACGAAGAGCTCGCTCCAGCTGAGCCGGAGCAGGGCTACTTGGTCGGAGACGGGCAGCTCGGGGAAGAAGGGGATGTTCCGGGCCCATTCCACCGTGCTGAAGAGGAGGCGGGCGGCCAGCTCGCAGATGTTGTCGATGCCCATGACGCTGCCCTGCTGCGCGTACTGCGAGCCGTAGCGGGCGGCGGGGTAGGGCTCGGCCCGCAGCAGCTGCGAGATGAGCTCCGACACCGGCTGCCCGTTGAAGTATTCCCCGCTGGGCATGGTGTTGGGGCTGGTGCTGGAGTGGGTGGGGGGGATCCGGCCCCGCTGCACGGCTGGGGGGGGGGGGAGAGGGGGGGGAGAGGAGAAGAAGTGTCTGCCTGCTTCTGTATCCTGCTGCAGCCCCCATCCCGCTCCCGGGGGGGCACGCGGGGTTCCTTCTGCCCCGTGCAGGGCGAGGAAGGATGGGGATGCTCCCCACACCCACCCGGCATCCCGGCATCCCCGGCAGGGCCGGATCCTGCCACCCCAGGGGAACAATGGGTGGCTTTCAGGCGCTCGGGGAGGGCGGGTTGGTGTGTGCCACCCGCTGCGCCCGCCGGCGAGATGCCTGCGAGAGCTGCACTAATCTATTTAGCATCCCGGAGATTCACCAGCAGCTCCCAGGCTGCCGACGCCACGGCTTGGCCACGGCCTCTGACCAGCAGCCGGGCTGGGCCAGCATCCATGCCACCTCCTCCTCTGCAAGGACCCGGCGCAGGAGCGGCCGCAGCTCCGGCCATGCCGTGCCAGACCGGGTGTCTTGCCGGCACCGGAGCCCCCCCCCCCCGCGCCGGCTGCAGCGGAGCAGGGCGATTGCTACCCAAGGTCATCACATGGCGGCAATCGTTTATTTGCAAATAAAACGTCCATCTTGGAAGCATCGTTAACCCTGGGGCACTCCCCCTCCTAATTGCATTCAGGGAGAGCCATTTTTCAGCTCCCCCCCCCCTCCCATTAGCACCCACTATTTGCTCAGTCCCTAGTAATTAATTTATGGGCTGTTCATGAGCCACTTAAATGAGAGCTCTAAATCATGCTAAGTGGCAATAATGCCATCTTGACTCCTCTGGAAAGGAGGGAATTACTGTCCTGCTTCCAGTATCCTTCCCCCCTTGCTCCTCACATCAATGCCACCTGCCGCTGAGCGGCCCCGGCACCGCGGCACAGCCCACGCCGAGCCCCGGCATCTCCATCCCCGCGTGTGCCTTGGCACGGCCCCATCCTGCCCGCGGGGATTTGAGATCCCGGCTCCGCTTTGGGCTAAACCCTTCGTCCCATTTGCAGCAGCCCGGGAAAGCATTCGGGGTTCGCACCCCTGGGCGACGGGGAGCGAGCAGAAAGCCGCCCGAGGATCGGCAGGGCTCTGGCCGCGCCGGGAGCCCGGCCCAGCCGACCTCCACCGCGCCTGGGGCACCGGGGCTGTCCCGGCTCCAGGTGTGTCACCTTATCAGCTCAAGGCTCCAGCTTTTCCAAACAAACACCACCTGCGCTGCCGGCACCGAGGGCAATTCAAGGAGAGAAAAAAAAAAAAAAAAAAAAAAAAGGGGCAAACAGGGGTTTTTGCTGCAAACAGGGTTCCAGGAGAGGTGGGAGAGCGCCCGGCCGCAGCCGGAGCAGAGCGGGCACCGGCAGCCCTCAGCTGGCACTGCAGCAGCCCCACGCTGCAGTAGTGGGGTTCACCGGGACCCCTCAGGAACCATCCCCGTCCCCACGGTGCTGGCATTACCTTCCTTCCTCATCCCCACGCGGAAACACTTCTTCAGGCGGCAATACTGGCATTGGTTGCGGTGGTGCTGGTCGATCTGGCAGTCGCGGTTGGACCTGCGGGCAGGACCGGGCAGATGAGGTGGCGGGGAGCAGCGACACAATGCCGCCGGGGGTCCCTGCGTCCCACCGAGCTGCTCCGCCACCCACCTCCCCGCCGCCCTCGGGCAAAACCCTGGCCACCTCCGCACCGGCCGCGGCCGTGCCACGCCGGCCCCCGGCGTACAGACACCGGCACTCCCAGGCGGCACTCAGATGCTATGGAAACAGCGATTTCCTACAGCAGGGGCTGCCAGTTCGTGTTGCCGGCGATGCCCAGGGCTGTAGGAAAGCCGGAGAGACCCCCGGGACGCGGGGCTCCCGTCCTCGGGGACGCGGAGGGATGGGTGCCGGGGAGCGATGCCCCGCGTCCCGGCAGGCGGAGGGGGGAAGCGGCGGAGCGGCCCCCGGCCTCACCGCCAGACGTGCGAGGAATTTCAGCTATTTCCTACGGGGTCCGGGGCTGCCCCCGCAACGCTGAGCCCGCAGCCCCTCGGGCACAGAGCGCTTGCGGGCGTCCCCCTCGGCGGTGGCACGGCCCCTCCGTGCTCCGGTCCGGCCTCAACCGGACCCCGCGAGCGCGGCAAAGCAAAAGCCGGCGGCTCTGGAGCAGCGGTGCAGGTGCCCCCAGCCCCGGCGTGGGGTCCGCACCGGCCGGAGGGATGCTTTGCCCCCGAGCAACCTCGGAGCCTGCAAAGGGGGGTCCCGGCACACGGGTCCTGCCCCGGGGCAAGGAGCCGCGGGCGCTGGGCAGCCCCTGCACCATGCAGCAGGGTACCGACCGCCGCCAAAGCCAACCGCCGACCTCTGCTCCCGCGGCATCGCGGGGAGCGACACGCTGGGACAGGCCGCGGCATCGTTAGCGTCCAAACCCCCCAGCCCCGATTCCCAGGGGCCACTCGCGCTCACGGTCCCCACACGGCCGAGCGATGCAGCGGGGCAGGGGCGACACCGGGCGCTCGCGTCCCACCCGAAGGCTGTCGCGACAAACGGGGAAGAAGGGGGTTATGGGCAAAACAGCGATAAATTGAGGCGCATAAAGCAGCAGCCAGGAAAGCGCAGGCAGGGCTGGGTCGCGCCGGCGTCCGGCAGCAGCTCGGCTCTGCCTGGGAATCCTGACACGAATCTCCTCATCCCTACACGACTCCAGAGGCGAGGCAGGCAGGGATTCCCGCCGCGCTCAAACCGGAATTAATTCACCCCGAACATCACCAGTGCGCTTAGCACATTTTAAAACGTGTTGCTGATAAAAAGTTATTCCAGCGGAGAAGTGATAGCTAATCAAAACGTCAGATTACATCTTCATCAGCCGCCTGCGCCGCGGCAGGGGCAAAGCTCCCGGCACCGCGGCCGAACCTCCCGGCGGGGGCCTGGCTGACCCTCACCGTGGCCTCAAGGCACCGTCCCCAGCACCAGGAAAACCCAAAAATCATCTCAGCTCCCGCCAGCGGCTCCTAGCAAGTTTCCCAACTGATAGGCTGCAGCGACCTGGGAAACTGTGAGAATACAAAAGGCGTATACTGTGCTAATTATGTAATTAGAACATGTAATTATTTAGTGCAAGAACTAAACTGAATCCAACTCACTTTTAATATTCAAATTAGAGCAATCTTGGCTTGATGCTGCTTTTGACTCCTTGAACAAAGCAGATGCCAGGGCTGCCGGGGGAGCATTGTTCCCGGCCCCTCCGACACTTTACTCCCTACTTGGAAAACCAACGTTTTTCTATTGCACCAAACCACTTCCCAGCAAAAACGGGGGGAAAAGAACCCCAAACACCTGCAGTAGGTGCCCACATACCAGTGACAAGCACAGGATAACATCTGGGACGCTCGTAGCCCCTCCATCGCCCCCGCACCGAAGCGGCATCTGGGACGCAGAGCCCTTCCCTCTCCCGGGGAGCCCTGATTTGGCCTTTCCTTTGTTCCAGGAAACTGGAATTTCTCAAAAGCCACATGTATTCCCCATCTTCAAATCATTAATCCCGAGCAGGCGCTCGGCCGAGTCTGCTGATCGGATCCTGCTGATCAGATGGGGAAACTGAGGCAGGGCCAGGGATGATGCGCACGCCGCATCCGCGCACGCCGCATCCGCGGCAGGCGACGGGGAGGACGCTGCAGGACCAGGGGCGACGGGAACTGAACCCTGCCCCACGCCGGCAGCTCCACGGCCACGAGCGGCTCGGCTGACGTCAGCCAGGACCCGGCAGCGCCGGTGCCGGGAGCTGCCAGGAGAGGAGATGCTGCGCACGGGGGAGGACGAATCTAGGCCGCCCAAACGAGAGCAAGGCGGCTCGGAGACGGCTCCCGCCGCAGGAGCAGCACTGCCCCTTCCCTTCCGCGGCGTCTCAGCACCACGAGACGAAGCTCAAAGCAGCCGGCCCCCCTTGGGCGGGGAGAAAGCGGGGTGCGGAGGTGGGGTGCCCCTCTCCCAGCTCGCCCGTGGGGCGCCCACGGCTGGGATGCGGGTGCCATCCTCGCAGCACCCTCGCTGGCTTAGCAGACGCCGCTGGAAGCGCTTGCACGTAGATCCAGACCTGCGAGTGAGCCCCTATATACGCGTTTACCTCCCCGGGAACAGCCCCGAGCCGGGGGTCCCCCACGCGTGCCAGCCAACTCGATGCTCGTTTCGAGCCCAACAGAAACTCCAGAGTTATCTGCAGCTCCAAACTTCGCAGGGGTCGTATCCCGGTCCTCGCTGCTGGGCCCGGATCTGCTGCAGCACTGGCCCGAGCGCGGGGGCCGGCGGGGGCTGCAGCCCCTCTCCCCGGCATCTCAGCGGAGCGGCGTGAGAGCTCAGCGCCCGCAGCACGCCGGGCTCTTGACACCTCCGGTTAAAATTATACTCGCTGTCGCACTGGTGCTTTCTCCGGGTAGAGAGGCCGTGACCAAAGCGACTCACAGCCACCGCACGTTTTCAGGCATTAGCCCGGAACGGCAATTAATGCCGGAGCGGAGCCGGGCGATGACGAGGACCCGGACGCCGGCTGTGCCCCACGGCCCAGGGGACGGGGCAGCCGCCCCTCCGGGGGCTGGGGATGCACCGGGCAGAGGGGCTGCTGATGCGGGGTGCAGAGCACGGAGGGACCCCCGCGCCGCACCGGGGGCCACCGTGCAGCCGCATCGGGGCCCCCCCTTTAGCGCTGCAGCCACGGCAGGGCCGGCACGGGGGCCACTGCAGAGCCACGCACCGGGGGCCACCCTCGAGAGCCGCAATCGTGCCAGGGCTCTGCCACCCCGGGGGTCCCCGCCGAGCCCCCCCCCCCGCCCCCCCCGCCGCTCCCCCAGCCCCTACCTGCAGGTGTAGCTGAGGTTCCTGCGGATGCTGCGCTTGAAGAAGCTCTTGCAGCCCTCGCAGGTGAAGACCCCGTAGTGTTTCCCGCTGGACTTGTCCCCGCACACCACGCAGTCCACCGGGGCCCCGGCCCGCTCCTCCTCGCCGTGCTCCGCGTCGCTGCCGCCGCCCGCCGGGGACGCCGCCTCCTCGCCGCCGCCGCCGTTGGGCTCGCCCCAGCCGCCGGCCACCATGGCCATGGCTCCGCGGCCCCGGGGCTCAGCGCCGGCCCCGCCGCCGCATGGAGCGGCGCCCGGTACGCGGCGCCCGGCGCCTCCCGGAACGAGTTGAGCAAGTTTTTGGGGGATGGCGGCCGGTTTGGGATTTTTAGGGTTTTTTTTTTTTTTTTTTTTTTCTTCCCTTTCCACCCCCCTATCCCAGGGTTCCCTCCCTCCTCCCCCGTTAACGGGGGGGCCCCGCGGAAACTTTGCGGCGGCGGGAGCGGGGCGCGGCGCGGCGCATCCCCCCGCGGGGCGCGGCGGCTCCGGGCGCGGCGGCCGCCCCGGGGCTCGGCCGCATGCGGGGGCCGCCGCTGCCCGCCCCCGGTGGCTCCTCCGCTCCGCGGCACCGGCAGGGAAGGAGGAGGAGGAGGAGGAGGAGGAGGAGAAGAAGGAGGAGGAGGAGGAGGAGGCGGCGCTGCCCCGGCCCGCCCTCGCCCCTACGGGCCCTGCCGCCGCCGCCGCTGCATGCAGCCCGGTCCGGGTCCGGGTCCAGCGGGACCCGCTCCGCCGAGCCCCGGGGCTCTCCCCGCCTCCCGCGAAAGAGCAAAGTTCAGCCGCTGCCGCGGTGGCCGCCCTGGATGCTCCTCCCCGTCCTCCTCCCCTTCCGCTCGCCGCCCGCCGGGTCCTGCCCCGGCCCCGGCCCCGGCCCCGGCCCCGCCGCAACCGGGGAGGGGAGGGGAAGGGGGGGAGCCGGGCAGGCGGCCCCGCCGCCCCGCAGCGGAGCGGGCAGGGCGGGTCGGTAGCCGAGGCTGGGCTCGGCGGGCTCCGCGGGCCGGTGGTACCGGTTGTGGCGGAGGCGGGCACGGCCCCGGCGCGGTAGCGGGTACGGGCAGGGCGATGGCGTGGCCTGGCCGCCGCGATGGAGCGGGCGGTTTGGCTAGCGGAGGTGGCTGGAGGTGGCCCCCCCCCCACCCCCACCCCGGCCCGCCCGATGTCCTTTGGGGACCAGAGCCCTTCGCTGGCCCCGGGAGCGCTCGGCACCTCGCCCGGACCGGGGCTGCACCGGGAGCCCGGCGTGCAGGGCCGTGCCACGCCACGGGCTGCGGTTACGGCTGCGGTCCTTGTCCCCCAGCAAGCGACCTCTAAGCTGCGGGGTGCGGCAACGGGCACGTTCACCACCAAGCACCGGGGTCCCCTCGGGGACGAGGACCGAGCCCCGTCGCAGCCCCGCCACGCACGGGGCAGAGCTCGGCCACCGCCTCGCGGTGCGGCGTGACGCCGTTCGGGGCTGCGGGGACCGCGGCGGGAGGATGGGAAGCGATTCCCCGCGCCTGGCCCGTGGCCAAGCTGCCGGCATCGGCAATCCCCTCGTCTTGCCGACGGCCCCGGCGGGATCTTTAATTACCGCAAACAGCACGAGGCCGCGGTTCCCCGTCTCGTGCGGGGCACGAGGGCCGGGGCCGTGCCGTGGGGTGCTCCTGTGGCACCCGGGGTCCCTCGAGTACCGCCGCTCCGCGCGGGCCCTGGGACGGGGCGAAGGGCTGGATGCGGCCAGGGACTGGCTGCCTGCGGCCCCGTAAAATCCGTTTGTAATGTGGTTAATCGAGTCGGACCCGTAAGAGCTCGTCGGTCGGCCCTGCAAGAAGGGGCGGGCTGGGGTGCCGGCTGTGGGCGCGCAGCGCCCGCCTGCTGCCGCCCTGTTAATCATTAACGAAGAAATAAACTGCGCGGAAAGGTGCTTGACCCGGGAGCAGCCCCGCAATATCACCCTGCCTTCGCCTTTCACCCGGGGGCCAAACTCTCCTCCTGGCCGTGCTGCGACGGCCCCGGTGTCTCCCGGCAGTGCGCCTTTCACCTTGACTTCGGGGACAAAGTCCGGCGGGCAGGGTGCGGAGCCAGGGCGTGGGCGGGCTGGGTGCCCCCCACGCACCCCCGTCCCTCCCGGCGTGCCCTCCGGGCAGGCCTGTCCCAATGGGGGACCCCACGCCGCGGTCCCAGCTCGGGCCGGGTGAGGATGCCGATGCCGAGTGGGGTGGCCAGCGACGCCCACGCTGCGGGGACGGGCTTGGAGCGAGCGCCGGCAGGACCTTCGCGGCTCCTCGTGCCGCCATCCTTGGCATTCCCAACCCACGCGCCGGGGCCGGCGTCTCCTTTGGGGTTAAGGGAAAAGCAAAGCAAAGCGGGCTGGATATAAAAAACCCCGGCAAAGCACCGAGCCCGGAGCTGGGGTGCAGCAGAGGTAGATGGATTACAGCTCCGGCCATAAATAAAACCTCCATTTCCTCCTGTCTGGAGGGATCTCTGCTCACCAGGTACCTGCTAACGCGGCCACGCCGAGGTGCCCGGCAAGGGCTGTGCTCTGGGGCCGACACCGCAGGGCTGCCGCGGTCGGGGAGCAACGCCCGGCAGAGCCGGCCGGGAAGGGGCCAGGCTGGGGGGGTCCCAGTCTGGGCGGGGGGGGGGGGGGGGGGGGGTGTCACCCCCACCTGCAGCCAGCCCCGTTTCTCCTTTCTCTTCTGTCAGGCCGTGATTTATGGCCCTTTCCCTGCCGCTCCCCCGCCTCCTCGCCCCCTGCAAAAAATAATAATCCAGGAACAAAGGAGGAAATTGGATCTTCTCCCCCGCGCGGCTCCTGGCCCCGCGGTGGGAGCCGGGTTTGTTTTGACGTCGGTGTCCAGTTGGTGAAGGCGTTTGATCTCCGGAGGAATTCCTCTTTCCTCGCGCTGCTCTGCTGACTCCGCCGCACAAAAGGGCCCCCGGGAGCCGGGAGCTGCCGGCGCGTTTCGTGCCGCCCCGACGCCCCCGGAAAGGGTCCGGCATGGCAGAGGCGCCCGCTGGGCTTGGGGAGGTTTCCAGGCTCGGTGTCAGATCCGGCTCCAGCATGCGGACGGGTGGCAGCGGTGTCCCCCCGCTCCCCCGCAGCTTTTGGGCTGGGGAACGATTGAGCAACTCCGGCCAAAACGTGCAGGTTCGTGGCTGTGCCACCAGAGAGCTGGGTGCCGGCACCGATGGAGAGCTGGGCGACAGCAGCACCCCAGATTTGGGTGCCATCACCACCGGAGAGCTGGGCACCAGCAGCACCGGAGAGCCAGATGCCGGCACCACCAGCCCGACCCGGTTACCGGCATCCCGGTTAAGCAGCACTCGGGGCTGCGGGGCAGCCGTGCCCGTTCCCAAACCCACGCGGGAGCCGCCGGCCGTGGTGCTTCCCGGGGGCTTAGATACCACCCCATCCGTCTGTCTGTCTGTCCATCCCCCCCGGGCCCCCGCGTACCCCCATGGGGACCCGCACCCCGATGCGGGGCTGTGCCCGCTGCACGGTTTAGGTCAATTCCCTGATTTTCAGCCGTCGGGCAGGATCCGGCCCCGCTCTGCCCTGGAGCAGCTTCCAGAGCCCCCAGCCCCTCGTTTGCCGTGGGGCCGAGGGTGCTGCATTCCTGGGGCTGGACCCTGCCGGCGGGCGTGCGGGCACGTGCGTGCGTGCGGTGGGAGGGGAGGGCGGGCGTGAGCTGCCCCGGAGCTGGCGGGGGGGGGCGAAGGGGTCCTCGTGGCTGGGGGGGGGTCCCAGGTCCCAACCCTCTGGCAGCAGCCGTGGGAGCGCGTGACCTTGCACGGCCATGCCGCAGCAGGCGAAGGACAAAGGGAGGCCGGGGCCAGCTGTGCCGTGGCTCCTCGGCTCTTTGGGCAGGGCTGTGCCCCACGGCTGCCCCACGGCACGGCCCTGCGCCCCACGGCTGCCCCGGGGTACGCACACGCCGGCACGGCATAGGGAGCACCCATCATATACACGCATGTGCACGGGACACGCAGCCCCACGCGCGGGGGTGCACACGCGTGGGCGAACGGCAGCGGGGGTCACCGCGCACGCACGCACGCACGCGGGCTCCCGCTCCCCCACGTGCCCCCCCCGGAGCGGCGGTTCGCCCCCCCTCCCCGATGCCGCAGTTTTGCCCCCAGCCCTGCAGAGAGGCTGAGGGAGACCCGACCCCCGTTGCCCCCCAGCACCCCCCCACCCCCGGTTCCCCCCCCCTTTTCCTCCCCCCGCCAGAGCGATCAGCTCCCTGCCCTGCATTCCGGGGATATCAGATCCCGCCCCCACGCCCCCACCCTGGCCAGACGCTCCCTCCCGTCCCGCCGCCCCGCTCCCATCACTCCCGGCTTCTCCCCGCTGCCTTTGGCCCCGTGCCCCCCCCCGGCACAGCCTGGCCCCCGCCGGGATGGTGTTTCGCAGCCCCCCGGCACCCGCTCTCCCAGGGAACGGGGTGCAGTCCCACACCGGGCCCTGCTACCCAAGGGTGCTGAGGGGTTTTGCTGCGGTCTCCCGGTTTCCCAGCAGCTCATGCTGCTCCACAGAGGGGAAACTGAGGCAGGGAGCGGGTCAGAATGGCGGCATCTTGCACATCCTGAACTGGCACGTGGAGCCCTCCCTGGGGAGCTGCAGGTTTCTGGGGGCACGTGGGGGTGAGCAGCGGGCAAAGCAGGGGGGTCCTGCCGCTCTCAGCCGCCGTGCTGCGCTGTGCCACGCTGTGCCGTGCTGCACCGCGCCACGCTGTACCATGCCATGCTGTGCCGTGCTGCACCGTGCCATGCTGTACTGTGCTGCACCATGCCGTGCTGCACCGTGCCACGCCGTGCCATGCTGCACCGCGCCATGCTGTGCCACGCTGCACTGTGCCACGCTGTGCCACGCTGCACCGCGCCATGCTGTGCCATGCCGCACCGCGCCATGCTGTGCCACGCTGCACCGTGCCACGCTGCACCGCGCCATGCTGTGCCGTGCTGCACCGTGCCACGCTGTGCCACGCTGCACCGTGCCACGCTGCACCGCGCCATGCTGTGCCGTGCTGCACCATGCCATGCTGTGCCACGCTGCACCGTGCCACGCTGTGCCACGCTGCACCGCGCCATGCTGTGCCGTGCCGCACCGCGCCATGCTGTGCCACGCTGCACCGTGCCACGCTGCACCGCGCCATGCTGTGCCGTGCTGCACCGTGCCACGCTGTGCCACGCTGCACTGTGCCACGCTGTGCCACGCTGCACCGCGCCATGCTGTGCCGTGCCGCACCGCGCCATGCTGTGCCACGCTGCACCGTGCCACGCTGCACCGCGCCATGCTGTGCCGTGCTGCACCGTGCCATGCTATGCCATGCTTCACTGTGCCACGCTGTGCCACGCTGCACTGCGCCATGCTGTGCCGTGCTGCACCGTGCCACGCTGCACCGTGCCACGCTGTGCCAAGCCGTGCCGGCAGCCTGGCAGGCAGCACGGTACCAGGGGCCCCCGGCTCCACTCCCCAAGCTCACGGCACGCTTTGTCCTTGGCAGAGGCTCAGGGTGTGCCAAGGCGGGCAGCGTGGCTGGGCCCGGCGCAGCGGCAGGAATGGGGAGCCGAGGCCACCGAGGCCTGCCCCGAGCCCCCGCAGCTGCCCGGGCACGGTGGGGACACCACAGCCTCGGGCGCCCCGTCCCCACCCGTGCTCCTGGGGGAACCCGGTCTGGCCCTGGGGTCAGCGGGATGTGGCGGGGGGGACCCCTCCTCCTCCCGGCACCCAGGGTCGAAGCCGCCGCGGCTGCCCTGGCCCTTTCATGCGGCTCTCGGCGGAGCCTGACCCCGCACAAAGCCCCCAGGAACCCATTTGAATCTGAAAAGGGGTCTGAGCACAGAGCCCTGACCTTCAACCTGCGGGTCAGCCCCTCCACGCCACCGCCACCGGCCCCCGCTGGCCCCGGGGACCCCCCCACGAGCCGGGACGGACCGAGCCGAGCCGTGGTCCCTGCCAGAGCCAGGCACAGGGGATGCAGGCAGGGGCAGGGGCTGGGAGCAGGCAGCACAGGCAGCCCCCCCCCGCTCCGGTATCTGCGTCGGCTGCCGGTGCCCCGGCGCGGGCACTCGGCCCTCCGTGCCGGGCACGGGGCAGCGCCCGCTGCACCGATCAGCGGGTGGCTGCAAGGGCTGGGCTCCGTGGCACTGCTGCTCCCATTTTGTGCCGGGGCTGCTCCCCAGGGCTCCGGGATGTTCTCCTTCGCTCCAGCCTCGCCGGCTCCGGGGACACGGGGCTGCCCCCGTTTCGGAGGGCTCCCGGCTGGCGGTGAGGTGGCAGGGGCGGAGGGCACGGGCAGCTCGGGGGAGCGAGCTGCACCCCTGCACCCCTGCATCCTCGCAGCCCTGCAGCCCTGCATCCTTGCACCCCTGCATCCTCGCAGCCCTGCATCCTCGCCCCCCTGCACCCCTGCACCCCTGCATCCTCGCCGCCCTGCATCCTTGCCGCCCTGCATCCTCGCAGCCCTGCATCCCTGCATCCTCGCCGCCCTGCATCCTCGCAGCCCTGCATCCCTGCATCCTCGCCGCCCTGCATCCTCGCCACCCTGCATCCTCGCCACCCTGCATCCTTGCCACCCTGCATCCTTGCAACCCTGCATCCTTGCAGCCCTGCATCCTCGCCGCCCTGCACCCCTGCATCCTCGCCGCCCTGCATCCTTGCACCCCTGCATCCTCGCCGCCCTGCATCCTCGCCGCCCTGCATCCTCGCCACCCTGCATCCTTGCCACCCTGCATCCTTGCCACCCTGCATCCTTGCAACCCTGCATCCTTGCAGCCCTGCATCCTCGCCGCCCTGCACCCCTGCATCCTCGCCGCCCTGCATCCTTGCACCCCTGCATCCTCGCCGCCCTGCACCCCTGCGTCCTCGCTGCCCTGCATCCTTGCAACCTTGCATCCTCGCAGCCCTGCATCCTCACTGCCCTGCGTCCTCGCCGCCCTGTGTCCTCGCCGCCCTGCAGCCCTGCCCTGCATCCCTCTCTCTGCCCTCTCCATCACCACGGCTCTGGATATTGATCCGCTGAGCCTTGAACTCTGCTGCAGGATCTCTCCGGGGAGATGCAGGCCTCATTTTAGCCTATTTATAGCTCCGTGCCTCAGTTTCCCTTCCAGCCTGCAGCGGGTTGAGCCCTGGGCTGCCCCACAACCCTGCGCGTCCTCCCACCGGAGACCCACGCTCAGCCCAGCTCCCGCTATCCAAATGCCCCATCGTGCCGGGGTTTGGGCTGCCGGATTTAGCCCCCCGCTCCCCGTGGCAGCCCCCCAGCACGGCCTCGCTGCCGGCCCCCCCCCCCCCCCCGCACGGCGAGGATGCCCCCGGCGCGGGGTCACTGCTCCTCTTCCCTCTTGAATATGCATGGGGCCCCAGCCGCCACGGCCACCGCCATCACCTTTGATCCCACATCAGGGATAACGAAATGGCTTCATCTGCGCCGGGAGATAGCGAGGGCGGCGGGGAGGGGGCGGCCTTTGTTCCCGGCCCCGCTGGGATGAGCCGAGCTGGGGGTCCGGCTGCCCGAGCCCCCCCCTCCTGAGCCCAAAGCCCCCCAGACCCGAACCACGGTGGGGCTGGCCAAGCCACGAGCATCGGTGGTTTATTCTCCCTGGGGATACGGCAGGCGCCTCCCGGCACGGGGGGGCGGGGGGGTCTCGGGGGTGACGGGGGGGTCCCTAGATGCAGGTCTCGCTGCCGGCCGACCCCTGCTCCAGGGTCTGCAGCCTGTGGGCCAGCGCCTGCGCCCGCCGGGCGTGCTGCCTGCGCAGGGCACCTGCCTGCACCTCCAGCCGCCGCAGCTGGGCTGCCTGCTTCCGCCGGGCACCGCGGTACGCCAGGGCCAGCGCGCTGCGGGTGCCACGCTCAGCATCCCGGCCCGCGGCACGGCACCGAGGGGACCGAGCGGGCAGGAGGGACCGTGGGTTTGGGGTTTGCGGGGAGGGACCACGCTCTTGGGGTGTGCAGGAGGGGACTGCGCAGCGGGGGCGTGCAAGACGGGACCGCGCTTTTGGGGTGTGCAAGAAGGGATGTGCAAGACGGGACCGCGCTTTTGGGGTGTGCAAGATGGGACCGCGTTTTTGGGGTGTGCAAGAAGGGATGTGCAAGACGGGACCGCGTTTTTGGGGTGTGCAAGAAGGGATGTGCAAGACGGGACCACGCTTTTGGGGTGTGCAAGAAGGGATGTGCAAGACGGGACCGCGTTTTTGGGGTGTGCAAGATGGGATGTGCAAGACGGAACCGCGTTTTTGGGGTGTGCAAGAAGGGATGTGCAAGATGGGACCGCGTTTTTGGGGTGTGCAATGTGGGGCAGCGTTTTTGGGGTGTGCAGGAAGGGACGGCGATTTTGGGGTGTGCAAGAAGGGATGTGCAAGACGGGACCGCGTTTTTGGGGCGTGCAAGAAGGGATGTGCAAGATGGGACCGCGCTTTTGGGGTGTGCAATGTGGGGCAGCGTTTTTGGGGTGTGCAGGAAGGGACTGTGCTTTTGGGGTGAGCAAGAAGGGACCAGAGTTTTGGGGTGTGCAGGAAGGGATTGCAGTTTTGGGGTGTGCAGGTGGGGACCACGCATTGGGGATGTGCAATGTGGGGCAGCGTTTTTGGGGTGTGCAGGAAGGGACGGCGATTTTGGGGTGTGCAAGAGGGAACCGTGGTTTTGGGGTGTGCAGGAAGGGACCATGCATCTGGGGCACGCAGGGGGGATGTGCAACCAGGACACGCAGGAAGGCACCGTGTTTTCGGGGTGCGCGGGGGGACGTTGCACCCACCGCCTTGCCCGGCGGGGAAGCGGGTGCCCCCAGCCCACCTGTGAGCGTGGAAGAAGTCCGCGGTGACGGTGACGCACTGCGCCTGCTGCGCGCGGCTGGCGGCACTGCTCTGCTCCAGGGACAGCACCAGGGCCCGCGCCCGGGCGCGCAGCTCCTCCACCCTGGGGACACCCGCATGGCAGCCAGACCGACGCGCCGCCCAGAGCCGGCACGGCTCCCCGTGCCAGGGCCGTGGCACGCCGGTGAGGTCTCTTACCGGGCCAGGACGCGGAGCAGCTCTTCCCCCATCCTCTCCGGGTCCGGAGGGTGCCGGGGAGCTGCCGCTCCCACCCGGCCGGTTTGGGCATCCTACGGAGGCTGGCTGTGGGTCCCGTCCCGGGGGAGACCCCGCGCCCCAGGGAGGGTCCCCGTGGGGAGGTCAGAGCGGTCCTTACCTCCTCGCTGCTGCTGGAGCTGCTGGGAGGGCTGGGGGGGCGGCCGGGCCCCCCGTCCCGCTCCCGCTCCAGGTGCCGGAGCACCAGGCGCAGCGCAGCCTCCCGTGGCCCCTGCCCAGCTGCCAGCAGCTCCAGGCCCCGCTTCTCCCTCTCCGCAAGCTGCAGCCGCATCTTCAGGTCGGCCATGGCCTCCTGGCAGGGCAGCGGCATCACCGCCGGGTGGGGGAAACTGAGGCACGGCCCCAACACCCCCACCCCCCCCCCCCCAGCTCTGCTCCCTCCCGCCGTGCATCACCTTCTCCCAGCTGCTCTGCTCAAAGCCTGGACCCCATGGAGAGCTGGGGGTCCAGCCCCACCGTCCCCCCCCACATCTCACCTTGAGCATTGCCAAGTCCTGCAGCAGCTCCGCTTTCTCCGGCCGCCTCCAGCCGGGCAGGAGAGCCCTGGCATCCTGCAGCACCCGCTCAGCCCGGGCTCGGGCATCCTCGCCGCAGCGGGTGCCGGCACGGGCGGGCACCGGGGCGTCGCGCAGAGACGCCTCCACAGCCGCCTGCTCCGCGCGCAGCCGGCGAATGTGCTCGCGCAGGGCCCCCTCCTCCATCCCGTGGGGTGCCGGGGCGCTGGGGGGACGGGGACGCGGCTGGGGTGGGCGCGGGAGCACGGTGCCACCCGGGGCACGGCTCAGCCCTGGCCCAGCATCGTGCCCCCCCCCCCCCCCCTCCTCCCCCAGTACCTCTGCACCCCGGGGGAGCCGCTGTCCCCGCTCTCCTCCGGGCCATCCCGCTCTGCTCGGCCCGGGAGCTGCGGCCCCTCTGTCGGCGTGGGGCTGGACCCCCATCCCTGCCCCCCGGCGGCTCCTAGGCACGGGGCAGGCAGCAGGCAGGAGGTGTCCTTGTCCAGTCTGTGCCCGCAGGGGCTGTGCTGGGGACCGGGGCTCCCCAGCATCCTTCCCGCGTCCCCCCGAGATCTGCCCGCATCCCCCCTGCATCCCCCCAACATCCTCCTGATACCCCTCCGGTACCTGCGTCCCTCCTAAATCCCCCCTGCATCCCCCTGATATCCCCCGGCATCCCCCCTGCATCCCCTGGCATCCCTCCTACAACCCCTCTGCATCCCCCCCGATATCCCCCCAATATCCCCCGGCATCCCTCGTGTGTCCCCCCCGGCATTCCCCCTGCATCCCCCCGATATCCCCCCAATATCCCCCGGCATCCCTCCTACAACCCCTCTGCATCCCCCGATATCCCCCAGCATCCCTTGTGCGTCCCCCTGGCATCCCCCCAATATCCCCCCGATATCCCCCAGCATCCCTCCTACAACCCCTCTGCATCCCCCCCAATATCCCCCCGATATCCCCCAGCATCCCCCGTGCATCCCCCCTGCATCCCCCCAATATCCCCCAGCATCCCTTGTGTGTCCCCCCGGCATCCCCCCGATACCCCCCCGGTATCCCCCAGCATCCCTCGTGCGTCCCCCCGGCATCCTCCCTGGTCGCTCCCCGGCACCCCCGGCACCCCCCGCACCCCGCAGCCCCCCGGCCCGGCACTCACCGCCGCGGGCACCATCCTCCTCCCTGCCCGCCTTCGCCCGCGCCAGGTCGAGGAGGGCGGCGTAGGCCCCCCCGCAGCGCTCGCTGCAGGGAGAGGGGCTCAGCGTGGCACCGCAGGGGCTCTGTCCGTGTCCCCCCCCCCTCCGTCCCGTGTCCCCCCCCCGTCCCGTCCCCACCTGCAGCGCAGGGCCAGGCGCAGGGCGGTGCTGCGGGACTCGTGCTGGCCCAGCACCATGCTGAGCCGCTCCGCGTGGCTCTTGCACTCCTGCAACGCGGCCACCAGCTCCCGGTTCACCTCCTGCAGCCGCCCCAGGCACCTGGGCACCGCCGGCACCCACGGTTAACCGCACTTAACCGGGACCCGGTGCCGTGCCTCAGTTTCCCCACCAGCGAGGGCTCGGCAGCCCCCGGGGCCGGGGGGGGGGGGGGGGGAACAACTTACCCCTGCAACTGTTGCACCCGCTGCTCCTGCTCCCGGCCGGCACCCTCCGAGGGCTGGGGGGAGAGGGGGCTGTGGGGCTGAGCGCCGTGGGGCTGAGCGCCGTCGCTGCGCTGGGGCAGGTCCTGTGGAGGGGACAGGCAGAGCCCGGCACCGGGGCAGGATCCCACCCGCTGAGCCCCCCCTCCCCACCCCGTGCCGCAGCCGCGGCCGCAGCCCACCGTGGCCCCACGCTCACCTGGGGCAGTCGGGGCTCCCCCTGCCCCGGGGGGCTGCCGAGCCTGGGGGTGTCGCTGCCAGAGCCCCCCGGTTCCTCCAGCCTGGACAGAGCCTCCCGCAGGTCCCAGACCTGCGCCGAGCACCGGGCTGAGCCCCGGGGGCCGCTCCGGTGGCGCCCCGAAGGCTGAACCAGGGCGGTGCCCCCCCCTTGCCATGCCCCCGGCACCCACCTTCCGCTGCAGCCGGTCCCGCTCCCCGCGCAGTGCCCGCAGCGAGGCCGCGGCCCGGCTCAGCTCCTCGTCCCGGCGCCCCAGGGCCGCCCGCAGCGTCGCGTTCCTCGCCGCAGCCGCCACCACCGCCGTCTCCTCCACCGGCAGCCCCTTGCCCGCTCCCTCCTCCGGGCCCCGGCGTGTCACCCTCCCGGCACAGCCCGGCGTCCGGTCCAGCTCCTCCAGGCTCTGGGGATACGGGACCGGTCAACCAGTGCCCATCCCCTTGGCATCTGGGCTGACCGTGCCACCGTGGCTCACCTTGGCCGCCCGCGCCCACTCCTCACCGGGCACAGGCTGCGCCGGTGCCCACCGGTGCCGGGAGAAGACGGCGCGCTCCAGCGAGCTCACGGCGTGCTGCAGGTCCGCAAAGAGGTCGGGGCCGTGGGCTGGGGAGAGGGAGCGCGGCCGGGATCAGGTCCCTGCAGCAGGCAGCGAGCTGCCGGCGTGGCACGGCACGGCACGGCACGCTGCACCCACCTTCCAGACCGGTGGCAGCATCCAGCATGCCATCGACGTGCCGGGGCTGCGGGCTGGCAGCGGGGAGGCTGGCGGTGCCCTCCCAGCCCTCCTCATCCTCCCTGTGGGGTGGCGAAGGCCAGAGATGGAGGGGGCCGGGCGGTGGCAGCCCCCGGTGCCCCGCGGCCGCCATGTGCCGGTACCTGCCCGTGTGGCGCTGCAGCTGCTCGGCTCTCCGGTGCAGCCGGGCCACCGTCGCCAGCAGCCCGGCAATGCGCTCCTCATAGTGCAGGATGCCCTCCGTGTCCCCCGCCGTGTCCTCATCATCATCCTCATCCTCCTCCTCCTCCTTCTCTTCATCCTCCTCTTCCTCCTCACCCGGTGAGGGCTGCGGGGACCAGGGGTGTCGGCCCGGCCCGGCCCCGGCCGGCACCAGGGGACACCCGCCGGGACTTGCCGGGATGGGGATGGGGACGGATGAGTTTTGGCCACCAGCCGACTGGCCGCATCGCCTCGCCCCGCTCTCCGGGGCCGGGGCGGGGCAGGATCTGGTGCTGCCACACCCTCGCGTACCGGAGCCTGGCCCCAGGGCCAGCGGTGCCCGTGGCCGAGGGTTGCCCGTGGCGGGCCCGAGGAAGCCCTCGGCCACGTGGGACCAGCCCCCGGCAGCGCCCGCCCCACGGGACGCCCCACTTGCCTTCTCCATCCCGGCCGCCTCCTGCCCGTGCCACGCCACGCCAGCCAGCGCCCGTCCCCGGGGCTCGTCCCGGTTCCACGGCCGAGGCTCCCGGCACGTCCCGGCACGTTCCGGCACGTTCCGGCTGTGCCGCTGGCCCCTGCCCTGGGCCTTTCCCCGTCCTTGTTCCTGCCGAGATTTCCTCTTCCTCGGCAGCCCCGGCGCAGCCTCCTGCGCTTAACCGTTGCGCTGCCCCGCGCCCGGGCAGGCGGTGCAGCCGTCGGGGGGCTCTGCCCCCCAACACCGTCCCTCCCTGCTCTGCCCCACAGCACCCTGGCCCCACGCTGGACCCTCCCCGTGCGCCCGACTCGCCCCCGGCTGGGAGGATGCACCCGGCTGTGCATTCTTGAGCACCCCCCGGAGTTTGGGGGTGCCGGGGGCGTGCATGAGCGTTTCGGGGTGCTAGGAAGTTGTGCATGGGGTGCGCGGGGCCAGGAGGGAGCCAGCCCAGGGGTGCTGTGGGCGGCGCATGGGTGCTTGGGTGCTGGGGGTGGTGTCTGGGGTGCAAAGGGTGCTGCAGGGATATTTGGGGTGCGGGGGCAGCGCGTGGGTGCAGGAGGGCATGCAGGGATATTTGGGGTGCAGGGGCGATGCGTGGGTGCAGGAGGGCGTGCAGGGATATTTGGGGTGCAGGGGGCAATGCGTGGGTGCAGGAGGGCGTGCAGGGATATTTGGGGTGCAGGGGCGATGCGTGGGTGCAGGAGGGCGTGCAGGGATATTTGGGGTGCAGGGGGCAATGCGTGGGTGCAGGAGGGCGTGCAGGGATATTTGGGGTGCAGGGGCGGCGCGTGGGTGCAGGAGGGCGTGCAGGGATATTTGGGGTGCAGGGGCGGTGCGTGGGTGCAGGAGGGCGTGCAGGGATATTTGGGGTGCAGGGGCGGTGCATGGGTGCAGGAGGGCGTGCAGGAATATTTGGGGTGCAGGGGGCAGCTCATGGATGCAGGAGGGCGTGCAGGGATATTTGGGGTGCAGGGGCGGTGCGTGGGTGCAGGAGGGTGTGCAGGGATATTTGGGGTGCAGGGGGCAGCTCATGGGTGCAGGAGGGCGTGCAGGGATATTTGGGGTGCAGGGGGCAGCTCATGGGTGCAGGAGGGCGTGCAGGAATATTTGGGGTGCAGGGGCGGTGCGTGGGTGCGTGGGGTGCAGTGCACGGGCACTCAGGGTGCCGGGTGCTCTCCTGCCCCCACGTGCCCGGCGGGACCCCGGGGAACTACAAATCCCAGCAGCCCCCGCGCGTACGCCGCTTCCGGGCGGTACCGGGCGGGGCTCGTGCGGCCGGGAGCGGGTGAGCGCGCGCCGGGGGGTGCGCGGGTCGGGGGTGCGCGAACAGCGGGTGCGCGGAGCCAGGGGAGGGGGTTCAGGAGGGTGCACGGGGCGCGGGTACGTGGGCAGGGGGTGCAGGGGGTGGGGGGGGTGCGTGGGGCAGGGGGGATGCGAGCAAGGGGTGCACAGAGTGGGGGGTGCACAGAGTGTGGGGGGGTGCGTGGGGCAGGGGGTGCACGGAGCGGGGGGGGTGCGTGGGGCAGGGGGTACGTGAGCCGGGGGTGCAGAGGGTGGGGGGGGTCCACGGGTTCGTGGGTAAAGGGTGCACGGAGCGGGGGGGGTGCGTGGGGCAGGGGGTACGTGAGCAGGGGGTGCACGGAGCGGGGGGGTGCACGCAGTGGGGGGGGGTGTGTGGGGCAGGGGAACGTGAACAGGGGATGCACAGAGTGGGGGGGTCCAGGGGGTGCATGGGGCTGGGGGGTGCGTGGGGCAGGGGGTTCGTGAGCAGGGGGTGCACGGAGTGGGGGGGGGTCCAGGGGGTTCGTGAGCGAGGGGTGCACGGAGCGGGGGGGGTGCGTGGGGCAGGGGGTTCGTGAGCAGGGGGTGCAGAGGGTGGGGGGGGTCCACGGGTTCGTGGGTAAAGGGTGCATGGAGCGGGGGGGGTGCGTGGGGCAGGGGGGATGCAAGCAAGGGGTGCACAGAGTGGGGGGTGCACAGAGTGTGGGGGGGTGTGTGGGGCAGGGGGTGCACGGAGCGGGGGGGGTACGTGAGCAGGGGGTGCATGGAGCAGGGGGGGCCGGGGGACGCAGGGCTGCGGCAGCGCTGACACCCCGCAGCCACCCGGCATCGGTCCCCAGCACCGCCGGAGCCGCCATGGAGCGTGGCTGCGTGATGGACACGTCGGAGCCGGGCAGCGCTGCCGAGGAGGAGGAGGAGAAGGCGACGGAGCCGCGGCCCAGGACCCGCTCCAACCCCGAGGGGGCCGAGGACCGGGCGCTGAGCACCCAGGCCAGCGTGGGCAACCGCAGCGAGGGGGAGGGCGAGGCGGCCAGCGCCGACGACAGTCCGCAGGGCACGGCCGCGCCCGACGGCACCGCCTGGCCTGGCCCTGCACCCCCCACCGAGTTCCAGGTCAAGACGCCGCGGGTGAACTGCCCCGAGAAGGTGGTGAGTGTCTGCGGGGGGGGGGGTGAGGGGGGGTGCAGCCCCGATGCCAGGGTGAGGGGCTGCGGGGGGCTCAGCCACGGCTCCCTCCTGCAGATCATCTGCCTGGACCTGGCGGAGGAGATGGCTCTGCCCAAACTGGAGTCCTTTAACGGGTGAGCGCTGGGGGCTGCTCCCGGCTGGGCTGGCCCCGGGGACCCCGGCTCCGCCGTCGCCAGCCGGCACGGGGACGGGCGCAGTTGGGGCCCGGGGTGACGCTGGTCCCCGCTGAGCTCCAGCCTCTGCGGCAGATCCAAGACCAACGCGCTGAACATCTCCCAGAAGATGATCGAGATGTTCGTGAGGACGAAGCACAAGATCGACAAGTGCCACGAGTTCGCGCTGGTGGTGGTGAATAATGACGCCACGTGGGTGAGTGGGGACGGGGGACGGGGACGGGGACGGCTCCGTGCCCCCCTCACCCTGGCTCCTCTCAGCTCTCAGGGTTCACCTCGGACCCCCGCGAGGTCTGCAGCTGCCTCTACGACCTGGAGACCGTCGTCTGCAAGTCATTCAGTATCCCACCGCCTGTGGGGCTGGGACGGGGGGCCGGGACCCTTCAGGGTCCCTTGGGTGCAAATGGGGTCCCTCGGGTGCCAACAGGGTCCCTCGAGCATCAGCGGGGACCCCCCAGGCCCGTTGCCTGCAGATGGCAGCAGATCCGCGGCCTCGCTGGCATCCCCGGCACAGCCGAGCCGGCTGCGGCGCAGAGCGGTGCCGGCGTTTGAGAGCCCCTGAATCCCCCAAGGCAGGGTTTAGGGTTTAGCGCTGCACCCTCCAGACCCGCCAAGCACCCATTTATTGGTGTTTTCTCCCCATCCCGGCGTCCAGCCGCTGGGTCTGGGTGCGGGACGTCCCCCGGGGCGGGCAGGGGTCCGTGTGCCGGGATCGGTCCTTACCTGGGGCTGCAGATCTGGAAGGGCTCTTCAACCTGATGTGAGTACGGCTGGGGGGGGGGACCGGGGGGGGATCGGGGCTCCCGCCTGGCTCCGAATTTTCTGCTTTGCTGTAAAAACCCCGCGAGCCTTTAGCCCGGACGGCTCCCGGGGTGGGTGCTGCTTTCCCAGTCCCAGCCCAGCGCTGTCACGCTGTCCTTGAGTTTTAAGGAGGTGGGGACGGTCCCCGAGCCGCAGGCAGCCCCGAGCCGCAGGCAGCCCTGCCCGCGGCGCGGGGGTCCCTGAGCCGCCTCCGTCCTCCCGGCACAGCCAGCAGAAGATTGAGCTGCCGGTGACGGAGAACGTGCAGACCATCCCGCCACCCTACGTGGTCCGGACCATCCTGGTGTTCGGCCGCCCGGGCTGCCAGCCCCAGTTCTCCATGTCGGAGCACATGAAGGTAGGGTCCCCCCCGTTGTGTGTGTGTGTGTGTGTCCCCCCCCCCGCCATGGGGCGAGCTCAGCGGCTCCGGGTCCGTCCCGGCGTGTGGAAGAGCCTCCCGGCGCCCTTCCCGGCTTCTTCTCATCCCGCAGAAGATGCTGCAGTGCCCCTACTTCTTCTTCGACGTGGTTTACATCCACAACGGGGCGGAGGAGAAGGACGACGAGACGAGCTGGAAGGTAAATATGGGACGGGGTGTCGTCGTCATCCGTCCGTCCGTCCGTCCCCCCGCCGCGGCCGGGGGCCGTGTCGCCCCGCGCCAGCGCTCCCCGTCCCCGCGTGTCCCCTCCGCCAGGAGATGTACGGCTTCTTCAGCAGCCTGGACACCAAAGGCACCAACTACAAGTACGAGGTGCCGCTGACGGGGCCGGCCGTGGAGCTGCACAACTGCATGGCCAAGCTGCTGGCGCACCCGCTGCAGCGGCCCTTCCAGACCCACGCCGCGTACGGGCTGCTGGAGGAGGACGAGCCCCCCGAAATCGAGGCCACCGTCTGAGCCGGGGGCGGCCGGTAAAGGGCTGCCGCGAGCCGCCCTACGGCGTGACCGGGGACGGGGGAAAGAAAGAGGCGTTTTTTCCTGAGCGGGTGTCGTGCCCATGCTGCGGCTGCTGCGCCGGGATGGGGAACCTGGGGGGCGTTGGGGTGGCGTCACCCCCCCGGGCCCCCCGTGCTCCCCCCACGGCCGTGGGGGCCGGGGGGGCCTGGGCTGGCGCGGGGACCCCGAGGGGCGGCTGGGTGCCCGGGCAGCCCCGGGGCTCTCGCCGCTAACAGTGGGGCAGTGGTGGGAGGCACTGGTGCAGGGCACTGGGTGGCACTGGGAGCCCTGGTACAGGGCACTGGGAGGCATTGGGAGGCCCTGGTGCAGGGTACTGGGAGCCCTGGTGCAGGGCACTGGGCGGCACTGGGAGCACTGGTGCAGGGTACTGGGAGGCCCTGGTGCAGGTTACTGGATGGTACTGGGCCATGCTGGTGCAGGGCACTGGGAGGCACTGGGAGCCCTGGTGCAGGGCACTGGGCGGCACTGGGCAACGCCGGTGCAGGACACTGGGAGGCACTGGGAGCACTGGTGCAGGGCACTGGGAGGCACTGGTGGGAGGGTACTGGATGGCACTGGGCAATGCCGGTGCAGGGCACTGGGAGGCACTGGGAGCCCTGGTGCAGGGCACTGGGTGGCACTGGGCAATGCCGGTGCAGGGCACTGGGAGGCACTGGGAGCCCTGGTGCAGGGCACTGGGTGGCACTGGGCAATGCCGGTGCAGGACACTGGGAGGCACTGGGAGCACTGGTGGGAGGGTACTGGGTGGCACTGGGCAATGCCGGTGCAGGACACTGGGAGGCACTGGGAGGCCCTGGTGCAGGTTACTGGATGGCACTGGGTCATGTTGGTGCAGAGCACTGGGAGGCACTGGGAGCCCTGGTGCAGGGCACTGGGTGGCACTGGGCAGTACCGGTGCAGGACACTGGGAGGCACTGGTGCAGGGCACTGGGAGGTACTGGTGGAGGGTACTGGGCGGCACTGGGCAACGCCGGTGCAGGGCACTGGGAGGCACTGGGAGCTCGTGGGCGGGGCACTGGGCGGTGCTGGAGCTCGTGGGCGGGGCACTGGGCGGTGCGGCCCCGCCCCTCCAGCTGCCATCACGCCTGGTGGGGCGGGCGTGGCTGCCCTCGGCCGGTTCCTATTGGCCGCCTCGTCAGCCAATGAGCGGCGGGGTTGCTGTGCGCGGTGGGGTTCGAACGGGCGGGGCGCAGTGCGCGTGCGCGGGGCGGTATGAGCGGCGCGGGGCGGCGCGAGCCGTAAGGGGACATTGGGACAGTGCACGGGGGGGGGGGGGACACATTGCACCGGGGATGGGGGGGGTATGGGGACATTGCACCGGGGTGGGGGGGGAACGGGGACCGG
Organism: Mycteria americana; assembly: GCF_035582795.1. Classification (NCBI taxonomy): domain Eukaryota; kingdom Metazoa; phylum Chordata; class Aves; order Ciconiiformes; family Ciconiidae; genus Mycteria; species Mycteria americana. Next base: position 5,378,799 of record NC_134388.1, on the reverse strand, counting down.
GACATTTTACCGGGGTGGGGGGACCGGGGACGGAGACCGGGACGGGGACGTTGCACCGGCGGGGGTAACGGGGACGGGGACGTTGCACCGGGGGGGACGGGACACGGGGACATTGCACCGTTGGGGCGGGGGGACGTGGACGGGGACAGGGACGTTGCACCGGGGGGGGGGGGGGGGCGGGCATTGCCCCGGGGCGCGGCCTTGCACCGGCGCGGGGGGGGCTTTGCACGGGCGGGGACTCTGCACTAGCGGCGCTGCACCGGGCGGGGGGGCGCGTTGCACGTGCTGCAACTCGGGGGGGGGGTGGTGGTGTCTGTTTAGGGGTACCCCTGTATGCACTGCCCCCGGGGGGGGATTGCACTGGGGAGGGGGGGCCCTGGCACTGCACCGGGGGGGGGGCGGGGTCCGGTGCACGCACGGCGCTGGGGTCCCTGCACGGACTGGGGGTACGCGGGGGGGGCATTCGCTGCTTTGGGCAGCAGCGGGTGCATTGGGGGGGGGGCATGGCGTGCACTGCTCGGGGGGGGGGGGGCAGAGGGGTCTCCTCACGCTGGCGGGGTCCCGGTTTGGGTGCCCCAGTGTGTGGCTCCGAGCCGGGGGGGTGATGACCGGGGGGGCTGCGGGCTGGCCCCCCCGCGCTGACCGTGCCCGGCTGCGGTGCAGGCCCTGGGGGGGGCCCACCCGGGGCCCACCCCAACCTGGAGGGGGTCACCCCCACCCATCCGCCCACCCACTGGCAGAGAGCGGGTGGGCGCTGCCTGGGGCTGCTGCTGCGGCACGGTGGGGACCCCAACGCCACGTAACGGCCGGCGTCATCGTCCCCCCCCCGCCACGATGCTGGAGCACCCGGCTGCGGGACTGGTGGCACTTGCATGGCGCCCAGGGGACGGCTGTGTCCCTGACCTGCTGGCCACAGTCCTGACCTGCTGGCCACGGCCCTGACCTGCTGGCCGAGCTGGGGGTGAAGCCCTGCTCCCCGCTCCAGGTCCGCCGAGGAGCCGATGCGGCTGCACGTCACCGCGTCCTGGGGGTGCCGCAGGCGCCCCGAGCTCCTGCTGAAGAAAGGGGGGGACCCGGAGTTCGGAGACCAGGTTAGCGGAGACAGCTTTGGGGACGGGGACGGCACCTTGGAGGTGCTGCCTGTGCTGGGACCCTCGCTATCGGTGGGGTGGGTGAGCAATGGGCGCCCGGCGGGGCTGTGTCACCCCATGGTGGCCCTGGCGGGGGTGACGGCAGCGTCCCCTCCCCGCAGGATGGGAAACGAGGCATCGAGCTGGTGCCGGAGCAGGGCAACCACGCGTGCCTGCAGATCCTGCCAGACTTGCAGCGTGCCCGGGGCTGGCCCCCCGCAGAGGGTGAGGTCCCCAGGGTGCCCCCTTGGCCGGGGCTGGTGTCGGGGGGGGGGGCCTGATCCAGCCTCCCCCCCTCCCAAGTTCGGGCTGGATGCTGACTCCCCTCTCTGTCCCCAGACCCGGGGGGGCCCAGGCGCTCCCCCTCCTTCCTGACCGAGGACGGCATCGAAGGCAGCGTCTTCTCCGGGCTCCCCGAGGACGGCTCTGAGGCCGGGCCCCTGAGCAGCACCCGCAGGTCCCTGCTGCCGGAGCCGGAGCTGGGGGGTGGCTGCGGTTGGGGGGGCCCCCCGCTCTCCCTTGCCATTCCCTCCCTTGCCCCATGGCTGCATGTGGACCCCGGGGACCCAGCTCTCCCCCCGCAGCCCCTCGCCTCCAGCACGCTGCTCTCGGCCGGGGACGAGCTCGGGGAGGGACCCCAGAGCCGGATAGGTGGGGGGAAGATGGGGGGTCCCCCCTGGGCTCTCCCCCAGCCCAGCGCTGGGGACAGCCCTGGCCCCTCTCCCCAGTGGGAATTTGGTCCTGGTGGGTCCCTGGGCTCCCCCCAGCCCCAGCGTTGCGGCGGGGTCCCAGGGGGACACGGGGCATCCCCCGTGGCTCCCCTGCTCCGCGGTGGCCTGAGCAGCTGCTCCGTGGCGTGCCGGAGCCCCGGGGACGGTGACATCCCGGGTGCCGAGGCTCAGCACCATCCCGGTGTCCCCCAGGGACCACCAACGGGCTGGGCAGGGCTGGGCATCGCGGCCCCGGCTGTCCCCGACCTGGGGACGACGGTGCTCGAGGCAGGATCTGGGGACCGGAGCAGCCCTGGGGACAGCAGCGGTGCCAGCGAGCGCTTCGTCAGTGCCGTGGAGACCCTGGAGCCCAGCGAGGCCGGGGGGTGCCCGGGGGCTCGGCACCACCGGTGCCCCCCGCCCAGGGCAGCCGGGGAGCTGGAGCTGGGCGAAGCCCCCTCCCCAACCGGAGCTACCGCCTGGGAGCTGCCCCCCGCCAGCCCCCCAAATGCAGAATGGGTGCAGGGTGAGGATTTTGGGGGGGGCTCAAGGGCAGCCCCTCACTGCGAGGATGGCTCAGAGGTGGGCGGCGTAGGGGAGCTGCTTGCACGGCTCTGGGGGTGCAGCCTCCGGGGCTCCCCCCCCTGCAGCCCGGCCAGCCTTGCTGCTGGGGATGCCACCCCCCAGGACCCAGAGCCCCCCGGGCACCGCCACGTCACCCCGAGGACCAAGAGCCGCCTCAAGGCCTCCGCAGCACGGCTCAAGGCCTCCTCTTCCTCCTCCCTCTTCAACGAGATGCTGGAGATGCCCCAGAGACCCCCCGGGCTCAGAGCACCCCGGGGTGTCCCCAGGGACCCTGCCACCACCTCGGGGCACTGCGTCACCCCGTGGAGTGAGGATGCGTCCGGCGGGGACGGAGAGGGGACGGGCTCTTTGGATGACACTGAGATCCTCCCCGGAGCCCCCAGCCAGCCCAGCTCCCCCCTGGGGACCGACAGCTCCCCCGGCTCCAGCCCCACGGTCCTGCTGTGCCCTGGGGACCACGGGCACCCCCAGAACTCCCCATCAGATGCTCGGGGCTCCCCCGGCTCCAGCCCCACGGTCCTGCTGTGCCCTGGGGACCACGGGCACCCCCAGAACTCCCCATCAGATGCTCGGGGCTCCCCCCGTGCTGTCGGCAGCCCCAACCCCAGGGTGCTGGAGGATGCTTCTGGGTGGCAGGACCCCTCGTCCGTGGGGACACGCCAGCCCCTGCGGCCCCACGGGAGCTTCAGCCACCTCCTGGCCCCGCAGCTGCCAGGCAGCACCGCGGTGGAACCGGGGAGCTCGGCCGTGCCGCTTTCACCCGCCAGCTGCAGCACCCGCTGCTCCAAGGAACATCTCGAGGACGAGGAGCGGGGACAGGCACCCACCGAGCGGCACAGCCCCAGCACAGAGGCCACCGCCAGCCCCGAGGACACCGCAGTCCAGGACGGGCAAGCGTGCGCGGCACCGCCGCGGCCCCTCTCGGACGAAGCTCTGCGTCGGCGGCTGCGGGCGCTGGGGGATGACCCGGGACCCATCACGGAGCTCACCAGGCGGCTGTACCTGCGGCGGCTGGAGGAGCTGGCGAGGGGACCCCGGGGGAGGCCGGCAGGTCAGTCCCGGGGATCCCCCCCCCCCCCAAGCTTGGCTGGCTGGTCCCCGCGGTGCTGGCGTGGGGCTAACGGTGCTCCCCGGTGCTGGCACGGCCGCCCCAGGGCACAGCCCCGAGCTGGCGGCTGCGCTGCGGACCGGCGACGTCCCTGACTGTGCCCAGGATGAGCTGGCGCTGGCCCGGCAGTTTGACCGCCCTGACCGGAGCCGGCGGTGGAGGGAAGGGCTGGTCAAGTCCAGCTTCAACTACCTCCTGCTCGACCCCAGGTAGGGCCACGCCACCGCCCCGTGCGCCCCCTGAGCTGGGGGGATGCGAGCGGGGACCCCCTGGGAGGCATCAAGCCCCGAATCTGGGGGTTCGCACCCCCAGGACCACCCAGAACCTGCCGCGCCGCTGCCACCGCCTGAGCCCAGCCGAGTGCTTCAGGACCTTCGTCAAAGCCATCTTCTACGTGGGCAAGGGGACACGCGCCCGGCCGTACTGCCACCTCGCCCAGGCGCTGAGCCAGCACCGCGCCAGGAGCCAGAAGGTGGGGTGGGCTGGGGGGGCCTGGGGCCGTGGTGATGGGCGTGGGGGGCTGCACCGAGGGGCTTGAGGTCGTGGTGATGGGCACGGGGGGCTGCACCGAGGGGCCTGGAGCCATGGTGATGGGCGTGGGGGGCTGCACCGAGGGGCTTGAGGCCGTGGTGATGGGCGTGGGGGGCTGCACCGAGGGGCTCGGGGCTGTGGTGATGGGCACGGGGGACTGCAGTGAGGGGCTCGGGGCCGTGGTGGTGGGCGTGGGGGGCTGCACCGAGGGGCTTGAGGCCGTGGTGATGGGCATGGGGTGCTGCAGTGAGAGGCTTGAGGCCATGGTGATGGGCGTGGGGGGCTGCACCGAGGGGCCTGGGGCCGTGGTGATGGGCATGGGGGGCTGCACCGAGGGCTTGGGGCCGTGGTGATGGGCGTGGGGGGCTGCACCGAGGGCCCGAGGCCGCGGTGATGGTGCCCGCTGTCCCGCAGGGCTGCCCCAAGGTGCGGCGCATCCTGGAGATCTGGGCGAGCGGGCAGGGCGTCGTCTCCGTGCACTGCTTCCAGAGCACCGTCCCGGCGGAGGCCTACACGCGGGAGAGCTGCCTCGTGGAGGCTCTGGGTGAGCGGGGCCGGCGGGGGGGAGATGGTGCTGCCCTGGCCCCCCGCCCCTGCCGCGGCTCTCGGCATCGGTTCTGCCGCCAGCCCGACCCCCCGCATCCCTCTCTCCCACCCCACGCAGGAGCCGTGGGGACGCAGAGGGGGGGCTGCAGCCCATCCTGGGGCACACGGGGACTTTGGGGTCCCCGGTTGCCAGCGCAGGGTCTGGGCACAAATCCCCCAAACGCCCATCTCCTGCGGGAAAAGCCGCCTGGGGAGCGGGTGCTGGTGGGGGACGCGGGGCTGCCTCCATCGCTGCGGGTGCCGGTGGGAAGCAGAGGGCTGGGGCCGTGGGTGCCGACCCCGTCCCCCCGAGGCTGAGGGTGCCGACCCCGTCCCCCCGAGGCTGTGGGTGCCGGTGGGAAGCAGAGGGCTGGGGCCGTGGGTGCCGACCCCGTCCCCCCGAGGCTGTGGGTGCCGGTGGGAAGCAGAGGGCTGGGGCCGTGGGTGCCGACCCCGTCCCCCCGAGGCTGTGGGTGCCGGTGGGAAGCAGAGGGCTGGGGCCGTGGGTGCCGACCCCATCCCCCCGAGGCTGTGGGTGCCAGTGGGAAGCAGAGGGCTGGGGCCGTGGGTGCCGACCCCGTCCCCCCGAGGCTGTGGGTGCCGGTGGGAAGCAGAGGGCTGGGGCCGTGGGTGCCGACCCCGTCCCCCCGAGGCTGTGGGTGCCGGTGGGAAGCAGAGGGCTGGGGCCGTGGGTGCCGACCCCGTCCCTGCAGGGCTGCAGACCATCACCAACCAGAGGAAGGGGAACTGCTACGGCGTGGCAGCGAGCTGGCCGGCGGAGCGGCGCCGGCGCCTGGGCGTCCACATGCTGCACAGGGCCATGCGCATCTTCCTGGCTGAGGGCGAGCGGCAGCTCCGGCCAGCGGACATCCAGGGCGGGCGCTGAGCACCCTGGGGTGCTGGGGGACACCCCCTGCCTCCTATCCGAGGAGGCGGCTGCGCTCCGGGCGCGGGTTTTATGTCGTGAACACTGGCGAGAATTTTTCTATTTTTCTACTTTTCTATTTCCCTAGAGGGTGATAAATAAATCGCTGCAGGTCTATTTTTTTTTTTTTCTTTTTTTTCTTTTTTTTTGCTAAGAAATCCAAGCTGCGTGTGATTTCTGGCTTTGCTTCCCCGCTCCGCCGTGCTCCTAGGACAGCCCCCCGTGCCCGCCGCATCTCTCCCCATCATCGAGTCGGAGGCGGCTGAGAATATAACACGGCTTTACTGTGTGAAATGGCACTAACACGGCGCGTGGCTCGGCGGCGGGGTTACGGTGCGCGGTTTGCCCTGGCCTTAGCACAAGCGATGTGGGTACAAGCGACACAGACTCTGTGGCAAACGGAGGTCGAAAAGCCGTGGCCCGCAGCCGGGCACCAACAGTCGCCTGGAGCTGGCTGGGGGGTTGCGGCGGGGGCAGAGCCGCGTTTTGGGGTACGGTTGTATTTCTGGGTACCCTCGTTGCGGAGCCCGGCCGTGCTGCGGGGTCTCCCCTGGCCGGGATGAGGTGGGAGGGGTGTCGCAGGGGAAAGCTCGTGGAAACAATCTGAATCCAGGGTCGTTAAAATTCTCATTATGAGACAGGTCGCGGCAGCAGCGGGCAGGGGTAGGCGCTGGCAGAGGGGCAGCTCTGCCCTGGTGCTGGGACGGAGGGGGTCCGCCTGGGGACACCCATCACACGGGGTCCCCGTCACGCCGGGACCGGCTTCAAAGGACCCTTCCTCTTCTGCATCGCTCGGTTTGGGGAGGAAGGTGGGCTCAGCCTCGGGGAAGGTGCATTGCAGGTGGGTGCCAGCTCTGGTCGGAGCAGCCCTGCCCAGCCAGGAGCCCCTCGAGCTGACCTGGGGTGCCTCGGTGCGGTGCCGGCCCCGGTCGGGGCGAGGTGGGGCCGGGTGGGACGTGGGCCAAGGGTGAGGTTTCCGTGGGACTGGTGGTTTCTTTGGTTTAGATGGGGGGAAATAGGAGGGAAACAAAGCAGGGAGCGGCTCCGCTCTTTGGGGTAGCGGGGAGGCCGGGGCCGTCCCCCGAGCACAGCGTCCTCCCGGCTCGCTCGGGCTCCCGCCCGTCCCAGCGCGGCCGGGAGCCCCCGGACCCTCCGATGGCACCCGAGTCCCCGCTGGACACTTCTCATGTACCTTCTCGGTCCTGCCCGGCTCCTGGCAGCGGGACGTGAAGCGCAGAGGGAAGGAGATGATGGGACCGGTGGGTTATGTACAGAATGGCGTCAGCAGGTAACGAGCGATCAGACAGTTGCGGTTTGCTTCGTTGCTCCCGTGTTGCTCCGAGACCCTGCGGATCCGTACAGGAGCCGTCGGCAAGGACGGACAGAGCGGCAACGCGATGGCGTATTGCTGGTCCCCCGGTGCACGAGGGACGGGTGCGATTCCTGGCAAGGATGTGGTCCGGGAGCGGGTGGTGGGTCCCGGAGTCGTGGAGGAGCTGGAAGCCGGGAAGGGTGAGCAGATCGGACACTGCGGGAGTCGCTGCGTGGCGGCGATGGCTCTGAGCATCTCGAGGATGCGGCAGCGGGAGGGAAGCGGAGGGCTCTGCGGAAGCCAGCGCTGCGGTACCTAAAGCGATGGTGGTTGGGGACGCGACTGCACAGACGGTGGCACCGGGGACCGTGGGAGAGCTCAGGTTTGGCGTTGTCCTCCCCACCGCAGCCACGCCAGCCCCACCACGGCGGGGGAGCTGACGGTCCTTCCGGCCGTGCCCACAGGAGCGGGTCGCCTCCTCGTCCTCATCTCCTGGCCAGGCCAGAGACGAGCTGTGCAGGCAGAGACGAGCTGTGCAGGCAGAGACGAGCTGTGCAGGCAGACCCTCGCCAGTGCCAGGCAGGAGCCGCTGGACGCCACGTGCACGGCTGCTGGCAATAATGGTGGTCCCGTCCTCCCGGCCCCACAGACAGCTCGAGCGAGGCGCTGCGGGGCTCAGAGAGGGAAACCCCGCTGCTGAGGCTGAGGAGCCTTTGGCTTCCCCTTAAAGCAATCCCAGCTCAGCTCCTCCGGCCCTGGCCGGGAAGGTGCCGGAGCCGACACGCTCTCCCTGGAGGAACCCCTCCGAGTTCTTCCCGTTTTGCTGCAGGTGGGACCAGTCTCCCCGCAGCCGCCTCCTCTCCGTCCCCGGGGGGGGGTCACTGCGTGAGGAAAATAATACTACAAAGAAACAGGATGAAGACGCTCCAGTGGCTGCCATGCCATCCCCGAGGGGACAGGGACCAGGTCTGCCATGTTCCTGCTGCCGGCCCCACGCACCCCTACCCAGGGGAGCCTCCGCACTCCGCCACCAGCCTCCGATGCGGCCGGGAAAGAAAATCGGCTGAGCTCCCGGCGAGGGCAGCCTCCGCCGCACCCCTCCGCTCTCGCAAACCCCTCTTCGCTCCGAAACATCTCTCCCATCGGAGCAGCCCGGTCACCGCGTCCCGCCACCTTATTTCTTCTCCCCTTGCCCGTCCCCAGCTGGCGTCTCGGGCTCCCACAGGACGAACTCGTGGAGCAGCGTGTTCACCGTCTCGGGACACTCCATCATCACCATGTGGCTGCCCTCGTCGATCACCTTCAGGAAGGCGATCAGCAGGATCTGGAGGGAGACGGCGGCAGCAGCAGGCGTCAGCGCCGGGACGAGCGCCCTGCCTGCATCGCCGCGTGCTGGCAGGCAGACCCCGGCCCTCGTCCACCCCCCCGGCCCCGCTCGGTCCCCTACCTCGGCCATTCGCTGGTCCTCCTCCACTGGGACGAACTTGTCGTGCATGCCATGGACCAGGAGCACGGGCACGGCCAGCTCCGCGTGGTAAACCTCGTCGCCCTCCGGCCAGTACTGCCCGCTCATCATGGCGCGCAGCACGAAGGAGGACACGTTGAAGGCGTTGCCTTCCTTCAGCAGCTGCTTCTCTTTGGCACCTTGGCGAGCAAAGCCAGCCCTGCGGGACGGAGCCGGCACAGCCAGCGGGTTAGCCCAGCGTGGTGCCGGCCGGGCGCCTCGGCATCGGGGGCACAGGAGCGCGGGGGATGCTGCTGGCAGGACGCGGTGTCCCTGCCCGTGGTGGCTGGAAGCCAGCTTGGCCGGGGACAACCCTCCCCAGCGCCGCGGTGCCGGGACGGCCACTCACTTGAGGAAGCTCCAGGCCAGGCACGGGGACAGGCAGTGCAGCACACAGGTGGGCATGTTGAAGATGGAGCAGAGGCTGGGCTCCAGCGCCGTCGGGCCCCCTCCGTTGATCATGATCACCTTATGGACCAGGTCTGGGTACTCGTGGGCGAGGAAGGTGCAGAAGGACACCCTGTGGGGAGAGACAGAGCATGGGGGCCGTGCTCCAACCCCGTGGCACCGGAGGATGCTGCATCCCAAGGCAGATCCCAAGGATCCATGGCTGCAGCCCAGGCTACACCCTCTCGCCAGACTCGTGCGTCCCCTTTCTGGGGCAGGGTGACCCCAGTCGAACCCGCAGAGCCCGGGCAGAGGGGCTGAGCTCGGGGTTTCGCTCCTGTGCAGAGCAAAGCAGGGTGCTGGGACCCGCTTGGGTGCCTGCTAGCCTGGACCAGCCTTGTCCTTCTGATCTAATCCTACCCAGCTCGGAGCCCGGCTCCGGCTCCCTCTCCTCCCAGCCTTGCTCTCTGCAGTGCTTAGTCTCCATCTAATTGACTTTCTTGGGCTTAATCTATTTATAGGCTGTGCTCCGCCAGCTTCCCTGCTGGAGGACGGGCTCTGGGATTAGCTGGACCCAGGGACACACACCAAGAGGATGTAGGAGATCAGAGCTGAGGGATAAACCCAGAACGGGAAACCCCACACCCCTCCTCTGCTTCTCAGACCCTGAAGCGCAGGATTTGTTGGGCATTCGCTGCCAAGGAGAGGTCGGGGTGGGGATGAATCCATCCCTTCCCTCCTGGGACCGCCCGGTCCCTTACCCGTACGAGTGTCCTATCAAGATATTCCTCTTCTTCGCGTAACGCTTGAAGACGGCCCTCATGTCCTCCGCCAGTGCGTAGAAGGTGTACGCGGCAGCAATTTGGGGAGCCGAGCTGCAGCCGTGGCCGGCCAGGTCGGGAGCCACCACTTCGTAGCCCAGCTTGGTAAAGAAGTCCAGCTGCTCCTTCCAGATGTCCAGCGAGCCACCCACGCCGTGGATGAAGAAGAGGACCACGTCGCTGTGCGTCCCTTTGCAGCTCGTGATCTGCTTCTTGCAGTCGATGTTGACGACTTTCTTGGGTTTACGCTTCCGACGCTTGCCGGGGGCAGCGGCTGCTTCCCGTGTGCCGCATCCCGGCGTGCTGGCGGGACCCTGGGCAGGAGCTTGGCCGGCCAGGTCAGAGAGCTCCAGCTCCACGGTGCTGTTGGGTTCCCCCGAGCTGTTCTGGCAGTGCAGGATCTCGGAGCGGACGGCATCCCCCAGGTTCTCGATCACCAGCTGCCCGTTACGGTAGACGGTGATCTTGCGTTTGCAGTGAACCGTGCCCCGCTCCGGCCCCCCGGGCTGGGTCTCCTCAGGCCCATCCGGGGCCGGGCGGTTGGGCATGCTGTGCCTGACCCGCAGGATCCTCCCCGGCTTCACCTCCATGAAGCTGTAGCCGTTGCTGGACTCAACGCTGTCCAGCGGCCCCACGGCGTTCGTCGTCTTGCCCATCAGGCAGCAGAGGAGCCCATCGGTGATGCTGTTCAGCATTATGCTCCCTGCAAAGAAGACAAGAGGGGGGGGGCAGGAGAAGGGGGGTTAGTCACCAGCTCCAGCACCCAGTGGGGACCTGCTGGGGGTCCTGGCTGCGGCACAGGGGACCAGCGACAGCCCCGTCCCCTCCTGCTTTGCTGCCAGCCCCGGGCAAAGCCGCAGCGGCACAAGCGAGGGCAGAACGTGCCTCCGGGGATGCATCGGGGAGGGGAACGTGGTGCTCCCCAAATGCACAGCCCTCCTCAGCCCCCTGCAAATGGGCCCAGCACTCCCCGTGCAGCTTTGTCTGGGCCACGTCCCTGTCACTGAGCTCATGCGACCTACGCTGGCCCAGCAGAGATGAACTCGAGCGGCTGCAAATCCACGCAGTCCCCGGCACGCAGCCACGGGCCTCCAAGAAGGGATCTGCTCTGGCCGAGGGAAGGAACATGCAAAGAAAAGCCTGTTTGAAATGAAAATGCTATTTCTGGCACCAAATATGGAGCTAAGGAAAGATTCGGCTATGAAAATGCATTATTTATACCAATTTATATGTGTATCTCTAGTCTAAACCACCACTACAAGCAGCGAGAGATGGAAATTACAGGGATGGGAGATAAAAGTTTTAATTAAAGTCACTCCGCAAACCAAGGCTGAAAATAATACGGTAAGAGAACTGGGGGGGGCAGTGACCCAGCGCCCACTTGGGGGGTGGGAAACCCCCTCCCCACATCCCCACCCGGCACCGCGCAGGCTGGGGGGCCGTGGCCCTGTCCTTGCTGTCCCCAAAGCTCATTCCTTGACATTTGCCGTTCCAGGTGCGCTCGGGTGGCTTTGGGAGGGGGCTGCGGACGCTGGGACCACCGAGCCCGGCCGAGAGCGAAGCCAGACCTGAGTAAAGGCAGATGCGAGGTAGGAGAGGCTGGTGGCACCGGGGACACCGGGGCCGGGACCAGAGCCTGATGCCGTCCCGGCGGTGCTGAGGGTGGCTACGGAGGGGGCTGGGGAAGTCCCTGCCTCCCCTGGCTGGCAGCCTGACGCACATTTATTATTGATGAAGCTAAACATGGTGAATTATTGATGCCGACGGGCAAAGAGAGCCGGAGCGGGCACTGCGCAGAGGGGCTGTCCCTGCGGGAGGGGGCACCGGTGGCTGCGGGTACCGACCGGTGGCTGCGGGTACCGACCATGACTCCCGTGGAGGGGAGGAGAAGGAAAAGCGTGTTCCCAGGCGGGAATTTAACGTCTAAATCCCAGCGACACTGTCAGGCGCAGCCCCCTTAGCTCCCCGAACGACCCCTTCAAGTGCACCCGGCAGGATTACGGGTGCTTTGCTGGCAGACCGTGCAAAACAAAGCAAGGGACAGAGGCAGGCTGGGAACGCAGGCCTCCCTCGCCACGGCTTTTATCATTCACTGCATTTGGGGAAGCCGAGCCCTCCTCAGAGACCCCCACGGACCCCAACATGCCCAGCCTGGCCCCCGTGAGCTCCCAGGGACTGGACGGGCTCTGCCGAGAGCTGCTGGCCAGCAGGGAGCCCGCGTGCTCCGGCCCCAGCCCAACACATGGCTCATGGGTTTCCCTGGGAAAAAAAACCCAGCCTGTTTGCTCCAGGCAAGCGATCCGGGTAACGGTTCCCTTGGCAAAGCTGGAGCGGCTTATCCGAGGAGCGCTGCCAGCTCTCGGGACAGCAGCCAGCGTTTGATTCTCGCCCGGCTCTGTCGGGGACGGTGGCCCGACTCCCACGCAAACGCCGTGCAAGGCTCTGGGTGCCGAATTGTCGGGACTGGAAATGCAGCAAAACCGGTCCTGGGTGCTCCTTCTCCCTGCCGCTGGCCGGGGAGCTCCCCAGGGGCTCCCCTCGATGCGGGGCACGGCAGTCCCAGCCATGGCGGTTTGGTACCCAGGCTTGCATCGGCGATCTCTCTTCTGGACACGGGCACATCCGTGCAGGATGAGGCTCAGGGCTCGTGTCGGTGATCTCTCTTCTGGATCCAAGCACGTCCGTGCAGGATGCGGCTCAGGTCCTACAACACCGAGAGCTTTCCCGCAGTCCCCAGCTCGGCAGGCTGGCCGAGCGCCGTGCTAAATAGCTGTGTCACCCGCCGGGCTCCCTTCGCTGCTCTGGGAGTAGACCCATCCAAGCTGATGAGCAAGAGCAGGAGGTCTTAGAGCCCTGGGAAGGATAAGCTAAATCCAGACCTCGCTGGCAAGGGGCTGGTCTGCTCTGCTGAGCCACGCTTCCAGATGGGTGATGAGCCCGAGGAGCTGGGTACCAGAGTGGCCGGAGCCCTGGCTGGAAGATGCCCGGCCGCCTCTGCGCTGGGGCGGACACACCGCTGCTCTCGCCGTGCTTTCGAGCACCAGGTTGGTGCCAGGCTTGGGTTGTTCTTGATCCTCGAGCAGCCCGGAGCTGGTAATGCTGAACAGAGAGATGGGGCAGGCGGAAAACCCAGGGGGAGAGGGGAAACCAGGCAGACCCCGAGTCTCGCAGTCCCCGTGAGCACGACTGCGAGCTCTCTGCAAGCTCTGCCCACGGCTGGCAGGCCACATCCTGCACCTGCGCCGGGTACGGTTTCCCCGGGCTCAGCCTGTGGGACCTGGACATGATTCTGCCTCTGATTTCCATAAAGCCTGGCTTTGCGCTGCGCCTCCATTTCACAAGGTACTAATGATCTCTGTATGGATGATAAACAGGAGTTGTGGCCAAACCACCTCGACATTGATTAACTTCTCAGGATTAACTCAATCAGTCCATCCTGTTCATTTCCAGAATTGATTTGCTGGAAGGCTCTGGCAGTCAGGAGCTCTGCAGGCAGATCCAGGAGCCCAGGCTCAAGCCACGGAGCCACCCTCCAGCCTCATCGGCTCTGGGTACGAGCCCGGATCCCGCTGCAAGAGAGGGGCTATTCGGCAGGACAGGGCCTGGCTCCCCAAGCTGAGATGCCTCCGCGCAGATACGCCCAGGCTGGAGCTTGTGGTCCGGGACGTGGCGTTCCCTGCTGGGTATCAGACTGAGAAAACACCACCCGAATCCCATCGGAGAGCACATCCCGGTCGAGCCGTGCTAGGTGGGAAATGGAGGAACAGGAGGTTAAGCGACTTGACTCGATGTCAGGCTTCATCTCAGGGGCCGGGAGGCAAAGCGCGCCCGTCTCCCACCTCCCACGTGCCTTCTCTAACCCACCACGCCGTCTGCCGCGGCTGATGCAGCCAGAAACATCAAGGGATGTTCCTTCCGCGAGATGAAAAGGCTGAAAAATGAAACCAGATGGATGCGAAGAACTTTGCAAAGATGCTGGTAACCATGGCGATGAGCTGCTTTTCCCCCCCCCCCCTCCATCCCAGCTACCTTCCATCGTCGCCCCCGGCAGAGAGCGAGATTTCGACACCGGTTACATAAGGCCAGGCACAACAATGAGTCAGGCGCGGTGTGAACCTGCCATCAGCCCACGTGTCCCACGAGGCCGAGGACACGGCACGAGCTTGGGATGGCGGACGGCATCGCCCCAAGCTGATACCCACATCCTGGTCCCCCCTAAAATCACAGCTACCCCCAGGAAACTGCTCCCAGCAGAGAGGGGATGCTCGAGGGATGCTGGGGATTAATTCCAGGCGGATGATTTATTGCCCAGGTCCAGACCTCGTCCCAGAGCACCCATGCGGAGTTCTCCGGCTTCACCCTCCCGGCCGCTGCAGTGAATAACCCAGCTGGGAAAAAAACAACTTACTGACCTACTTTGGGCTGCAGCGCCTCAGATTTTATACAACTTGACGGCACCATGTCACAGCTGGAGAAAAATGGGACGAGATGCGACGTGGCAGGATGGAGGGCGGAAAGCCCGACACGGTAACATGACAGGCAGCCACACGGGGCTGACATGCAGTCGGTGGGGCTGACACACAGTCGGTGGGGCTGACACAGAGCCCGTGGGGCTGACACGCAGCCGGTGGGGCTGACACGGAGCCCGTGGGGCTGACATGGAGCCCGTGGGGCTTCCACAGAACCCGTGGGGCTGACACGCAGCCGGTGGGGCTGACACAGAGCCCGTGGGGCTGACATGCAGCCGGTGGGGCTGACACAGAGCCCGTGGGGCTGACATGCAGCCGGTGGGGCTGACACAGAGCCCGTGGGGCTGACACGCAGCCGGTGGGGCTGACACAGAGCCCGTGGGGCTGACACAGAGCCCGTAGGGTGGTGTGTCAGGGCAGCGCTTGCACCACGTCTGCCCCAGGGATGCGACAGCACGGCGTGGGCACGCTTACGGCCACACTGGGATGGGCCGGCCAAGTTGGCTCTTCCCTTGCCATCCCTGCAGAGAAGAGGGTCTCCCCTGCCCCAAACAGCCTCCTGCTCCTGCCTCCCCCAGTGGTCCCGTCCCCGCTGGGTTGCTGGGGATACCCGATGTCCCAAACCTCCAGGGTGTTGGGAATGACAAAAATCTCCGCCTCCTGTCCCGTCCCCGCTGGGGAGACCTTGAATTATGGGCAGGAAAAAGGAGGGCGCGTTTCTCCGTGACAGCCCCCAGGGCCCGTGCCTGCCAAGAGAAGTCCTGGTAAACATTTGGTCCCAATAAGCGAGCCAAGAGCACCGTTTACCGCAGGGGCAGAGCGAGCGGGATTCAGTGCCGGAGCCGACAGCCACGAATCTCCGCATAACCCAGCGAGTCCCATCACCGCTCAGCACCTCCGTCCCCCTCCCTGCACAGAGCCCTGGACCCTCGCAGGGAGTAGCAGGGACTCGTTATCTGCTAATTCCTTGCAAATCCTCAGAGGAGAGGTGCCAGAGAGCAGCATGAGATGTGCTGCAGCCAGAATCTGACCTGCCATAATAATTTGTTCAGCTCTAATCCCTTCCCTCCGGGGCTCGCGAGTATTAATGATGACACACGACACTCCTGAGGAATGGGCAAATATTATTATGCTCTTCCCAGCCTCCCCCAGTCATTCACTCTCTGCAAAGCGGTGAAACTGCAGCATTGAGAAACACATAAAGAGAACGACTGTTTAAGCACCGATCTCAGATACACACAAGAAAACGTTTATGCCGCTTCGTCTCGGTCCTGCAAAGTAAACTTCCCTCTGGGGGAATGTGAAAAAGCCGCTTCAGCTGGTGGCAAGCACCTGGATTTATTGTTAGGCCTGGCTTCCCCGTCCTGATACAATTATAGCAGCTTTATCAGGACAGTCAGGAGTAAGTCGTCAGAGGAAGGCTTTATCAGTCGTACAAATAGAAAACCAAGGAGGCAGCCCTGAAATCCTCAGCACAGGCGGGGATGCAGCCTCCCAGGAGGGGGAGGACCGGTCCCCATCTGCGGGCAGCAGGACTTCGCCGAGGGCCCCGCAGGACGCAGACAAATCGCATTCAGTCAAGAAACGGCACGGCAGGGAAAGCAGAGCGTCTGTAAGACATACGGCAGCCTGGAGCCGCGGCTGGCTGCCTGCCACACGTCTCTCTTTAGGAAGGAAGAAGACCTTGAGAAACAAAAGATTATGCAATGCACAGCAGAGTAACCTGTGTCTGACCTCCGCAAAAACCAAAATCCCGCTTAATTCCCTCCGTTTCCCAAATCTCCTGGATTTCCAGGGGGAGGATCGCCCCCCGGTCCCACCGCATAGCCGCAGAAAAGCCGGCTGGATTCCTCCGGCAGCTAACCGTCTTCCAGCAGCAAGCTGGAAGAAACCATTGCAAGGAGGCAGGAGAAGAAGAAAACCCTGCCCCCTCCGCCGGGCAGCAATGCGTGCAGGTGCCCCCTCGGTCTCCAACCGAAAATCCAAGCAGATTTGACACGCACATAGCAACAGCAGGTCTTCGGGCAGAGCCAGCAATCATTTACTGCAATTGCATCACAACAGAAGCCGTCCCTTAAGTTTTATCGCTGGGCAGCTTTTTATCACCCCGCGCTCAAAGCATGCTCAATATAACAGGGTTATTTAAGCGCAAGCAATGCCGTGCCGCTGCGAGGCTACCGTCTCCCCTTCTCTCCCCGCAAACCCATCCGACGCCTCTCAAATCCCTTCGCATTGTCAGCTTCGAAAAAACACATCTTTTGGCCATTTTGCTCCCCGTGCAGAGCACCTTCCTCCCCTCCGCTTCAGCCCTACATCGCAGCTTGCGCTCCGAGTCCTCCGCACAAAGGGAGAGAGACAGAAGAGGATGCTCACCTCATTTATCGACAAGGATTGTCAGGAGTCGAGGTTGCAAATGAAAGGCTTAAATCTTGCAGGAGGCAAAGGGGGAGAGGAAGAGATGCCCGAGGCGGTGGGAGCCTGTGAAGGATGCAGGGTGCCAGCGCTGGCAGGCTGCTCAGCTTTTCAGCTCCTCCGATTACATTTTTTTGCCTGTTTGGTGGGAAGGATGGAGCGCTGCCTTCAGCTCAGCTCATCTGCTTTAGACCGAAATCTCTCCTTCCATCTTCTCCCCATGAACAGCTTCATAACTGAGCTCTGGGGTTTGGGGGTGCTATTTGTCCTTGTAGTCTATAGCCATAGAAAGCCCCTTAAATCCCTCCTAAAGAGGAGGGCTCTCGGTGTGACAGACAAGGAGACTTGCCAGTCAAAGCAAGACCCAGCGCAGCCCCGCCGCCCGCCCATGGGAGCCTGCCAGGAGCCGGGGGAGCGGGAGGACTCGCCCTGGTTTTTTGCCCCTTCCAGTGGGATGAGTTACCGAGTCCTTTTTTACCTTTTCCCATTTCCTCACCATTCTGGTATTTGCAGCTTCCCAAAGGCCACGAGCGTGTCAGCGCCACGAGCGCGTCGGAGCTCAGCACGGGTGACCCAAAGCGTGAACGTGCAGACCTCAGGGGCCGGGAGGACAAACGTAAAATCGCGAATGTCTCTTGGGTTTATTTTCACGGCCGTGGGTTTGGGAGGGCTGCCGTCGCATCCCCTCACCCCGACGGGCTGACTTCTGGCGGGAACACAGCAAACCGGTGCAGAAAAACCCCAGAGCTGGTGCCTGCTCTTGGCGATACGGCTGGGCTTGCCTCCAGCAAAGCAATCTGAAGGATCTTGTCAATGATCAGAGCAGACAGCGAGGATGACTGAGGTCCCCGGGTTAGCAGTGACTCACCCGCTGACCCCCCAGCTGGCCCTTCTCTTCCTCCTCCTCCTCCTCCTCCTCCTCCTCTTCCTCCTGCACTTCATTTTCCTGCTCTGTAAAACACAGATAATCACATTCGCCTACTCAGGAACGGGCAGAGGCCGAACCTCTCTGTAGGTGCCTTGGCACATCCTCCATGCTGCTGCTCTACCTACATATATATACGTTAGAGGACGAAGGCGATCAGAGAGTCCGGTGCCGGTCCCAGCACCAGCGTACCCTCTGCCAGGCCCATCATGGTGCCTGGCGGGGCTTCCAAAAATGGATGCCGGTGCTCCACGCTGCTTATCGTGACAATTTTGGGGGCAGCCAGAGCACGCTCCTCACAGGCGAGGAGGCCGGGCAGGGAGGGCGGCGGCACAGGCCCCCTATGGCGGCAGGGCCCTGGGCCTGGCCTGGGCCTCCCGCCCCGGAGGGGCCCGAACCCCGGAGCTGGGGCCGGCAGGACCGTCCTGGCAAGGAATAAATTAACCTTTAGAGGCGGCTTTTGCTCTGTTAGCGGCCTGTGGCAGGGACGAGCCCTCCCCGCCGCAGCAGGCCTTGGCGCTTCGCAAGCCCGGGGGGCCCAGGCCGTACCCCGCGGCCGTTGCCATGGTAACAGCGCGGCGAACCCGCTCCTCTCCAGGACTACAAGGCCCATCGGCCCTTGCGGGCAGTGCGTCGTACGTACTTCCTCCTACGCATGCGCATTGCCCGCCGGCCGTCATTGGCCGGGCGGAGGGAGCCAATAGGGAGCGGTGTTGTTGGGAGGGCGGTGTTGCCAGGAGGGGCTGAGGGAGATGGCGGGGCTGGGCCGCCTCTGGCCGCGGGCTGTTGGCGGCAGGTAACGGCGGCCGCCGCCTCCCCGGGAGGGCTGAGGGCGGGCGGGGTGTGGTGTTACCCCCGGGGGGGGGCGAGCGGGCCCTGGGCTGGGGGGGAGACACGGCAGGGGCAGCCCCGTCCCTCACTGCTGAAGAAAAACCCTTTACTGTCCTGTCAGCGGCAGCGCCAGGCTCTCTCTTCTCACTTCTCCCGTTTTGTTGTTTTTTTTTTTTACCTTTTCCCCAAGATTTTTTCTACCGCAGCAAGCTGCAACCTGCCCTTTCCAGCTCCGAACAGCCTCGCTCCTCTCAGGTTCCCTGGAGCCGCCTCTCCGAAGCCATCTCCCCTTCAAGGCCGTGGGTGTCTGCCCCGGCCCCGTGTCTTCCTGGAACCACCAGCAGATCCGCACAAAAGCGCGTGGGAACGAGTATCAGCCGAACAACCGCAAGCGCAAACGGACCCACGGCTGGATCAAGCGCATCAGCACGCCGGCCGGCATCGAGGTTATCCTCCGGCGTATGCTGAAGGGCAGGAAGTCTCTGAGCCACTGAGGGCTCTGCCCGCGAGGTCGATTTGGTGTAGAACAAGCCAGAATCGAGCCCTAGAGCTGCCACGGCGTTGGAGTGACCCGCTCCGTGCCGAGGGAGACCGCGACGAGCGGCACGTCCCTCTCACGTGGGGAGCGTGCGAGGAATCGCGCTGACGTGAGGGGTGGCCTCCGAGGGCTTTTTAAATTGTAAAATTATTGCCGCTTTGTATACGTGATTCCGAGATGAACTTGTGAAAACACGAGCTGTAATTAAAGCCCAGCGACTCGCCTTGAACTTCGTGCGCTAATTGTTAATGCCAAACTAACGGGGGGAGGAAAACTGGCTTGTTCACGGGGTTGCGGCTGCTAGGGAGTATTCGGAAGGATGGCACGAGCGCGGAATTAGGGCTGAGGGTGGAGGGAACTTTGGTTTCAGTTTGACACCGGCCATGTCGGCAGCGCCTCTGCCTCCTCCGCTCCTCCATCCCCCCGAGGTGCTTCAGGACCGGGGTCCCGCTTCTGGGCTGCAGCCCTGGGCTGGGGCCGGGGTGGAGGGGAGGAATTGCCTTCTCCCGGCCGCTGTTCTCCCAGCGCTGCTAATGAACTGCCTCGTTCCCGCCGCGTAATGAACAGCGCCTTCATTAACGAGGGCCAAGGGAAATAGAGGCACGGACTACACCTCCCAGCGTGCCCCGCGGCCGGCACCACATCCGGGTCCTGCCGCCCTGCACCACCCCCCCCACCCCCCCCCCCCCCCCGGGCCTTCCGAGCGGGCATTTCCTGCCTCAACCTAACCCCACGCTCCTCAGCGCCGCGATGAGTGACAGGCGCGGCACCCAGTAGAAGGAGAGAGTGGCGCGGCGCGGGCCAATAGGAGCGCGCGGGGCGGGCAGCGGAGGTAGTGGGTGGGTTGAGGCGCGGCGGCGGGGGAGGGGTGGCTCCTCACGGCTGGCGGCGGCGAAGATGGTAGGTGCCTCGCGCCCCCCGCCCGAAATGGCGGCGACCCCGGCCCGGTGCCGTGAGGGGGCCGCGGCCCGTGGGGCCCCGCCGCTGCTGCCCCACCGGCCTCCCCCGCTGCCCCACCCAGCCCGGGGAGGGGGGAGGCCCGCGGCCGCCGCCTCCGGCCCTGCAGGGCCCGCACCCTCCGGCGTCCCCGCCCGGGGCCTCAGCGCAGGCGGGAGGGTGGTGGGACTGCGGGGGCCCCGGCCTCGGCCCCGGCCTCGGGCTGGGCACCCCGGGGGAGGGTGTGCCCCACCCTCCGGGACGGGGGGGTGCGGGGGGCCGGGGCACCCCAGGCCAGGGGTGTTGCGCGTCCCTAGTGACGGGGGGGTGCGGGGGGTTGCTGCGCCCCGAGCCGGGGGTGTCCCACACCCCAAGGGGTGGAGGGCTGTAGCACCCCAAGATGGCGGGACTCCCCACCTCCGGGGGTGGGGGGCTAAGGAGGGTAGATACAGCCTAAGCTGGGGACGTCCCCCCTCTCTTGGGATGGGGGGATGAGGGGGGGCTGGGAGACCCCAGGCTGGGGGTGTTCCCCCCTTCTAGTGATTGGGGGGGGGCTGTGGTACTTCAGGGTACGGGCTGTTCCCCACCACGGCTGGCTCCCCTGGCTGTGGCATTTCCCCCCCTTCAGGGATGGGGGGCTGGCAGCAGCTGGGGCACTGCCAGGGTGCGGGGTGTTTCCTCCACCCTCCCAAGGCTGGGGGGCAGAAGGGGGAAATTGGGGCACCTGTGAGGTGTGGGGTGCTCCCCCATCCCCAGGGCTGGGGGCTGTGGAGGTTGTTCAATGCTTTCTGTGCCCCCTAAGCAGGGACTTGGTCTGGTGCCTGAGCATTTGGTGGCGGCTGTCATAGCCAAGAGGCTTCCATCTCCCTCCCTCCCTTCGTAGCGACGTAATAATTTTTAGAGAAAGGGGGTTTTCCTTCTGCCCCTCCGCAAGCTCCGTAACTAAGGGGAACAACAGCGGCATCCCTGTGGTTTCCGTGTACAGGCGTACCGTGGCTGAGAGCTCAGGTGGCCATTCCCGAGCCTGTGTTCGTGGTTTTCCTCTAACCTGTGTCCACGTGTGTGTGCATCATGCTGGGACAGAGCCCTGCTTTCAGCACCTGTGTGCTGGGCCTCGTATTGCTGAGCGTTGTTACTGCGGTTCCTTTCAAAAGCTGAGAATGAGGCACATATATATATATATTTTTTTTTTTTTTTTTCCACCTTTCTGCTTTTAGATGAGGACTATCGTCTGTAGGAAGCTGAGCACCCTTCTTCACACAGGAAAAGTAGATGCATCTTATGTCTACCTCACTTCCCAAATCATAGAAGGAACAAGTGTTGTCTTCTGAGGTTGCTTAATTGCACCTGTTTTGCAGGTTTTTTTTTTGAGTTTGCCTTTCCCCAAAGAAAATGAGGCATCTGCTCGGTTTGGGTGCTGGTTTTTCACTTCCATGCAGGATGCTCCATCAGCTTCACTAGCTTGGCCGGGGTGTGTTTTCCTTGGTTAAAGAGTGGCAGAAGGCACGCAGGGGGAACGTTTCCTCATGTGACATTATACGGGAGGTATGACTCGGTGTGCCTTGTGCGATAGGTGCGTAAACATGGCAGTGACCTGCTGGGGCTTATTTATCTGGTGCCCTTGGAGCAGATAAGGATCATTGCACTTGGAGTATTGTCTAATTCTGAATATCCAGGAATACGACTCCAGGCAATTCCCCTCAGGGAGCCTTTTTGGTGATCTCTCAGATCGTATCAGCAGATAGCCGCTGAAATGTGTGCGTATCCAGCAGGATTATCATTATCAGAGGGATAGTCTGTCACTGACAACCAGGCTTTTCAGTTGAACTGGTGATGAGTGCTTAACGTGCTGGCTGGAGCCTGGGTTGGAGAAATGTCCGTCTTGCGTGCTCAGTCGTTTTGGTGTCCCTGTTGTTCTGCTCTGGCTAAGTTCTGGCTGAGCGGTGGGCACTGCTGGTGGGGCTGGAGCTGGTCCACCCAAGCGACTGCTGGCCTGAGAAAAGGAAAGGTGGTGGCCGAGAGCCAGGGACGCTCGTGGCTGTTAGAGCTGAGGTCTCCAGGTGTTGTCTGAGTGTAGGAAACTTTCTGCTTGCGAGTCTGCACTTAGCTGGTATATATCCTGCTTCACTTGTTCATATTGTAGAGGGAGGGGGGGGGACACCACATCCACCATTTAAATTGCATTTTGACTGATAATTTTAACAGTATTTTTGGACGTACTTACTGGACGTAACTCACCCTGCTGTAAAAGTCCATTAAAAGACTGTGGAATTGCTGGTGAGAGCTGTGGTCCTGCTCGCCCAGCCTCTTTCCAGGGAAACATGGGATCTGCTAGCCCAACTCCCTGGCTGGAAAGTAGGGATCCCTGGAAAGTAATAAAAATAGCTGGAAAGTAAAAAGAAAGTTGTTGGTTTGTTTTTTCCCCTAAGAAGCTGGAAAGTAGGAATCCCTGGCTGGAAAGCATAAGGAACTTGGGGTGAGCTGTCGCTTATTGAAGAGGTACTTGAAGTTGTGTGCTCCTAAATAAGAGCAGTTATTTTCCATTCTTCTAAGTGGTAATAAAGCCAAGTAGTTGTCAGGCTTTTGCTGCAATACAAGAAATCAAGGACGTGTCTGTCTCTCTCTCTGGATTAGGCTGGTGTAGCAGAGCAGGTTACTTTGTCATAAAAAGCCTGCAAATTTAATGCAATGGGAAGGTGAGATGCTTTGAAATGTAACGGGATATTTTTAAAGATCCTCAATCCTTTTAAACTGAGTAATATAATCAGTAATTCTTAAATCTGGGCTATGTGGAGAAAACTGTGTCTGGCTGTGTCTTCAGAAGTCGTTAAAGGGTTCCTCATCCTCTTCAGCCTGGGAGTCCTCGGGTAGTGTATGGGTTCACTAATCGGTGCCGGCTGTGGATGTCGGTGAGAACAGATGAACAGAGAAATCCATCGTGGCAGGAGGGGAAAGTGGTGAGCTGAGAGCACAGCGCAGTCCAAAACCAAGGGCTTCTGCTATAGCAGAGCCGGAAGATCCTGCCTTAATTCCTGAGCTCAGCTGCGGTACGGACGTTACGCAGACGAGCAAGCGATGGACTCTGTCCTGGAGAACTCACGACCGAAGGCAGTGAAGGCACAGGGAAATAGTGGTGGTCCTGTGGGGGTTAAGATGAGCAAGAGAAATTTGAGATTTGCTGTTTGAACCCCAAGTCTGGTATTTTAACAAGAGTATTTCTAAAACCAGGCATATGGGAAGGGTTGAACGTGGAAGATAGAATGTCAGTAGAGTTCTTTTTAAGAACAAAAGTATGAATAATATTTTCTGGTTTGGCTAATTATAGCTCTTTGTTTTGAATTAAAGATGCAGTGTTAATAAAAATAATGCCTTCTATTTAAATGAAAGCAATCTCTTCCAACCTAGGAGTTTTGTAGCAGTGGTGTCCATTTATTTGTTGCTTCTAACACTGAAATTAAATGACTTCTCATCTGCTGCTTTACTGTCCTTTTAACGTTGCTTATAAGCAAGGTGATGTATGTCCTGGAGTAGAATCCTTTAGTGTTCAGTATAACAGGCTTTGAATCTTTAAGCAAGCATCGTTATGATACAGGTAGCTGGTCTCAGGGCCTCTCTCTCTGCTCATCACACAGGTACATCTTATATTTATTACCCATTTTCTCTTTACTTTAAAGACATTGCTGGGCATCTTCCTTTGTCTCTGCTGTGAGTAGAGAGACTCCAACACACTTGTAAGCTCAGTTTTTCTCCTGAGCCCATAATGTTCTCCTCCCGCCCTCCTTTTTCACTTTGGAGAAGGAAATTCCTGTTTCGTGCTGCTATGGCTTAATTAAACCGGGAGGGCTCTGCAGGGTTCCGGTGGCTGCTTAGCAAATAGCTTTGCTGGCCTGTATGATCAACGGTTTTGTTGTGAGTGGTGATCTAACCACTTCCACCAAAACTTGTGATTTTTTTTTTTTTTTTTTTTTGATGTACCAGTAGCCTTGACGCCTGTAGGGATGTGATCCTTCAAAAAAAAGAAAAAGTTGGGCCAGGCTGATAAGTGTGCGATGAGGATTGGGCTTTTGAGGCCGGGTAGGCTTTCGTTGCTCTGTGGAACCAGCCTTGGTCCGTAGCAAAGAACGTTAACTGGGAAAGCGAAAGAGCAACTAGTTTGATATGGTGTAATATTCAAGGACTTCAGACATCAGCGTAGCGGTGGCAGTTTCTCCTGCGATGTTGTGATTTGTGCTGGTAAAATACTGTGAATTCTGGTCTACATCAGTGGTGTTTGTATCTGTGTGATGCAAATCTTCCTTCTGTTAGAGCTCACCCAGTTGGACACACACCTCTTTTTAATCACCTATATGCCAAAAGGTATTTAATTAGCAGCTTTCTGACTGAATTACGGAACTTTGGAGATATAACGAGCCAAATGCAGAAGCTGGGGGTTGGCTTACTTTACAAAAACAGTTTTGGGTGGGGTTCAGCATCCGACAACCATCTCGCTAGCTGGGACCTGGCAGCATCCTTCAATTCCTGCAGTTGTTTATCTGAAAGACCTGAGCGACTCCTTCAAGGATCAGCACAAAGCAAACAGCAACCAGAATATCGCTCTTTCATTCCTCAGCTGCTTCTTTGTTTGTATTCTGTGTCTTTTTAGGCAGATTTTTTGAAAGGATTACCGGTCTACAACAAAAGCAACTTCAGCAGATTCCATGCGGATTCTGTATGTAAAGCATCCGTAAGTATTTCCACATCCTGGTGCTTTGGGGAAAGGTTTTCTTGCATGGCTCAAAGGATACTAGAGTGAAATAAACTTGAAATGAATATTTTTTTTTTCTTAAAAAAACCCCCACGTATGATCACAGCTGATAGTTCATGAGTTGAGATTGGCAAGAAAAACTTCCTGCCTGCTTTGGTGAGGAATGTGTCATCACATCAGCCAAACCACATCTGTGGTGCTTTCTTTATGTATACGTGCTTTAGTAATAGTCTTATGCCCTGAAAAACACATGAAAAATGGACCTTCTTCTTTATATGTGTGTTTTAAAAAGCTGTAGCTGCACAGTGTCAGGTAACAGGGCAGAATATCACAATGCATTTGTAGCCGGCGTTAAAGAGAGCCTTTTGGTTGGTTTAGCTGCGGTTGGGTTAAAAATCACCTTTTTGCTGTCTTTGTTCTGTAACTGTTCTAATTCTTCTACAGAATAGAAGACCATCGGTATATCTTCCCACAAGAGAATATCCATCTGAACAAAGTAAGTCTGCCCTGCTAAAGTTTGAGGTTTTTAATAACTTTATTCTGTTCTAATATTAAAAACCTGGCATACACATAATCTCCCTTATTTTAAACTTCAGATCAGGTGATATTATTGAACTGTCACCACAGTGATTAGCAGTCTATGTCTAGTTGTTGATTTTTGTGCTTTTCCTCTATCCTTATTAAGTGATCGGTGTCCTGCATACCGTCCTTTTATTAAAAAGGACCATGCTTAGTACGTGAAATAATGTGGTGATCGTTGCACCGTTTTAAAAGTCATCTTTAAAATGACCTCAGTATGTTTCTCTCTTTTTTTTGGCAGTCATAGTTACAGAAAAGACAAATATACTTTTGCGTTATTTACATCAGCAGTGGGACAAAAAGGTATGGTTGTGTTTTCTTAATATTAACGTTTTGTCTTGATTTGCTGACTCGGGCTAATTGAGCTGAATATTGATCACAATCAAAATATTGAAGATTAATGAAAAGAAAGTGCGAACTGCTCTTCAGCAACAGATAGTGTAAGGAGGCTCTGTCTCTGCACAACACTTAAAAAAACCCAAACCACAACTACTACTTCCCTTTCAATTTAAGGGACGTTAACTCAGTGTTTAGTCTAGAACTTGGGAGACTGCAGTTTCGTCTCCCACTTACACAAAGTTTTCCCTTGTGACCTTGGCAAATTGGTCTCCCTGTGCCTCAGCGTCTACTTTACAGATAGGGTAAAGCTGCTCTCGCTTCCCAGGACTGTTAGGAGAAGACAGATGAGATTGTACAGAATGTGAATGCACTAATGAGGCTGTGTAAGTACCTTGGGTACAAAATCTGAGCTCTTGTATGAGGAACACACAAATTAGCGTGCTCTAGCTAGTGTTTGAGACTAGGAGGCTGGGATACCTGGGTTGGGAGTACTGGGAGCAAGGCGATGGCTTAGGAGTGGAGACGTCGAAGCAGTGAGTGTAATCATGGGCAGAGCAGAAGGTTGCGGAAGAACGTAGAGAGAAAATTATAAGGAACCTTGAAGCTGGAAAGAAAGTATTTGTGTGTGACAGAAGGCTTTGGGAGATTTTGATAAGTTCAGGGACTGACTCAGAGCAGTGGGAAAGAGGATCTTACTCATGTTTATGGAATACTTGAGATCTATGAATAAAAGGTGCTGAGATCAATGATTGGAGTTTTAGTCCCACCCTCAAATTTGAAGAACAATCTAGAAGGAGTACCTTTCGGCTTCGGTCAAAATCCTCTTCAGTGTTTGTTTCAGCGTGTCAGTTGGGTCATCACAGCACTATATTCCATCCAAAAACTTCTACAAACAAGAATTTGTTCTACCGACACTAGCTCCCACCAGAATCTAAGGCTTTGGAGAGTTTCACTGTGGCTTTCTCTGTCCCAACAGAATGCAGCAAAGAAGAGAGATCAAGAGCAAGTGGAAATAGAAGGTGAGAATTCGGCGCCACCACGGAAAATCGCTCGGACAGACAGCCAGGATATGAATGAGGACACTTAAACTCTTGGCTTTCTCCTCTACTACTTTGCAGGCGCTTCCTGTTTTGTCTCAAAGTGTGTAAATTTTGCCCCTTGCCCCCATCTCTCACCCCTCCACTATGCAGCCCAAACCACTTCTGACTTCATAGGAGCCAATGTATTTATTTTTTTTTTTTCCCCTCTCCATTTTTTATTTATGCCATAAAACTTACGGAGCAGTGGTGGAACAGATCAGTAAATGATATAGTATAACCTTAGTTCCTCCTTTCTAAAAATATACACTGTCACTTTCACAGGTTTTGTTGAATCTGTTACCTAATCAACCAGATCTAGCTATGGGAGCCTGGGTGGGAGACGTGGGTTATTCCAGAACCCTTCAGCGGTATAGGCTTTCCGATTCATGTACCCGTTGACATATTACAAGTGGTTAACTCTTCTTTGGATGTGCCCAGGCCATCCATAAGTGTGGGGCCTCGCTATTTTTCACAAATATTCTGAAACTGGCACTGCACTAAAAAAAAAAAAAAAAAAAAAAAAAAATCATGGGTGTCATTTAGGGTTATGTTGATCTTAGCAAACATTTTGTCAACTTGATATATCAGTTGTATTCTTTTGGCCTGTTCTGTAAAGGCCACGGTCATTTGGCAGCGTACATTGTCTCATGCATCAGTGGTCCTGGAGAATTCAAGTGAAAGGTGTGTTGCTTTTGTTGCTCTTAAATTCTAACCGTCTCTTGGTCTTGAACAGACTGATATGTGCAACTTCTCCGTTGGAATAAAAGGATACTCTTATCCTATTCTGAGTATTTGATCAACAGTGTATTTAAGCAAGAGCTGATGGAATGGAGTTGGGTAGGCACCCTGCAGGCAGCGCTTGGCCGGATAAGCCTGGGAGCACCTCGGCAACTAGATCTAGTTCTCTGTCTCAACTGCCGGCTCCGAGTAATGGTACGTTGTATTTTCCTGCGATATTGGCATGTCTGGAATGGAGTCCAGGACTTGGAGTTGATCAAAATGTGAGCTTCCATGGTCTCTGATGAAGACCAATCTCTTTTGGACTGTGACAGTTCAGTGCCTGTTGCCTGTAACCCTTCACTGACTCTTCAATAAGAGCCGAAATGGAGACCTGTAAGTCGTCTGGGTGGATTCGGAGGTTCAGAGACTAAAAGGAGATGAGCATCGTCACCTGAAGGGGACAGGAAAGGTGTAGCTTAGTAATGATGTCTTGTCTGCTTTAACGTAAGAAGCTGACTTCACACTGTGTTAGTTTAAATTGTTGCATTTATAGCTGTGTTTTTTCCTTGTTCACAAATCCTAAACACCAATTCAAGAAATTGCACGAACATTTTTCTAGAGATCCTGGATAAGCTTCGTTCTGAGTGGCTGCGAGCTTTGAGGGTTTCTGCTGTCCCCTTCTCCACGGCATCCCTGTCCAACCGGGGGATGCCACGTGTTCAGGTTTGGGGGCGAAGGGAACACGAAGGGAAATAAACTGTTGCTGACAACCGTATGTCGCAAGGCAGAACCTTAGGAAGAGCAGGGCACAGCTCGCGTTGCATTTTTAAATGTACGTTAGGCACCAAGTTTCGGATGCAGTGAGTGAATTTAACTTAACACTGAGTAGTTTAGAACTTTGTATCTGCCTCAAAAAAACGTTACCTTTTTGCTATGGCAGTAACCTCCAAATTACTGGAATGTCGCTGAAAATGCCAACTGTGTTGGTGAAGATAAAATATGCTTGGGTTGCCGTGTGATTTGCTGGCGATTGCAAGAGGACTTCTCCCAGAGTTACGCTGTCAAAAAGTGCTTTTGTGCAAAGTGCAAGACGTTGACTGAAGATGCCGTGTTCGCACCCGGCCTCGCAGGGATTATCTGAAGCTGAAACTGAAGAATCCTTTGAAGAGCTGTGAGAAACCAAAAGAGGAAACGAACATGCAGCTGGTTGGTAAAGTGTGACCAATTTGTGTGTTTAGCAAAGCTTGAGAGCTGCAACCTTGCAGTAATGTTTGTACAGTGCTTTAAAGTTGTAAAATGCTGTATAATTCTTGATTGATATGGCAAGGTTTGAGCTTTGCTGACTTCTCTGCTAGACAGAGTGATGTACTATTAAAGAGAGTTGGCAGTTCCTTCCTGTTGTAAACCCCCGTCTTTGTTCCCTCCGTGTCTCTTAAAAATGATCTTGTTGGTTATGGGAGCCTTTGAAATATTTCAGATATTTTTAGGAGGTGAAAGAAAGTTGCCTTTTTAAAGTAGTTCTGAAGTGATGGAGAAACAAGTCTTCAAGGGGACGTGACTGTGTCAAACTGGTTGTGGTTTTTTTTTTTTTGCATTGGTGGCTGTGTACAAGCCGTATGGATTTCCGATACCCGCAGCGAGTCTTTCTACATCCCATCCGATCTGAAACGAGAGCTCCCTTCCTCCCTCCTTCCTTCTCCAACTCGCTTTCCATGCTGCTCCTGGCTCAAGAGTGCTGTCCTCAAGCTATTGCACTTTGATCCTATATTCGCGTCTGTTTAACACAAGGGTAAGTGTATCGGGTTTGAACGTTGCATGGAAGATCTTACTTGCCTAACTGTGACTTCCTGGTGCCTTAGTGCATTGAAAACAACAACAAAAATGTTTAAAAAAAAAAACAACACAACACCCAAACCCTGGGTTTTTGCTGACCGCACTGTTTGTATAATACCTAGCTCCTCTGACTTCCAACTCTCTTGTTACAAAGTGACTGAGATTTAGCGACCCTCAGGGGTTTTTGTATATGTCTGCATAGTGGTATTTTTATTGTTTCTGTTACCAATGTATACTAAAGGTTTGGTTTTTTTAATGAAAACTTGAGATACTTGTCAGAGATCAGAATTTTGGGGTTTTTTTAGTTGAATAGCGCATCTTTTCTCAGAAGTCCAAGTAGCAGAAACGTGTTTCTTGACGTTAGGGGACGATGAGTCTGTCTAGGGGCAGCTCCTTCCAGCAGACTCTCCTGTTTGCAGGCGTCTGTCCTGTATTAAACAGCGCTGAAGCTTGTGCCCAATGTGAGCAATTAGATGTATGCCGGGTAAGTTTAGAATAATCTAAAGTTAGGCACTGCCTTTTTCTAACACAAAAATACACTAGTGACTAATGTGCAGGGAAATCAAGTTTTGTTTAGGTTAATTCTTGATAGCATATGATCACTTCTTTTTTTTTTTTAGAGGAGAAGTAGTAACAAAAAATAGTCACGTAAGAGTTAGAGATGGGAAAATGTTGAAAGAAAGGATAGACTTTAACATGTTTTGTCCTCTGCTGTGAATTCACACGTAACTGTGTGTCTGAGCAGCAAAGTCTGTGTTTATTTGCATCGATGGCTGACTCCTGGGGTTTGCTGGGTCAGTTTATTTTGTCAGAGTATGTTCGGTCAGGTAACGTTGGCGTGTTCAGCTCTCGAGGTGTTTCCTGTTTCTATCCTTGGAAGTTTTTCGAGACCCTAACGAACGGTGCCCTGAGCAACCCGCTCCGCGTTCGGTATCGCCCGTGCTTTGAGCAGGAGGCTGGAGGTGACCTCCCGGGGTCCCTTCCAACCGATAAACACCGGGAAGTGCAAAAACGCAGCCCAACCTGCGGCTGGAAGGCTTGTTTTTGTACAAAGCTGGCGAGCTGTGGAGGACCGTTAGCAGAGCTTACGGAGTCGGCAAGCATGTGCAAAAGGTTTTGACGAGCCCTGAAACCGCATTGTGCTATAAAGAACAGCGAGCGGCAGGATGGAGATCCAGACCGGGAGGGGAGGAAGGGAGCTGCTTGGCTGCCCATCTGCCTGAGGCTGCGACTCGGCTTGGACCGAGGCTGTCGTGGGTTTGAACTCTTTACCACAGGAGTATTTAACGTGGGCAGAAGTTTTTAGATGCATTTCACTACGAGGATGCATTTAGGATGCATTTCACTGTAAGAGGACAGGCTTTTAGAATCATTTAGATATGTTAGATGTGATTTAAAACAAAAAATGACTTGTTTTCTTAGCCTTGGCAAGACACGAAGCACCAGCGGCGTACTGGTTTGGATGCCTGGCATGCACGTCCCGATGACTGTTGGGAGCTGGTTGCCGAGCCGGGTTGTGATGAATCCAAAGGGCACGCTTAACCCGAACGCTGTTTTCTGCCATCCTGGTAAATGTGCCAAGCTGTTAGTAAACTCCACCTGCACGCAGTTGTTCGGGGTTGTACTGACAGCTCTGTGAGGCTGTGAAGTTGGCTTTGGAGTAGGATTGGCTGGAAAATGGGTTTCCTTCCCTCTCCGGTGCGTGCCTTATGCAGCAGTTCACTTGTCGGTGTTTGGACTGTTTCCTGTAAGGCAAATTTTGAACATGCTGGACGTTAATCTTAAAATTTTCACTCTATGCTAGGGAGTTATAACAGGTGTAACTTCAAAGCTTTATTTTTTGGTGAGCTCCTTGACACTGGCCTTAAGGGCAAAGACGAAGCAGGAGTCTTGGATTTTTTCTAACACTGCAGCTATCAGCTATGTTACCATTTACCGTTTCCTGGCTTGTTTGTATACCACTAGCTTCATTTTTTGTTTTTAAGATTTTTTTGTTTTAAAAAGACCTGCATATCTATAATAGGAAAACTAATTTGTTTTCCTGGATTAATGACATCAGCCTGGCAGCAGAGGAATTGTGCGACACACTGTGACCAGAGGGGTTCCAGCTGATCTCTCTCCGTGTCGGGTTTTGTCTTACTTTTTTTTTTTTTGGATGTGTAACAGAGTGGGAAATCCTTTTCTTTAAAGAAGAGAGGGTTGCGTTTACCTGGGAGCAGCTAAGGGTGTTTTTGGGAGCAGCGCGGAGGATGTGCTGGCTGCTGTGCCCAGAAGGGGCTCTTGCATCATGGCTTTGGTTAAGCACAGCCTGACCTTCATGCCGTGCTGACCGCGCTTTCGGGTTTCTCTGCTGCTGGTTCGCAACGTCTGTGCCCTGACAGCGGAGAATGCAGCCCCGGGGTCTCGTCTAACAGCTGATCTGGGATGTTTGCTGCTAGTAATCACCCAAAAAGGCTGAGTCAGCAGCAGGCTATCCAGGTGGACTGGCTGTGCCAGCTGACAGCTTACTTATGGGTCTAATGGTTGCGTCCAGCCTACACTAAATGACTTACTGTCACAGCGGCGGCTTGCAGAGCTCGTCCTGAAACGCGTGCGCTGGCAGCTGAGTTATATTTTATATGAAAGATGTGTGTCATCTGGAGAGTTTAATGTCAGGGAGGAGGTAGGACTTCTAGAACCTCATCTTTTTTTAACTACTGGGGGAAAAAAAACCCATCTTCTAGATTTTGAAAAGGCTGAACCTGGCCTGCAGGGAAGAACATCTTTAACTGGAACAAGGGAATGAAATACCAGCTTTCTAATTCTCTTTAACACTGAGATTCTGTTTTTAAAGGCAAAACTTTCCTAGTGTGTCCCCAGGTATGAAGAACTAAGGCTTCATATCACATGTATGATTTTTTTTAAATTTTTAAATTTTTTTTTAGAATTGGGTTGTTCTAGGAATTAAAAGTCTTATTGGCAGTCTTAATGCTTTTTGAGGAGTCTGGGTGGCTTTAACCTTTGTGGTAGAGTTCCACGTTTTGCTGATGTAAACCTGAAAGTTGTTATTCAGCTGGCGAGATCGAAGGGCAGCACCTTTAAGACTTGACCCTATTTCAAATCAGGATTTTATTATTTATTTTTTTTTTCATACGGGAGGTGGCTGGCTGAATCAGTTGGGTGTGACGTAGGGTGAGCGGGCATGCCGGTGGACCCGCGTTTGCTGCTGCGAACGCTGTGGTTGCGGACGAGGTTTTCCACAGGTCATCACCTGCTCTCGTGCTCCTTCCCCTAACCAACTCCTCGGCAGCATTCGGAGGCGAGAGACGGCCCCGCTCCTCGGCTCACCAGCCCCGTAGGAAAGCGAAGCTGCCCTACAGCTGCCTTGTGCACGATGAGGACGGTAATTTGTGCTCTTCGTGCTATAACTCTGCTTTTAATTTCCTCGCCTTCATGACCGAAGCAAACTTTATTTGGCTAGCGACTAGCAGTAGTGTTTCACTTTGCCTCGTTGCTACCAGCTCCATAAACGACTCGTCCCTGTTTGCTCTTCGGTGAATCGCAGTGCTGTAATCCCTGGGACGTTGCTGTTAAACGCACACGGTGCTTTTATTTTTTTTGAGAGACACGATATTGGACCGTCCAACAGGTCAAATACTCTCCCCTGCTTTGATAAGCAGCACGCGTGTGCGAGTGTGAAAAGGGGTGAGGGGCTGGGGAGCATCGAGGCAGCGGAGAGAGCCGGTGGAGAGCAGGGTTAGCTGTTTTGTTCCTCAGCGATGGCTCTCGGGGATGCAGGGACGTGGGATGACTAATCCCTTACTGTAAGAAATAGCATGAAATCGGAATGGATGGTCAGAGCTGAGTCACTGCGTTGTCCGTGCGACAGTTGTGCTGATTTCCAAACGCATTCGTATCTTATTAATCAGCTCCCAGCGTGCCGTTAACAGGCTTTATTGGGTGTTTTTAGTTAAATCAACCCGACCTTGGCCGGTCGCACATCACGGCTGAGCGTCTGAGAGCGGCTCAAAGCTTTCTGTTGTCCGCAACTGCTTTTAACTCCTCCGGTCCATCCAGCACACGCAGTCCCAGGCTGGTTTTTGCAATGCAGCGTCGAGCTCGTGAGTCTGTGTTACTTCCAACCTCTCTTTGCAACTTGAATTTTTCCTCTTTTGCAAAAATATTGTCTTGTGGGGCTGGGAGGAGGTGGTTTTTCCTGAAAGCTGCATGTTGGCAGAAGGGCTGCCCTCCTGGAGCGACTGTAAATACACTGTTAGTCGAATGTCATGGCCGTTGGATTTTTTTGCATTTATTTTTAAACTATTCCATGTTTGATACTGTGTATAATAAATTTGCAGAATTTAGAGGATTATAACGTTCTTCATTCTTCCTCTACCTGACAATACGCGTGAGAGCTGTGGTGCGGCTGCCGGAGGATGCTTGGCATCGAACCGCGCCGGTGGGGCTTGTCCTTGTGTCGCTGCCTCGGAGCTTTGCCCTGCGTTAGGGGACTGTGAAGGGTGGCAGCGTCCCTAACGTCCCCTTCCACCTTCCCCAGGGACAGGAGACCCAAGACTTGTCCCCTGCTGAGCAGATGCGCTGTGCAAGCCGCTGCGGGCAATAATTTAGCCCACGCCTCAGGCTTGTTGAAATATATTTTTATTGCATTTCTGCAGGTTTTACAAAAATATGACAAAATAAATTAAAAAGAAATAAATAACCCCCTTCATTTCTTTTAATTTCTAAAGAAATAAAACACAGCAAGGGGAAAAAAAAAAAAAAAACAAAACAACAAAAAAAAACCCAGAACAAAACCAAAACAACTTAACTCTTCCCTCCTTTGTACAGTAACTGCCCGGAAGAGTGAGATACCAGACAGGCGGCTGCTTGTAGAAATACTTTGTATAGAGAAATGTTTAAAAATGCCCTGGACTTGCGGGGTCCTGGCAGCAGCGGGACCCTGCCCTCTCCTCCGGCAAGCGGTGCAGGAATAGATGGTACCAGGACTGTTACTCTCAGGAGGGAAAGGGGATAAAAGAAATTTCCTTTAAGACCAGCGTATGTTCAACAGTGGTGGAGATGAGAGCTGGCCCCGACCAGCCAAACCCAAGCAGAGAAACGAAATGAAATGGAGAAAGGGGAGAGCGCTCCGCGCCTCTGCCCGCAGCCCTGCCCGCTCTCGGGGCGCGTGCAGGCAGGGCAGCCGGGCGTGGGGTGAGCCCCGAGGGCCGGGCAGCGGGGCGGCAGGGTGCCGAGCCGAGGCAGGCGTGGGGTGTTTTGGGTTACCCGGTACCCCGAGCCGGGCCGGGGTCTTTTCTCCTGCCGTCGTTTAACCGCGCTGCTGCTCCTGCTCCGGGGCACGGCTGCGGTGGTTGCTGGTCTCGCTGGGTTTCTGAGGGCCCGTGTGCCCCGGTTTCCCGGCGCTCCCTTTTCCCTGGCCTCGCCCCAGAAATCTCTCCCGCGTCCTCCGCTCCTTGCGCCCGGGAGAAGGGCACGGCTGGCGTGGGAGGGCGAGGGGGGACCGGCGGCCCCGCGTGCCCCGGGGAGGGCTCTGCCCGACCTCCGCGGGGAGCCAGCCCTGGCCCTGCCGTCCCGGGGACGGCAAAGCTCAGGGCCGTCCCCAGCCCACGCGGGGATCTCGTCCCCGCTGCAGCGCCCGGAGCCCACCCCGGCGGGGTGGAGGGTGCCCTTGGCCCCGGAGAGCATCTTGGCGTGGGCAGATGCCTTGGCTCCTGCTCTGGCAGCAGCAGAGGTGAGCGGAGCAGCAGATAAAGCCTTTTTGCCCTCTCCTGCCCTTATTGCTGTATAAAATGGCTTGATTCAAAGACCAAAAAAAAAAAAAAAAAAATTAGGTGATGTGTGGAAAGAGACGGGGTGGGGGGGACGGGACAAAAAAAGAACCTGATGTTTTGTACAGCCCAGGCCTTGGGGAGAGAGGGGTGCGCAGCCCCCGCCTGGGCCAGGCACAGTGATGGGGCAGCCCCCCGGGCCTCCCCCCGGCTCCTGGCAGCCCCCCACTTCTCCCTATCCTTGCTTTGGAAATGGTTGGTGGCTGGCGGGCAGAGAGCAGAGCTGGTGGCGAGGGGCAGGAGGGAACGGGCAGGGCTGGATGTCCCCAGCCAGGTCACCCGTGGGCACCGTGTTGGGGTGCCACCACCCTGTCCTGTCCCTTAAAGCAAAGCGGCACCGAGCAGAGCCGCTGAAAAGCGAGGAGCAGCCGCGTCGCAGCCCCTTCCCCGCGCAGCCGGAGCGAGGATGGCGGCTGTTAAAGCGCTAAGACTAGACCCAGCGACGGCAAAACCTTCGCCCCGGCAGAAGCGAAGCTGCTCCCACCCCCCCACCCTGCCCTTGCGGAGAGCTCGCGTTATCCCCCCCCCCCCGGCCCCGCTCCTTCTCCCGGGCTCCGGCGTGACCTCCGCGTGCGAGTGCCTTATTGCGAAATAATTCCACGAAATAAGAAAGCGGAGAGGGAAGGGACCGTCCCGGCTCGCATTGCAGTCGCTGGGGCCGCTGCCCGCACCCGGCCAGGCTCTGCCGACCGTGGCACCGGTGCCAGCTCTCGCCTCCGCCGCCTCGAGCCGTCGACGAAGAAGGGGAGAGAGTCACTTGCGTTGGGTTTTGTTTCGGTTTTAGTGCAAGAAATGTTGCCCATGCATGGGAATCCGGGTGGCTGACGCTCGCTGCTCACCCCCCTCCCTCCCGGCCGTCCGGGCCGTGGGCAGGAAAATGTCCCGGCGCTGGGAAGGAATCCACACGGAGGCTGCTGGGAGCAGGGCACGGCCCCGGTGCCGGCGGGACCCCGGGCGATGGCTGTACGGCAGGGGCTGTAGGCACGGGTGAATTGGGCTCCTCTTGCCGCCGCTCCCGCGAGCGCCGCGGTCTCGTCCCTCCGCCATCGGAGACGCGGTGCCGAGCGATGGGCTGGTCCTGGTGGATCTGGCAGCACCGACCTCCCCTGCGTCTCCTGGGGCTGGACCGCGGCATCTCCCTGCGCCGACTCCTCGGGGCGGTGGGTGCCGGTGGCCGGGACCCCGGGCTCGTGGCGCAGTGCCGGACCGGGGCGTCTCCCACCCGCGAGCGTGCGGAGGGGCACAGGAGGGAAACCCTCCGGGATGCTCCATCCGAAGCTGCGGCCAGACCCCGCCGCTGCTCACACCGACGGCGCTTTGCGCGGGTGTCCTCGGTGCAGGACGCGGCCAGACCCCGCTGGAGCCGGAGCCGGGGCGGCAGCGGGTCCCAGCGGAGGGGCTGGAGGGACGCGAGGGGACGCGGCAGAGGGGGACGGTGCAGAGCGAGGGGCCAGCGCTGGCGGCCGGCGGGCTCGGCCCGGCCCCGCGCTCCCTGCGGCAGGGGACGGCGAGGGGAGGCGAGAGGGTGACGACGTCCATGGCTGCCTGAAGAGGGGAGCGGGCAGCCCCGCTCGCTCCCGCTCCCCCAAAAGATCCGGTTAGAGTTTATAGCCCCCACTCTCCTCCTCCGCCCGGCTCTCCGGCTCCTCTCGGCCCCCTTCCTCCGGCACCCCATTGAGATGGGACTTGCTGGGGACCGGCCGCTCGCCCGCGTCCACCGAGGGGCCGGGCCGGGGCTGGGGGGAGGCGCTGGCCGCGGCACCGTTGCCCCCGGCCCCTTCGGATTTGCCGAAGTTGAAGAGCTTGCTGGGATTGAATGGCTTGGTGGGTGACTGGACCTTCTCGGTCCCCGCGTCCCGCTTAGTCTCAGGGGATTTCAGGAACTTGAAGCTGAGGAAGCCGGGGAGTTTGTTCTCGCTGCCGGTGGGGGACTGGGGGGACCTGGCGGTGGCCGTGCTGCCGGCCCCGGCCCCCCCGGAGAGGAACTTGCCCTGCAAAGGGATGATCTGCTTCAGCTTCATCACGTTGTTGGTGGCCAGGAGGGAGCTGGGTCGCTTGGGCTTGTCGTGCGAGGAACCCCCGGAGCCCTTCCCTTTGCTCTGGCTCTTCTCGTGGGCCGGGTCCTGCCCGGCGGCCTCGGGCTTGACCTCGTCGCGGCTGGACTCGCGCTCCTTGCGGGCCTGGTACTCGGCGTGCCGCTGCCGCTCCTCCTCCTCCCGCTTGCGCCGCTGCTGCTGCTGGAAGTGGTGCTGCGCCTGCCGCTCGTGCTTCTGTCGACGGGGAGCACGTCAGCCCCGGGGACACCTCGGGGAGCCCACCGGCCCCGGGGACACCTCGAGGAGCCCGCCGGCCCCGGGGATGGGGGGCTCCCAGCTCCGTGCTCGGCCCCAAGGAGGGTCCCGTCCCGGCATCGCCTACCTTGAAGGCCTCGCGGCGCTGGTACTCCAGCTTGGCCATCTCCTCGGCCACCCAGGCGGGGATGTCGGGGATGGCCACTTGGATGATGTACTTCAGGAACAGGGCGAAGTGCTGCGGGGGGAGGAATGCGGGTCCGGCTGAGCATCCCCACCCCGGCCCCGCGGGCACCTCCATCCCCTCCCAAAACGCGCCCCGCGAGGGACGGGGGGCCCAGAGAGACCCTAAAATAAGAGCCTGGGGGATTCTGGGCCCCGTTGCGTTGCCTGGCAGCACCCGCTGGGGTTGCAGCAGGGGGTTTAGGGCTGGGACCCCCTCCCTGGAGGGGAAGGTCTGCGGGAGCCCTTGGCTGTCTGAGCCGCGCCGCCGCCTTGTCTCGCACCGGCAGACCCTACGATAACCGACGGCCGTGGAGCGGGCGGTGGGTGCAAGCCCCCGGCGCAAGCACCGTACCTCCAGCACCACCACGGAGATGATGGCTCCCTCGGGGCTGAGCCAGGGGAAGAGGCGCTGGAGCTGCCCGCACTGGGCGATCAGGTAGCAGTTGACCACGATGGCCAGGACGCCCATGGCCTCCATCACCTTCTGCAAGAGCCACAGTGCTGGGGATGAGCCCCCCGGCCAGCCGGGACCCCCGCCGGGACCCCCGCCGCCCCCCGACCCACCTGCCACTGCCCGATGCTCTCGACCCGCTGGCCGAAGGGACGCTGGAGCCCCGTGCACAGCTTGAAGGCGTCGCTCCGGATCTCGATGATGTTGTTGACCAGGGCGCACATGGCGGCCAGGGGGAAGGCGGAGGAGAAGAGCACCACGTACCCGAACTGGATGAACATCTCCTGGTAGTCCTGGAAGGTGTCCTGGGGAGGAAGAGGAGGAGGAAGAGCACGTTGCAAGGGGGCTAGGGGGGGGGTACACCTCACCCCACCGGCCCTGGGCCCCCCTCGGGGCCGCTCACCTCATACTTCTTCATGCAGCTCTCCACCTCCGCCTGCGTCAGCTGCGTGGAGTAGTCCTCCTCCGGCGGGTCGATCCACGACGCCCGGTTGCGCCTCCGCCCCTCCTCCTCACCCTCCTCTTCCTCCCGGCTGTCAACCGCCCGTCTCCTCCGGCCGGCCCGCGGGACAACCGCCGGCTCTGCCGCCTTGATTGGGCTGCCGGGGGGACCTTCGGCCTCCTCCTCGTCCTCGCAGAGCTCAAAGACGGACGCGGGGTCCATGCCCTTCTCCACCATGGTGGGGCTGCCCTCCTCGAGGAAGCTCTCGTCCTCGGGGCCGCCGGGCTCCCCGCCACGCCGCTCCGCCTTCTCGATGAAGCTCACCTTCTTCAGCTTCAACCCGCAATCCAGGGCGCTCTCCTCCTCCGAGTCTGACTCGCGCCGCTCTTCCTCTTCCTCCTCTTCCTCCGGCACCCCGCAGCCCCCGTTTAGACACTTCTTCTCCCCCCGCGACCCCTCGGGGGGAACCGGGGGGCGGCGGCGGGGGGCAAGCAGGCGGAGGATGGTGTGGGCGAGCTGGCGGAGGCTGCGGAGGCTGAGGTCCCCCCGGCGCAGCCGGCGGTAGAGGTGGGGCTGCGACACCTCCCTGACGTTCTGCAGGAACTGGCGGGTGATGAGCAGCGTGGCCAGCATCTGCGCGGGGACACGGGGCGCACGCCGTCACCCGGGGACGGCGGGGACAGCACTCGGGGGGGGGGGGGGGGGGGGGGTGTGCGGGGGGGTGCTTGTGTCCCTGCATCCCCATCGCCTGCCCTCGCGGGGTCCCTGCTCCTTCCCGCGCTGGCAGAGCGGGACACCCAAGCCCGGTGTCCCCCCGCCTCCTGTGACCCCCCCCCCCCCCATCGGTGACAACTAACGGCGTGGGACCTCGGCAGCGCTGGAGTCGCGTCTGCCACCGCCAGCTGGAGCAGAGCCGGGGCTGGGGCCGCCCGTGTCCCTCCCGGGGGCAGCGGGGGTCCCGGGGTGGGGTGCGAGGGGTGGGGTGCGGGGGGATGCCCGGCCCCCCCCTCCCCCCCGGTCCTACTTTGGATACTCCCAGTCTCCAGCAAAAGCCCAGGAGGCCCTTAAAGAAGATGAGAGAGAGGTGGAGGTGGAGGAGGATGAAGGGAAGGAGAGCGTCTTTGAGCTGACGCACGAGGCTTTGGGAGAGAGAGAAGATGAGCAGGAGCTGTGGAAGGGACAGAAGAACAGACAGACAGACAGACAGAGAGAGACCGTGAGCAGGAGCGGGAGCTGGGGACCCGGCGCAGCCTCCGGCCGGGAGCGCGGCAGCCAGGGACCGCGGCGGGGGCATGCGGGGACACCGGCCCCCCGGGAGGGCATGGGGCGGGGGGGGGAGGGGGGACACACGATGGCAGGGGTGGGTCGAGGACATCCGTCTGTCCATCTGGGCGATGCCAGGGGGGCTCAGGCCAGCCCCACCGCCCCCGGGCACAGCCCC
This sequence comes from Mycteria americana, assembly GCF_035582795.1. Classification (NCBI taxonomy): domain Eukaryota; kingdom Metazoa; phylum Chordata; class Aves; order Ciconiiformes; family Ciconiidae; genus Mycteria; species Mycteria americana. The sequence goes on along the minus strand of NC_134388.1, from coordinate 5,339,118 downwards.
TTACCTCCTTCAGCCGCTCCATGTCTTTGAGGTAGAAACCGATGTAGAAAAGACTCAGGTATGAATTTACAAACTGAAACTGGGGGGGGGGAGGGTGAGGGGGTGGGGAGGGGGGATGTGTGAGCACGGGGTGGCCGCTGGGACCCCCCCGGTCCCCTCCGTCCCCCCCAGGGCCACCCGGTCCCCTCTCACCAGGACGATTTTGATGATGAGGTGTTTCTCGTAGGCACTCTGCAGGCGGTAGTTCTCTGCAAAGCAGAGGAGGGGGGTTCGGGATGGGGCTCGGGGGGGTCCCCAGCACCCAACCCTGCCAGGAGCACCCCCCAGGTGCCGCCCCCACGCACCCATGTCGTTCAGCCAGTACGCGATCTTCTTGTAAACCTCGTCGCAGGCGGTGACGATGACGGCCAGGACGATTTTGGGGAGGAAACGGATGATCCGGGGCAGCTCCTGGATGCTCAGCACAAACTCCTGCCGGGACGGGGACGGGGATGGGCACGGGCACGGGGACGGGGACGGGCTCAGCCTGGAGGGGGCTGGCGGCCCGGCGAGGGCGGGATGAGGACCCACCTGGAGCTGGAAGCAGCCCAGCATGAGGAGGAAGACGAAGGAGAGGCAGGCGAGGCAGACGGGGAGGCTGACCAGGCACTGGAAGAGCAGGCGCTTCCACGGCGGGTAGTAGAACTCCTCCGCGCTGGTCACAGGGCTGATTCTCTTAACGCCCTAATGGGGTGGGGGGGGGTGGGGGGGGCAGGACGGCAGCGCGTGACCCTCCCCGCGGCAGGCAGCCCCACGGGATCCCTCCGTGACCCCAGCGCTGGTGGGACCCGGTGCAGACCCGCTCGGGGTGCAGGGGTGGGTGGGTGTCACGAAGACGCCGGTTCTCTGCGCCAAGCCCGGTGGCTCGTCGGGGTCGGGGGGAACTCGGCCGGACCCCAGCTCCGGGGACACCCCCACCCCCCCCCCCCAGGGCTCACCCTGAACTGGGGCCGGGGCTCCTCGATGGACTCGGCCGGGGTGTCCAGCGTCCCCCACTTGTAGGCGAACTCGGCCCCGCGGCGCTTCCACTCCTCGAGGAAGAGGGTGGCCCAGATGACGTTGAAGATGGCGAAGACCACGCAGCAGATGTCCTGGCTGGTCTGCGGGACAGATGGCACCAACCGCACCGGGGTCGGTCCCCTCCCGCCCCCGACACCCCCCCCGCAGCCCCGGGGAGCCGCACGGCGCTGCCCCCGCCCCGCCACCATGGGCTCGGGAGCCTCCCAGCTCCCAGCAGTTACAGTATTAAAGCACCACAGGGAAAGCCTGGAGCAAGGAGGGACGGAAACCCCCCGCCACGGCCCCCGAACACGGGGGTTTACCCCATTTCCCGACCCCTCTCACCTGGTCGCTCTCGGTGAAGGTGTAGAGGATGGAGCCGAAGACGGCGGGGTACACCATGGCCGAGGTGTAGAAGCCCAGCCAGGCGAAGTACATGGCGATTTTCACCCCAAAGTAGTCGCAGATCTCATCTGGGGGGGGGAGTGAGCGGGGCTGGGACCCCCAGACACCACCACCCCCCCCCCGCCACCCCCTCGACACCTCACCGAGTGGCTGGGCCTCACAGACCGCCTGCACCCAGGACTTCATGAGCCGCTTGAGGATCCTCTGCTCGTGCAGCGGGAAGACCTGCTGGATGACGCCGCGGGCCGCCAGCTCCGGGACTGCGCCGCGCGGCACGGGGTGAGGGACGGGCTGCGGGGACGCTGCCAGCCCGCCCCGGCCCCCCCATGCATGTCCCCAGACGGCCCCGGCACGGTGGGGTTTGGGACAACAGGGAGGAGGGGTTTGGGGTGACCGTGGCACATCAGGGCTCTGTGCCCAACCCCGGCACTGCCCGGCCGCAGCACGGCACAGCTACCGCGCACCCACCACCCCACCCGGCACACGGCCCCAGGGAGGGGGACAGGGGGTGACAGGGGACCCTTGCTGGGCTTGTGTCCCCCAGGGTCCCCACGGCACGACTCGGGCACGGGCTGGGCAGAGGGAGCGGGGCAGTGGGGTGGCAGTGCCGTGCCGTGCCGTGCCGTGCCGTGCCGTACTCACTGATGGGCTGTCCCTCGAGGAAGTGGATGTTGTGCAGCGACTCGCCCTGCTTGGCGCGCAGGTTCTCCAGCCAGTACCTGATGATGTTTTGCCGTTCCTGCAGCACCGCAGCCGGGTTGAGCCCCGGGCGATGGTCCCGCTGCCCGAGCCCCGGCCCCCCTCCTGCCGCACCCGCGTCCCCAGCCCCTGCCCCTGTCCCGTCCCCTCCCCGGACCCGCCTTGTCCCCAGCTTGGGGGACGGCTGGCTTGGTCCCCGGCTGGGCTGGGGCTCCCTGATCCCCTTCTTCACCTGGGGAGGGGGAGAGGACCTGCCTTCCCTGCCCCATGTCCCTGCATCCCTGCCCTGCATCCCCGCATCCCTGCATCCCTGCATCCCTGCATCCCCGCATCCCTGCCCCACATCCCTGCATCCCTGCCCCGCATCCCTGCATCCCCGCATCCCTGCATCCCCGCATCCCTGCATCCCCGCATCCCTGCCCCACATCCCTGCATCCCTGCCCCACATCCCCGCATCCCTGCATCCCCGCATCCCTGCATCCCCGCATCCCCACACCCCTGCATCCCTGCCCCACGTCCCTCATCCCTCTGCGTCCCACCTGAGAGGTGAAGAAGTAAAGCTCATTCTCGATGTTCTCGTAGATGTAATCCTCCTCGCAGGAGAAGCTCCGCATGCCTCCACCGAATTCGGCTTTCACCGGCTTTCGCAGCCCGATCTCATCGGCCCCACGCAGCAAACTACAGGGAGAGGGGACGTGGCTGGGGACACAGTGGGGGACGTGGCAGGGGCTGGGGACACGGCCAGGACCCTACCTCTCGTAGGTGGCGGTGACAAAGAAGGCGTAGACACGGGTGTGCTTGTGGTGCCGGACCTGGACGATGAGCTCGGGGATGCCGAGGCGGATGTGGTTCAGGAGCCAGAGCAGCGTGTGGTCGTCGGTGGTGTCTGGACGGCACCGGTCAGCGCCGTGGCGGGGACCGGGGTGTCCACGTCTCCCAGCACAGCCCGTCCTGGTCCCCATCCCTCCCCACGTCCCCCATCCCCGCTGCATCCACCTCCGCGCCGCCATCCCGATGCCGGCACTGTCGGCCCCGGCCCCTGCCCCGGGTACCCCGGGGCGTTTCCCTACCCGGGAAGGTCATGAGCACGTCGCAGTTCTCCGTGGGCACCGTCTTCATCCAGGCTTTGTGGGACATGATGTAGCGCCCAGCCTGCAGCAGCCGCTTCCCGAAGAGCTTATCTGCCGGAGGGAGGGACGGAGGGAGGGAGGGAGAGGGAGGGTCAGCGGCCGCGGGACCCCACGGGGCACCCCCCCACCCGCAGCACTGGGAACCGGACCCCGAAGCGCCAACGACTCGACTGCCGGCGCATGGGATGGGTGCGGGCACGTCCCCGGCGGTGGCTGTCCCCAGCAGTGGCCATGGCAGCAGGTCATGGCCCCGCTTGTGGTGACGCCGGCCCCGGCTCCGGTTTCTCCTCCAGCAGCTCAGGGTGCCCAAAAAGGCCCAGACAGCTGCCGGGGAGGAGCCGGCAGCGTGTCCCGGCACCCCTGGGATGCCGGCTGCGGCGAGATGCCCCGGGGTGCCCCCCTGCAGCCCCCCCACCCCTCACCTCTGCCCGCAGCCCCTCACTGGGGCCGGGATCCGGCAAGGCCGCGGCTCCGGGAGATGGGAAACGGCAGGAAAAATGGGGAGAGCGAAAAAGCAGCCGGTCTCCATGGAAACCCGGGGAGGCCCCGCGCCGCCGCGGCGAGGCGGGATGGGGACGGTCCCCAGGGTCCCCTCGTCACCCCCCGGCGGGGGCCAGCGCAGGGACACGGCCCCTGTCCCGCTGTGGGGTGCCCACGCCGCGGGGACACGCCATCCCCGTGCCCAGCGTCCCCATCGCACCGCTCAGGGCGGACGGGGACCGGGTGCATCCCAAAACGCTGCCCGGAGCTGGCAGGGAGGGCAGGATGAGGCTCCCCAAAGGTGCTGGGGTGGGTCCCCCCGTGGGACCCCATTTCTCCCTGCCCCACACCGGCAGTGCGCCCAGCCGCCTCCTCCCTGCCTCAGTTTCCCCTCCTAAGCCAGGGTGGCAGAGCCAGGACGGGGCGGGCGGACCGATGCCCGGGGGACGTCACGGCCTCTCCGGCTGCCCCAGGGCTGGGAAGGTCCCGGGGCTCCGGAAACGCTGCTCACACTGGGACCTGCCAGCCCCGAAAAACAGGAAATGCCAAACCTGCTCATCCCAGGGGATGCACCCCGGCTCCGGGCCCCCCTGGACCCCCCTGGACTGGGGGAGCAGAGCAGAACCCCCCCCACCCCCCCGCCGCCAGCCAAGCTGAGACCCGACAAACTCATCGCCCGAGCCGCCGTCGGAAGGGGCCGCGGTGCCGGGCTCTGAAAGGCCGCCCTGTCCTGGCACCGTGGGCGAAAGCCAGGGCCGGCGCCAGGCTGCCAGCCAGCCGCCCCCGGAGCGGGGCCGATCCTGCACCCCGGGGCACGTCCCGCGTCCCGGGCCCAGCGCTGCCGGGGTGCCAGGGCGGGTGCGCGGTGCCGGTGGCGGTGGCTCGGCCGTGCTCGCCGGGCAGCTCGCCGATGCCGGCAGGGTGAGCTCACCCACCCTGAATTATTTACACCCTGCCGGGAGCGGTGAAAGCCAGCCGGCAGCGTGGGCAGCGGGGTGGGGGCACCGCGGGGGCCCGGCCGGCGGGCACGGCCGGGCAGCGGCGCAGGCAGCCGGCAAAGCCTGCACACGCGTGTGCGCCGGCGTGCAAACCGGGGCGATGCCAGGGGGGTGCACGGGGCGGGAGCCCACCCCGAGGCCTCGGCTCTGGGTGCAGGAGGGTTTTTCCTGCCCAAGGTCATGGGAAAAGACGTGGCCAAGCCACAGAGGGGTCCCCAGCGCCGCTCCTGCCCCCCCCCCCCCCCCCCCCCCCCGGGCTGGGCACGGGGGGCCCGACCCTGCCTTCGCCCCGCTCCGGCCACGGGGTCCTTCTCGCCCCGCTGCCAGCGAGAGCGGCCCCCAGCCCCCTCCCGGCACCCGCTGCCATCACCAAACCGGCACGAGGGGTCCGCCAGCGGAGCGTGGGGATGGAGCCCCGCAGCATCCCGGCCCTGCGTCCCCGCTCGTCCCCGCGGCCACCGGCTCCCCCAGCACGCCAGGGCCGTGCCGCTCACCTTGGCTTTCCGGGATAAGGTCACCGGAGCTGCAGCGTGCCGGGGACGGGCACGTCACTGCCCCGCCGCCGAGCGGAGCCCGCGGCCACCGGGGAAGGAGGCATTCGGGGGAGCGGCAATGCCGCCTGCCACGGGCGGCCGCGTCCCGGGGGGACACGAAGTGGGTCACCCTCATGCAGGCAGGAGCCCCGCTCGGCTGCACGGCGGGCAGCAGGCCCTGCCTGCGCTGCCTTGCCCTGGGCACCCCAGCTCGCCCCGGCCGTGGCCATGGGGACGTCACCTGCCACCAGGGCCACGCAGGGGGGACCCCAACTCCGGCTTGGGGACCCCAACCCAAAGCCCCTGTCCTGCACCCGCTGCCCAGCTCTGCCCCAGTCCGGCCCCAGGGGACACCGAGCCGGTCTGGCGGGGCATGGGCCTGTCCTGGCGGGGGGGGGCAAACGGACCCTCCCGGGGGGCTGCATGGCCCGGAGGTGACAGAGGGGGTGCGTGGCCACGATGCTGGGGAGGTCGCTGGCACGTCCTCGGGGACGCAGACCTGTGCCTGGACCCCATCCCGGGGGGGCACGGACCAGTCCCGGGGGGGGAGGGACGGGACACACACACGCACAGCCCCGATCCCCGGAGGACCACAGACACCCCCCCCCCCCCGGGGCGCACAGGGACGGGACCCCCGGGGGGGCACGGACCTGCCCTGGGGGGAGCACGGAGCCCTCCCGGGGGGGTGCTCAGAGCCCCACCGGGGGCACGGACCCCCCCCCCGCGCCCCCCCCCGCCGGGGAGCCGCATCCCGGCCGAGCCCCGCCGACATCCGCATCGAGCCGCAGGGAGCGGTTCCCCCCCCGCCCCCCCCCCCCCCCCCCCCCCCCCCCCCCCCCCCGCAGCCGCCGCCCGCAGCCCCGACCCGAGCCCGGCGGCGGGGGCCGCTCCCGCCCGGTCCCACCTTACCCAGGACGCCGGTCGGGACCGCCGGTTCCGCTCGCTCCTCGCCGGTCGGGGCCCGCCGGGGCCGGTCGCCGTCCTGCGTTGCCACCGGCGGCTCGGGCATGGTGCGGGGCTCCGCGGCGGCTCGGCGGCGGGGGCCGGTGCATGGGGGCCGCTGCCGCGGCTCCGGGCTCGGGGCCGGTGCCGCCGGTGCCGCCGGTGCCGCCGGGCGGGAGGAGGGACAAAGGCGGCGGAGCGGAGCGCCGCGCTCCCGGCCCCTTTAATTGTCTGGTTGGCCGCCGTCTCCCCAGCGCCGGTCGCACCGGCCACGCGTGTCCGGCCGCGCCCCGTGGGGTGGTTCTGCGGGGAACGGGGTGACGGTCCCCCCCCCCCGCCCCCCCCACCCCCCACCCCGCCGGGGAGGGGGGGGGCACGGAGCATCCCGGCTGCTGGACCTGCCCCGGCCCCCGCCCCCCCGGGGCTGCCCCACGTCCCCATCACCCCCCCCCCATCCCACCCGGGCTGCCCTTTGCATCCCAACCCCCCTCTTCCCTGCTCGCCCCCGGGGCTGCCCCCCATCCCCCCCGTGCCCCCCCCCCCCCCGTCACGGCACCCGGCCCCCGGTCACGTTGTTCCCTGGAGCCCCCGGGGCGGAGGGGGGGGGAACGACGGGGGGGGGACAGGCCGGTAACCCGAGCGGGGCTGCACGCTGCCTCCCTGACCTTTCGGGAGCCCTCCTCTGCCCCCCACCCCACCCCACAGCCCGGCGCCGGTCACTCGGGGGGGGACCCCCACCCAAGCCCCCCCCGCAGGGCTGGAGGGTCCTGGGGTGCAGCGCAGCCGGGTCGGGGCACCCCGCGACCCCCCCGGCAGCACAGGCGCTGGGGCAGGGGGAACCCCTCTGCCTGGTCCCGCTTGCCCCCCCCCCCCCCCCCCAGCTCCACGCATGCCCGTGGCTATTTTGGGGCAGGGGCTGGGTGCCAGCGCTGTTGAAGGGTGACACAAGGAGCCGTCCCCTCCTCTGGCATCCGTGTTTCGGCAGCTGGGGGGGGGGGACAGGCTGGCACCTCTCCCAGGCCAGGCCTGGCCACCGTCCCCGGCTTGGGCCGAGCCCAGCTGCCCGGCAGGGAGGGGAAAGCTGAGCTGCTCAGAGCTGGGGGGGGGGCAAGGAGGGGGGGGGGGACGGGGGACAAGGAAAAGCTTCTGCACCCCAGCGTGGGGAGGGGGTCTGGGCACCCGGGGTCTGCCGGGGGTCTTGCAGGGGTGCGCAGGGCTGTGCGTGTGGGGTGCGTGCACCCGAGGACCCCGAAGACCCCGGGGAGACCCCCCCTTCCCCCCCCCCAGCCCCAGAGGCGATGCTCTCTGCTCCAGCTCCTCTGACCCTCGTCCCCGGCCCACAGAGCATGGGGGGGGTGGGGGGGGGTGTCAGGGGGTTTGGGGGGGTCCGCAGGGATTTAGCCCAGGAGATGACATTGATGGGTCTCCAGCATCCCGGGGATTCCAGCACCCCTGCCTGCATCCCTGCCTGCACCCCTGCCTGCACCCCTGCCTGCATCCCTGCCTGCATCCCGGCCATGCTGCTGCTCGCTCCTCCCTGCTCCAGCGCCTTTGTCTGCACGGCCACCCTCCCTGTCCCCCCCCCCGCCACCGCCGCGGCCCGCAGCCCTCCCCAGGCCCCCGCCGACCCAAAACCGCTGCAAACTGAGCGGAGATTTTGGGGACCGTGCAGGGAGACCCCCAGAGCAGGGGGGGGAACCCCATCACGCTGGCTGCCCTCTCCCCAACCCTGTGCACCGGCTGGTTGGGCCCCCCAAGCCTCAGGCCCTGAGCGGGGGGGGGGTGGGATGGGGACAGGGTTGGGGTCCCCCAGCCCCGGGCAGGGACGGGGAGCGCGATGGGGGGCGGGTACGGTGCCGCGATGCTGCTTGGGGAAAATTTCTATGGTTCACGGAGCGTCGGGGCCGCGGGTGGGTGTGGGCCCCTCCCGGCGCACACGGCGAGGGCGGCTTGTGGGACCCCCCCACCCCGCAGCCCAGGGGTCAGCCCCGGTCCCCGCTGCGGGGGTGAGACCCCCGGGACGTGGTGGGTGCTCCCTGGGGGAAGAGCAGCTCCAGCTCGGCTGGGTGCGGAGCCGGGGCTCAGCCGCCTCGGGGCCTGGGGGTGCCCAGTGCAGGGACCCCCCCCCCCCAGGGTGAGCAGGGGTCCCCAAAAAGCCCAAGCGCTCCTGGACAGCCCGTGTTGGAGTGGGGGCAAACCCCCACCCCCGAAGGACGGGGACACGAGTGGGTGCAGAGGGGACGGTAGGACGGGGACTAAGCATGGGTGGGCTCTGCCTTGGGGGGACGTGGGTGCTGCCCCCCCTGCTCCGGGCACGGGGCCCCCCCAGCTCAGGGTGCTGCGGTGCTGGGGGTTATTTTTAGGGTGCAGCCAGGGGTCGCGGGTGTCTGGCTCCCGCCCGGCCCCGCACCCGCAGGGTGGCCCCGCAATACCTGGGGGACCCCCGGGGGGGGCCCCGCCGCAACCCCCGCACCCTGCACCCCGCGGGGGCAGCACCCGGGGGGGGCGAGCGGGCGTGCAGTGCCTCGGAGGGACCGTGGAGGGGGGGCGGCTGCAGACCGGCAGCCCCGCCCGCCCGGCGGGGACCGGCAGGGAGCCGGGGGGGGGGGGACACGACGGGCAGGGACCCCCGCGGCCGCCCCGGGCAGGGCAACGCTGCGCCGGGCGGAAACGATCGGCTCCTACGCAGCCTCAGGCGGCCAGGCATCATGGCTGCCCCGCTGACCAATCAGAAACGGGACCGCCGCACGAAGCCCGCCCCTCGCTGGTGTACTGACCAATCGACGCGCGCGGGTGGGCGGGGCGAGGCCCTTGCGCTGAGGCCGCCGCGGGGTGTGGGCGGTGCGCGCCGGGGCCTCATGGCGCTGCGGAGGGCGCTGAGCGCGGCGGGACGCAGGTGGGGGCACCCCGGGGTGGGGGTTCCCCCGGGGTGGGGGCACCCTGGGGTGGTGGGACCCTGGGGAGGAGGTGCAGGGGCGGGGGTGGGCCTGGGGCTGGAGTTGCCCCGGTGTAGGGTGGCGGATGGGGAAGGGGTGCGTCTGGGGTGAGGGGTGCATGGGGAGGGGGAGCACCTGGGGTGAGGGGTGCAGCTGGGGAGGGGGTGCATGGGGAGGGGGAGTACCTGGAGGTAGGGTTGCACGGGGAGGGGGTGCGTGGGGGCGTGCACCTTTGGGTGGGGTGGGGATGCACCCCAAAGCGGGGGGGTGCGCACGGGGGTGTGTGTGCACGGAGGGGGGGGGGGGGGGCTGCACCTTCAGGAGGGGGAGGCTGTGGGGGGAGAAGGGTGCACCCCTGCACCCTGCCTGCCTGCCCGCCCCGGGCCTGGCAGGGTGCGCGGGGGGGGGGTGCAGAAGGAGGGGGTGCACCCCAACATCTTGGGGGGCACAGGGGAGGGGTCGCACCCCAGGGCCCAGTGGGAGCCCCTTTGGGTCTGTGGGGTGCACGGGGAGGGGTCCCGGGGGGCGAATGGGGGGTTGTGCATCCCTGCACCCTCTCTGCCCCATCTGGGGGGGTGTGGATAGGGGACCCCCCCACCCCTGCACCCCCTCTCCGGGCTGCCTGCCCTGTCGCAGGTGGGCGCAGCGCCCGTGCTCCGCGGCGTGGGGGGACACCATCTTCGCCCTCTCCTCGGGACATGGGCGATGCGGGGTGGCCGTCATCCGCACCAGCGGGCCGGGCAGCCGCGGGGCCCTGCAGAGCCTCACCGGGCGCCCCGAGTTGCCCCCACCCCGCGTCCTGGCCCTGCGACGCATCCGTGACCCCGCCACCGCAGAGCCCCTGGACCGCGGCCTCGTCGTCTGGTTCCCAGGTGGGGTTGGCATCGGGTCTCGGTGCTTGGTGGGGGGTCTCGGTGCTTGGTGGGGGGTCTCGGTGCTTGGTGGGGGTCTCGGTGCCCGGCACAGGCAGGGCTCAAGCCAAGCCAAGCCCCTCTTGGCTTCCCCAGCACCGTGAGCCGGCTAAGCAGGGATGGTCCCGGCTCAACGCTGGCCCCTTTGCACCCATCCCGTATAGCTGCGGCACAGCTGCTGGCGGGGGGGGTCTCTCCTGAGCCCCCCAAAAGCCCCTTGCGGGCTCGAAGCACGCGTGCCGCCACGGGAGGGGAAGGGACGGGGCGCGCTGGATGCGGCCGGGGGCGAGGTCGCGGCAGCGGGCTCAGCCGGTGCCCGTCCGAGCTGTGCCCCGGCTCTGCAGGTCCCCAGAGCTTCACCGGGGAGGACTGCGCCGAGCTGCACGTGCACGGCGGGCCGGCGGTGGTGAGCGGGGTGCTGCGGGCGCTGGGTGAGGCTCCCCCCGTCCCTCCTCCCCCCCCCCCCGGCCCCCCTTTCCCCTCGGGTCCTGCCCCCCGGGGTGCTGCCAGCGGGTGCCCCCAGCTCGGGGAGGGGGGCTCACCCCGGGGCTGGCAGGATGCCTGCCCGGGCTGCGTCCCGCCGAGCCTGGGGAGTTCACGCGCCGAGCCTTCCGCCGCGGGAAGCTGGACCTGACAGCGGCCGAGGGGCTGGGGGACCTGATCCGGGCAGAGACGGAGGCCCAGCGGCGGCAGGCGCTGCGGCAGATGGAGGGCGAGCTGGGCCAGCTCTACCAGCGCTGGAGCGAGACCCTCACCCAGGTGGGGGTGGTGGGGCGCGGGCTTGGATCCGGCCACCCAGGTTCCTCCGCTGGCGCACGGTGGCTTGGGGACGTGGGGCCGGGTTGTCCCCGCTGACCCCCCCTGGTCCCCAGGCTCTCGCCCACCTTGAAGCCTATATCGACTTCAGTGAGGATGACAACGTGGAGGAAGAGGTCTTGTCCCAAGGTGAGGGCTGGCAGGGTGGCGGGGGGGCTGGGACACCCCCTCCCTGCTGTCGTGTCCCCCCCCCCGCCACCGCGTCCCCCTGCTCTCTCCCCGCAGTGGATGCCACCGTGCGGGCGCTGGAGCAGGAGATCGGTGCCCACCTGCGTGACGGGCGCCGTGGGGAGCTGCTCCGCGGGGGGGTCCGTGCCGTCATCGCCGGCCCCCCCAACGTGGGCAAGAGCAGCCTGCTCAACCTGCTGTGTGAGTGGGACGTGGCGGGGGGGCTGCTCGCAGCCCGGACGAGGTTCCCCCTCCCCAGGGACAGCAGCCACTGTCCCCGACACCGCAAGGGCAGGGGGGTCCCCAGCATCGTCCGCTGTGTCGTGTCGTGTGTGTGTCCCCCCCCCCAGGCCAGCGTCCGGCAGCCATCGTGTCGCCGGTGGCGGGGACGACGCGGGACGTGGTGGAGGTGGCCCTGAACGTTGGCGGTTACCCCCTGGTGCTGAGCGACACGGCCGGGCTCCGCGATGCCACCGACCCCGTTGAGCAGGAGGGGGTCAGCCGCGCACGGGACCGGTGAGGCTGGGCGGGGGGTACCCCCCCACCGCAGGGGCCGGGCTGGCTGGGAGGTGGCAGGATGCGGCCCCGTGCCCTACCCTGCTGCCCCCCCGCACCCAGGCTGCGGCAAGCGGATCTGGTGCTGGCCGTGCTGGACGCCGCGGCGGTGCCTGCCGAGCCGGCCGGGCTGGGGGCTGCCCTGGGGTCCCTGCTGCCCCCCACCACCACCCCCTGCATCCTGGTGCTCAACAAGGCCGACCTGCTGGGGGGGGACGGGGGACCCCTGCGTGACGCCTGCACCCGGGGGGACCCCTTGCCCCCCGCCGCCCTCCTCTCCTGCAAGACGGGCGAGGGGCTCGACCGCCTCCTGGAGCTGCTGGCACAGCAGCTGGCGCGGCTGTGAGTGGGGGGGACGTGGGGTGACACACGCCGGACGCCCCGTCCCGGCTCGGGGGGAAGGGGGGGGGGGTGCTCCAGGCTGGTTTCTCCCCACCCCCAGATGCGGAGACCCCCTGGCAGGCTCGCCCAGCCTGACGCAGAGCCGGCACGGCCTCCACCTGGGTGACTGCGTGGCGGCGCTGGCACGCTACGGCCGGGAACGCCGGCGGGACCTGGGACTGGCGGCCGAGCAGCTGCGGTTGGCGCGGCGGCATCTGGGCCGGATCACCGGCCACGTGGGCGCCGAGGACGTCCTCGACATCATCTTCAGGGACTTCTGCGTTGGCAAGTGAGGGGCACGGCGGGGGGGGGTCCCGCAGCCGCAGTGCCACCAGCGTCAAGGACCGCGGGCGGGGGAGCTCTTGGCTCCGCGCTGGTATTAAACCGTGGTGCCTTCGGCGGCTCTGGCGTCCTTCCCCCTCCCTGGTCCCTGGTGCCGCGGGGCTGCCTTGTTTTCCTGGCCGGGGGGGGAGCGTGTCCCGAGCCCCAGACATGGGAAGAACCACTGGGAGAGGCCCCGTTTCCTGGCCAGGAGGACAAACGAGGAGCTGGAGCGGCTGGAAGGGCAAAGCCACGCTGGGCTCCCCCCCCCCCACCGGGGCATCCCCCTGCGCCGTGGCACGGGGGACGCAGGGCTCGGCACCCCCGATGGGCTCCATCCTGGCGCCCCAATTCCACCCCCAGCCCCGGGGACGCAGCGTGGGGATCTTGACACCCCCCTGCCCCCCCCCCCCCCCCCCCAGGGCACAGCCCCAGGCCGGGGAGCCATGGGATCCCCCCAACTCTTGCACCCACCTGGCAGCTTTCGGCTCTGCAACCCCAAAGGTGGGGGGCTCCACGGGGCCCCCTGCTCTCCCGCCTGCCGGCCGGGGCTCCCAGCCTCAGGAATCGCCTGGTGCTCCACGGTTGCTTACGGTGGAACTCCAGGAAATCCTCTGGCAGCGAGCGGGTCCCCCCCCTTCCCCAGCCAGGCTGGTCCCCGGGGGAGCCCCTCCGTCACCCCAATCCCACCCTGGCACCATGCGCTTCCAGGGACGGGGGGGGACCCGGCGGCGTCCCCGTCCTCGGGCAGCGGCGGGTGGCGGGAGCGTGTGGCCGCACGTATTCCGGGAGGGACACGGCTCAGGGGACCCCGATGGGACGTGGGGGACCCGAATGGGTCCTGGGGGTGCTGGCTGGGGCTGGCGATGGCGATGGGCGCCCTACGTGCGGCCGATGAGGTGCTGGCAGGGGATGGCGTGCGGGCAGCGCGGCAGGCAGGAAAGGCTCTTTCAACAGGAAGGAGTGGGAAGCGTGGCCGTAAATCAGCGAGCGGCAGCTGGTGATTAATCACTGCGTTTGGCACGTCCTGTGCCCGCCGCTGCGCCCCGGCCCCACGCCCCGGCGTGCCGAGGGGGCTCCGTGGCAGGATGGGGCTGCCGGGGCTCGGTGGTCAAGGGCTTCCCGCTCGCTCGGCCTCGCGCGCTTCCCGCTAGCCAGCGGGGAAAGCCCGGGGCCGGGGTTTGCCGGGGCTGGGTTTCCTGGCGGGGGCGATTGCAGCCCCCCGAAGGGGCACGTGAAGCTGGGACAGGATGTTCCCGCTCCCCATCCCCGTCGTGGCCTCTGCACTCCCCCCGTAGGCGTCCGAGCACACGTGCGGCGAGCTGTGTCAGTGCTCAGGGCCGGCTGTATTTACAGCTGCCAACCGCCCCGTCTCCAAGCGTATGGGTACGTGCGCAGGGGAGGTGAGCGTGCGGGAGGGGAAGAGCACGGGGGCTCGGAGAAGGGGACAGGGGAGGGTGGTCCTGGCCCCCGCCGTGCTGGCGGCTCCCCCAGGGCGGGCAGGGGGGGACGGCAGCGGTGCCGGCCGCTCGCTCCCGGTGGGGGTTTGCTGTCCATGCTGCGGGAAGCACCTCCTGGGCTTGTCCTCGAGCCCCTCGCCGCCGTTTTCCGTGTGCCGCTCGGCCGTTAGCCGCTGCGGAGATGGCAGGATCAGACCCCCGGCACCCTCTGCCCCCCCCCCCCCCCCCCCCCAGCCCGGCGGGCTCCCGTGCCCGGGCTCACCTGGGGTTCTTCAGGATGGACGTGTACTGCTCCATGATCTTCTGCACCGACCGCTGGATCTCCTCTGTGTTGATTTTGCCTGGCGGGATGGAGCAGCGGGGCCTGAGCCGGGCTGGGTGCCGGGGGGGACACGGACGCGGTGGCCCCCAGGGTGCCGGGGGGCTGGTCCCACAGCACATCCCCCCCCCCCAAGGACTCACCCATGTTCCCGAAGATGCCCTGGTTCCTCAGGACGTCCGCGTAGGAGCCGGTGCTGGTGAAGGGTCCCAGCCGCCCGCCGGCCCCCGGCGCCCGCGAGCCCGTGACGTCGAAGAAGGCGTCCATCTGCGGAGGAGAGCGGGCGGTGGCGGTCAGCGCCGGCACCGCTGCTTCACCTCTGGGTGAAGGGGGCCCGAGGGTGCTGCGGCGGCGGCGGCGGCGGCGGCTCGTCCCTGCCCGGGGTGCGCCGGCGGCCATGCAGAAGCAGGTGTGCGGGAGCGCGTTTGCAAAAGAGAACGCGCGTGCAAAAGAAAGCGCACGTGCAAAAAAGGTGCGTTTGCGGAAGTGCATGTGCAAAAGCAAGATGCACGTGCAGAATTGCGTGCGCAAAAGGAAGGTGCACGTGCAAAATTGCGTGTGCAAAAGGAAGGTGCACGTGCAAAATTGTGTGTGCAAAAGGAAGGTGCACGTGCAAAACTGTGCAAAAGCAAGATGCACGTGCAAAATTGTGTGCAAAGGCAAGATGCACATGCAAAATTGTGTGCAAAAGAAAGGTGTATGTGCAAAATTGTGTGCAAAAGGAAGATGCACGTGCAAAATTGTGTGCAAAAGAAAGGTGTATGTGCAAAATTGTGTGCAAAAGGAAGGTGCACGTGCAAAATTGCGTGTGCAAAAGCAAGATGCGCGTGCAAAATTGCGTGTGCAAAAGCAAGATGCGCGTGCCCGGCCTCGCGTGCTCCCGGCGTGGCCGCGGAGGGTGCCCGGGGAGCTCCCCGTGCCCCAGCAGCTCCCTCACCTTGGAGCCCATGCAGATGTTGAGCTGGTCCTTGAAGTACCCAGCCTGCGCGGCAGCTTTGCTCTTCTCCTCCAGCTCCTTCCCGAGCTGCTCCTTCTCCGCCAGCAGCTTCTTCTTCTCCTCCTGGCCACCCTTGACCTGTTTCTCCACATCCTGCAGCCGCTTCTCCAGCTCCTGCTTCTCCCCGGAGCAGTTGATGCGACACTGGAGCACGTTCATGTCGCAGACGCTTTTCCCCACGTATTTGGTCTCCCGTTCCTGCTGCCAGAGGAAAAGCGCTTCTGTCCGCTGCGTCAGCCAGGCGAGCCGGTCGTGGACGTCGTTGCAGCTGTACGGTCGGAGCATCTCCTTGATGCGCTGGAAGGTGTAGCTCATGTCGGACTTCAAGGAGCCGCACTCGTGCTTCTGCAGGTCCAGGTTCATCTTGGTGGACTCGCAGACGGCTCTGGTGGTGAGCAGGTCCCGCTGGCAGCTCTCCTGCTCCTGGGTGGCTTTGGTCAGCGTGGCACCCGCTTTGCGGCAGTTTTCCTCCAGCTCCTTCTTGGCCAAGGCTGTCTGGTCCGCTTGGCTCCGCAGCAACGCCTTCTCGGCTGCGGGGCGGACCACGGCGTGGGGTTGGGGTGCGTGGTTCTGCCCCCCGACTCCCACCCCGCATCTTGGGCTCACAACCCCTGCCTGGTCCGGGGAGGGGGAGGACCCCCTGCACAGGCTGCGGCGGGTCCCCGAGGGGTGCTGGGGGTCCCCGGGGGGCTGGGAGGGGGGTGTCCGGGGAGGGGGGGGGGGGGGGGTCCCTTACCGCTGCAGCTGGCGTTGATGAGGCTGATGGTCATGTGGCACTCGTCCAGCTTCGTCTTCTGGTAGAAGATGATCTTCATCATCTCCTGCAGCTGAGGTGCGGGGAGGAAGAGGAGGGGGGGGTCAGAGCGTCCCACAAGGACCCCTCTCCCCCCCCCCCGGCATCGCCTCGCTCCCCCCCGGGTGGTAGTAAGAGCGCTTGGGGGCTGGCGGGGGGCTGGGGAGGATGAGGAGGGGGGGCTGCGAGATTGGAACCCCCTCGGCCAGCGGTTGCCTCCGGGATGCCGGGGCTGAGAGCCCCCCGGGGCTGGGGGGGGCACGTCGGCATCACCAGCGGGCTCTGCCCCCCCCCCCCCGAACCCTCTCATCCATCCCTGCTGAAGCTTGCAGGGCTGAAGCGAGGTCCCGGCTCCTTGCATCCCCCAGCACCCATGGGTGGGTCGCTGCCCCCCGTACCGGGGAGGGGCTTCGCCTTCCCTCCCCGGGGAGGGGGGGGGGGGGCTCACCTTGGGGATGGAGTTGGGAGCCTGGGTGCTATTGCACTTCTCCAGGTCCCGCTGCACCTTCTGGGCGAGGGCCTGCAGCCCTTGTTTCTCCTTGAGGGTGGCGTTGAGGGTACGCGTCAGGTTGATGTTCCTCCCGCTGAGGGTGATGATCTTGGTGTAGCGATCCTGTAGCTGCTCCTCCAGCAGCCGGAGATGCGTGTCGGTGCCCGCCTGCGCGTTGCCGTACACCATGAACAGCACCAGCCCCAGGATGATGAGGAACTGGATGAGGGAGGTGAAGAGGAAGATATACTTCACGTAAAAACCACAGTCCCGCTTGGGCATCGCCTCCTTGGCTTCCAGACCAAACTTGGCCATGGCGTAGCTGCTCTTCTCCATCCCGCTGATGCTCTGTGCGTCCCGCCCCGCGGCAGCCCCTTTCAACGGGGCCACGCCGGGGCGGAGCTCGCTCCTGCCGCCGTGTTTATATTGCTCTATTTAATATTTCCTTCTGCTGGGCTCCTTCCTGCCTCTCCGGATGCCTCGGACCCGCCAGATTATCACAACCCGGCTTCTGTTTGCGGGAGAACTATTGTTCCCGGTTGCTAATGGATGAGGGCGAAGCCTGGGACCCTGCTCCCCCTCCCTGTGCCGGGGCCCGGCGCTCCCCCGGGACCAGCTCCCACCCCGAAATAGCCCCCGGCACGGCGGGCACGGGGGATGCCCGGGGAATGAGTCCCCGGGGGCAGGCGGGGTGGGCTGCGGCTGCCGGCGCTCGCCGGTGGGGTGATGGAGGAGGATGCCATCGCCCGCACTGGGGGCCCCGGGTTGGTCCCGGTGCCGCGTCCCCGTGGTGGGATGGTGGCACGCGACGTCACTGCCGGACCCCGCTGCTCGTCAGGTGGGTGACACGCAGGGACTGACGCTCCTCGTCTGCTCTCCCGCACCTTGCAGGCGGCTCGCGGGCAGGGTGAGGATGTGGCCGGGCCCTGGCTTGCAGGTAGGGTGGCAGCGGGCTGGGGCGGGTGACGCGGGGGATGACGCCACTGGCGGGAACCCGCGGCTGCGGCACCCGTGGGTGCTGTCACCCCGCAGAGCCCCCATCCTGCCGTGGGGCCTGGGGAGCCGCTCCTCATCTCTGTCCCCCCCGGCGGGGACATCTCTGCTGGGCAGAGAGCAGCCGGTGGAGGGGAGCGAGGGGCAAATCCAGACCTCTGCCTGCCCGCCTGCGGGACCACCGGGTGCCCAGGCTACCGAGGAAGCCCCGGCCGAGCACGTGGAGCGCGGGTGGCCCCGGCCCTGCGCGAGGACGGCCGCCCGTGCCAGCGTCGCTGCCGCGGCAGCTCAGCCCAGCCGCGCACGGGTGGAAAGAGCTGTGGGTTTGCAGCCGGCTCCTCCGTCCCGCTCCAGGGCTGGGGTCCCCTGGGCCCTGCGCCAGGCTGAGGGGGGAGCCTGGGGGGTGAGGGCTGGCTCGGGGACAGGCTGGGGACACGGGAGGGGCTCCTCGGCGCAGGGAAAAGGGGTTGCATCGGGTGTGGGCAGCACCATGGCAGGGACCGGAGGGAAGGGGGATGCTGCCCCTCCGACCCTCGGCGCTGGCGACCACAGATGGGGCGTCTGGGCTGAGCCGGACCACGGTCGGATCCTGGCCACGGCCGTTGCCGCCACGGCCGTTTTCACCCCGTCCCCATCCCGCAGGAGCCCTGGGCTGCGGTGGAGGGGCCGGCTGCACTCGGGATGCCCCCAGCTCTGCAGGATGCCCAGCCCGGGATGGAGGGGGGGGCTGGCTGGGGGGGCCGAGGTGTGGGGCCACGCCGGGCGCTGACCCCGAGCCGCTCGCTGTTTCCTGCCTTCTGGCTGCGCCGCGGTCCCTGGGGACCAGGAAGTGTCTGCGATGGCCGGGATGGTGTCGGTCCCGAATCCATTCTCAGCTACTGCCGTTTCCTTCCTGAGCTGCAAATAACGGTGAGTCACCCCCCCGGCCCCCCTCGCCAGCCCCGCTGCGGGGACGCTGCCGGGGCTCTGCCAGACCCTTGACCCCGGGACCCTGGCGTGCCGGTGGCTTCGTTGGTCGGATGCTCCCCTCTGGCAGCCCACCCCAAGGGCTCCCCGCAGCCTCCCGGGGTCACCGGGGACCCCGACGGGGCGTCCCCCCCCCCCTACCCCCGGCACTGCAGACCCTGCCTCCGTCCCATTTTCCAATTAACCTCCTGGCTGTAATGAATCCCTCCCGTGCCGAGGGCTGGCGCTGCGCTGAGGTCGGGCCGTGGGAATGGCTCTGCCCTGTCCCAAGCCGCTACGGGGCGGGGGGTCTGCACTTTGGGACCACCGGGTTTGGGGTGCGGGAAGAGGGTTGGTCCCGTGTGTCCCCCCCCTCCACGGGCTCCACAGCCTGGGGAGCCCCGACTTTCACCTCGAAAGCCGCCTGCCAGCACCTTCCCCGGCCCCCTGAGCCGGGGGGGTCCGGGGGGGTGATCCCCCCTGGGGCTTGCAGGCAGCTGGAGGCCGGATGCCTGTGCACGGCCTGCCTGCCCTCTGCACAGGATACCGCGGCGGCGGCGGCAGGAAAATCTGCAACTTTCCTGGAAACCTCCTTCAAAGTGGATCAAAGATGTTGGGAAGCGACTGCAAAAGAGCAGCAGCTCCTGATCCCCGTCCCCCCCCCCCCCCCCCGCCTCCCCGCCTCGGCCCGGCGTCCCTGGCTGGGTCCCCTCGGGGTCCCCGGCAGAGCCGGGTCCTGCCGGGGCAGCCGCTGGGCACCGCGGGGGCAGCCCTGGTTGAAGCCCTGGGGGCGGCTGGGCTTGGGGGGCTGGCTGGGCTTGTGGGGGGCTGGCTGGGCTTGGAGGGGGACGGCTGGGCTTGGGGGGGACGGCTGGGCTTGGGGGGGGATGGCTGGGCTTGTGGGGGGCTGGCTGGGCTTGGGGGGGGCTGGCTGGGCTTGGGGGGATGGCAGGGCTTGGGGGGGGATGGCTGGGCTTGGGGGGACGGCTGGGCTTGGGGGAGATGGCTGGGCTTGGGGGGAACGGCTGGGCTTGGGGGGGATGGCTGGGCTCGGGGGGAACGGCTGGGCTTGGGGGGGGATGGCTGGGCTTGGGGGGGGCTGGCTGGGCTTGGGGGGACGGCTGGGCTTGGGGGGGACGGCTGGGCTTGTGGGGGACGGCTGGCCTTGGGGGGGGCTGGCTGGGCTTGGGGGGACGGCTGGGCTTGGGGGGGACAGCTGGGCTTGGGGGGGGCTGGCTGGGCTTGGGGGGGACGGCTGGGCTTGGGGGGGGATGGCTGGGCTTGGGGGAGATGGCTGGGCTTGGGGGGGACGGCTGGGCTTGGGGGGGGCTGGCTGGGCTTGGGGGGGACAGCTGGGCTTGGGGGGGGATGGCTGGGCTCAGGGGGATGGCTGGGCTTGTGGGGGGCTGGCTGGGCTTGGTGGGGGGCTTGCTGGGCTCAGGGGAACAGGGGGACGGCCGGGCTGGTGGCACAGGGAGACATCCCAGTGAGCAGAGCAGCCTTTATTGCCCAAACGCCCTCCCAGTCTTCCCAGTTTCTGGAGCACGCTGGGAAGGTGGCATTAAAGCCTGGAGCTGATGAAAGAGCAGCTCCAAGCGCTCGGTGGGGAAACCATCCCTTGGTGGAGCTAAAACTCTGCCCAAAAGTTGGACGACCGACCCCCCCGGTCCTGCCGTCCTGCTGCGGCGGTGGCATCGGGCCACCCGGCAGGATGGGGACACGTGGCAGCACCACGATAGGCGGCAGGATGAGGACACGTGGTGGCATCAGGACACGGTGGCGTCAGGACGCACGGCAGCATCGCGACAGACGGCAGGACGGGGACACACGGTGGGATCAGGACGGCTGGTGACCACCAGCATCGTTCATCTGGATGCGCTTGGCTCCGCTCGGACGCGGCCGGGGCTGAGCCGCTGCTGGGTCCCAGTGCTAAGGGACGTGTGGGACTGGGAATAATGGGCTCAGCGGGGCGGGGGGGACCCGGCCGCCAGCCCCCGGCAGGAAGGGGGTCGGGGAAGGGGGGGTTGCAGGGCTTCAGCCCTTCCTGCAAAAGAGGAGAGGGCAGGGAGTGAGTCCTGCTCCCCTGGGGACACCGGTGACGACGGCACGTGCTGGGAAGCGTGCCCGTGAGCACCCGGGCTGGCTGCGCCGGTGAAGCCCCCTCCCCGGCCCGATGCCATCTCCCCCCACCCCGCAGCCACGCAGGCAGGGAGCACCCACAGAAAGTACCGGGACGGGGGGCACCTGCGCCCGGTCGCTCGGTCCCTCGCCCGCCGCCGCAGCGCGTCGACCTCGGCCGCGTAGTCCCGCCTGCGGTGAGAGCGAAGCCGCGTCGGGGGGGGGTCCCCCTGCCCCGGGATGGGGGACGGAGGGTCCCCGTGGGGAGGGATGGGGATGGGGCTGGAGGGTTGGGATGAGGCTGGGTGTGGGGCTGGATGCTCTGGGGTGCCCAGCCCGCGGCGGGGGACGAGGACCTTACAGGGCGGCCTCGAGCTCTTTCTGCCGGGCCTCGCACTGCTCCCCCCGCGCCCGCAGCGCTCGCCGCTGCTCCACCGCCTCCTCCAGCCGCTGCCGCAGCCCCAGCACCTGCTCCTCGCCCCGCGCCAGCTCCTCTGCGGGACGAAGGGGACAGTGGTGGGGTCACCCCAAACCCCGGCACCCCAAACCCGAGCCTGCCCCACCACGCGTTGCCCCCCCAAAGGGCGTGCGGCTGCGGGACCCCCCGCCCCCCCCCCCCCCCCCAGGGTGGGCTCCTTGCACGGGGTGGGGGAGGACCTGCGCTCCGTGCCGCTGCTCCCAGGGGACGGATGGAGGGATACAGCGTCCAGACAGACCTCACCTTGCAGAGCCGCCTTGCCGCCGGCCAGCTCAGCCCGCTCGCGCCGCAGGGCCAGCACCTCGTCCCCCAGCGCCGTCGCGTTGGCCTCCAGCGTGGCCTGGGGAGAGGGGACACGGCGGCGTGGGGACGGGGGGTGGGCAGTGTCCTCCCGTCTCTTCATCTGCTGCCGAAGGCCTCCTCACCACCTCCCCGTGTCCCCAAGCTGTCCCCATGCTCCTGGTGGCCTTAGGTGTCGTCCCCCCCCCCCCGTCACGTTTCTCGAAGGGGTAGGGACACGGCTTTGGGGAAAAATCCCTCTTCCCTGGAGGGATGGCTCAGCCTGAGCTTGGTGAGGATGCTGGTGCACCAGGGATGTCACGGGAGTCCCGCGCCACTCAAGCTCCCCGTGGGTGACATCCCCGGTGCCTGGGAGGGGACAGGGCTCCCCCCAGCTGGGTCCCCAAGAGGCTGCATAGCCCAGCCCCGTTCCCGGCGCCAGCCCTGGGAAGCCAGAGCACTTTTCCAGCCTCTCCGGGCCATTGTTCAGCCGGATGAGCCCGGAGGGGCGGCGGGACCCGGCTCTTCCTCCGGACTGCGGCCGCGGCGCTGGGGCCAGGCCCTTTCCCAGCCGGGGCCACAGCTAAAAATACCTGGGAGGAGAGAAACGGCAGCTCCGCACCGGCTCCGGCCTCCGCTGCTGCTTTGGGACGGGGTAATTATATGTGTGCGGAGCAGCTCGGTCACGGCTAAGAATAGCTGGCCCTGGCTGGGCACGGGCACCCGGGCAGGGAGACAGCGGGACCGGGGCTGTGCCGAGGGACCGGGAGCAGCCGGGGCTCCCCTTTTGGGGCGTCCCATGCAGGACGGCGGCCGTGCACCCCCAGGGTGCTGCCAGTCCCCCCCTCTCCCCGGGCTGCCTCTCCCCCGCTTCCCGGCTCCTCTTTGCGTCCCGGCCTTTGCTCTCCGGGGGTTGCCCGTCCGCAGCAACTTTCCCGTCGGCGCTGGGGCTTTCCACGAGCCTGGTCAAAACCCTCCCGGGGACAAGGCAGCAAGACCGGGCACAAACCACCCTGGTCTTGGCTACTGAGCTCCCGCAGAAACCCTCCTCTCCGCCCCAGCATCCCTCTCCCCTTGCATGCAGCTGGGTGGCCGAGGACCCCCCCGTCCCCATCCCTGCCAGCACCTAGGACCCCCCCCCCACCCCGTCCCCATCCCTGCCAGCACCTACCGCCCGCTCCCGGCAGGATGCCAGGCTGGCGTTGAGCTTCTTGCCGTCACCGCGGGCCTGGGTGATCTCCCGCCGCAGAGCGTCCTCCGCCCGTGCGCCCGCTGCCGCTGCCCGCTGCAGCCGGGCTCGCTCCCGCTCCAGCTCGGCCAAGCGATTCCCCAGCTCCCGGCTCTCGTTGGCCGCCCGTTCCCGGCAGCCCCGCAGTTTCCCCACCACCTCTGAGCGCCACACCATCACCGCCACCGAGACCGTCACCGCCGCCACCAGCACCAGCAGCACCGCGCACAGTCCCAGCACCTTCAGGGTGGCCTTGGGCACGGCGGGGTCCATGCTGGAGGGGGACACGGGGCCGCTCGCCCGCTCCGGTGGCGGCTGCCCGGGATGTGCCGGTGTCCCCGGGGCAGGTCGCTCCCTGGGTTGCTGTAATTGCCGCGTGTGTGTTTTTTCTCACCAAACACCGCTTTGGGCTGCGGTTTCTCCCAGGTCACAGCCCAGAATAGATTTTGTTTGTGCTGGAGGTGGGAGGATGCTCTGCCCCCGCGCCCGGCCGTGGGTCACAACGGCGGGGATGAGCGGGGATGCGGTTGGGGTCCAGTGGGTGCTGGGGATGCCGAGGCTGCCATCTGCCCAAGGGGTTTCTGGAGCAGCCCCTTGTCCCCACCGCGCAGCAAAGTTGGGTCTCCAGGTCCCCAAGAGCTGCTGGAGCAACGAAACACTGGATTTTCACAAGGTTTTATTGGAAATTGGTTATAAATCACCCAACCGTGGAATGCCCGCGGACCCCTCAACTCGAGGCAGCCCTGCACAGTGCTACATGTCTGTCCCCTCATGCCCATGCCCTGTCCCCTCCCTCACCCTGGGCACAGCCCTTGGTGGCCGGAGGGAAATCGTCTCCCCAGGGACGTCTCCGGGAGTTTGGCAAGCAGAGAGCGCAGGGGGGTGTAGGGCAGCGTAGGCGGTCCCGGGCCGAACAGGCACCAGGCTCCTGCAACGGGCACTGTGCCCGCTGCCACCCCCAGACCCCGCCGGGCTGGATGGGGACGGTCCCTCCTCGCCCCACGCCGGGGGACAGGGAATCAGGGGGACCCATGTTCCTGCTGCTTCAGGCTCGCAAGAGGAGCATCCCGGGGAGGAGGAGAGCCAGGAGGCTGAGGGACGTGGCTGGGAGCCTGTTCCCACCCGAGTGCTGGCTCCTCATGTCCTGGAGCTGCTTCTCCAGGCGCTGGTTCTGCAGCTGGAGCTCGTCCCTGGGGGAGGACAGCGAGAGTCGGTGACCGAGCGTGGGGCTGGGGGTGGCGAGGGGGAGCGGGGGGCTCACCGGCTGCTCTGCAGGTCCTCCAGCTGCTGCTGCTGCTGGGCCACCTTTGCCTTGAGAGCCTTGTTCTCCTCTGCAGGGAGGTGACAGCAGGTGGGGATCAGGGTGTCCCAGGGGACAGGGACGAGGGTGACCCAGGGGACGGGCATCAGGGTGTCCCAGGGGACAGGGATGAGGGTGTCCCAGGGGACGGGGATGAGGGTGACCCAGGGGACGGGCATCAGGGTGTCCCAGGGGACAGGGACGAGGGTGACCCAGGGGACAGGGACGAGGGTGACCCAGGGGACGGGCATCAGGGTGTCCCAGGGGACGGGGATGAGGGTGACCCAGGGGACGGGGATCAGGGTGTCCCAGGGGACAGGGACGAGGGTGACCCAGGGGACAGGGATGAGGGTGACCCAGGGGACGGGCATCAGGGTGTCCCAGGGGACGGGGATGAGGGTGACCCAGGGGACGGGGATCAGGGTGTCCCAGGGGACAGGGACGAGGGTGACCCAGGGGACAGGGATGAGGGTGACCCAGGGGACGGGCATCAGGGTGTCCCAGGGGACGGGGATGAGGGTGACCCAGGGGATGGGGAACAGGGTGTCCCAGGGGATGGGGATCAAGATGACCAAGGGGACAGGGATGAGGGTGTCTCAGGGGACGAGGATGGAGGTGTCTCAGGGGACAAGGATCAGGGTGTCCTAGGGGACAGGAATGAGGGTGACCCAGGGGACGGGGATCAGGGTGTCCCAGGGGACAGGGATCAAGATGTCTCAGGGGATGGGGGTCAGGGTGAGCTAGGGGATGGGGATCAGGGTGACCCAGGGGACAGGGATGAGGGTGACCCAGGGGACGGGGATCAGGGTGTCCCAGGGGACAGGGATGAGGGCGACCCAGGGGACGGGGATCAAGATGACCAAGGGGACAGGGATGAGGGTGTCTCAGGGGATGAGGATGGAGGTGTCTCAGGGGACAAGGATCAGGGTGTCCCAGGGGATGGGGCTCAAGGTGACCGAGGGGACAAGGATCAGGGTGTCCCAGGGGACAGGGATGAGGGCGACCCAGGGGATGGGGAACAGGGTGTCCCAGGGGATGGGGATCAAGATGACCAAGGGGACAGGGATGAGGGTGACCCAGGGGACGGGGATCAGGGTGTCCCAGGGGACAGGGATCAAGATGTCTCAGGGGACGGGGATCAGGGTGACCCAGGGGACAGGGATGAGGGTGTCCCAGGGGACAGGGATGAGGGCGACCCAGGGGATGGGGAACAGGGTGTCCCAGGGGATGGGGACCAAGATGACCAAGGGGACAGGGATGAGGGTGTCTCAGGGGACGAGGATGAAGGTGTCAGGGGAAGGGGATCAGGGTGTCTCAGGGGATGGGCATGAGGGTGACCCAGCGGACGGGGATCAGGGTAGCCCAGGGGCCGATGCCCGTGCCCACACCCCCTGCACGCCGCACCGTGCCCAGGACTCACCTTGCAGCTGGGTTACCCTGCCGAGCTCCCGCTCCAGCTCCGAGGCTTTCCCCTCCAGCGCACCCTGAGCACAGGCAGAGGGAAAGGGCTGGAGGCTCCGGCTCGGGCACTGCCTCGCACCAGCCAAACGCAGCCAATTTGGGGCTGGGGGCTGCAGGTTTTCCCGTGGGGTCTTGGCCCCCCGCCCGCCAGCAGCACCCTGGCACCCACCAGCTGCTTGCTGCAGCCGTCCCACTGCCCGCGGGCTTCGGCGAGGGACCGGTTGGTGACGGCCACCACCTCCTCCAGCTGTGCCAGCCTCGCCGAGCAGTTCCCCGCCATCACGGAGCCCGCGGCCGGCTGGCAGAGCACGGCGGGGAGGGTTGCCACCAGCACCACGACGACCACCCCGAGGGCCACGGCCACGTACGTCTTCCAACGCCGCTTGTGCGGGGGCAGCCGGCAGCCCTCCATCCTGCCTGTGCTGCCCTGGCTGGGCAAAAACACACGGGGCTGAGAGGGGGCTCGAGGTTTGCGCCAAAATCGAGCCGTTTCGTTTCTCCCGCAGTGAGACTTTCCAGGAAATCATGTGGTTCGTGAGCACGCAGCACCCGGGGAGTTGAACGGCCACTGGGCTGCCGGCGTCTGTCACGGGGCTGCGCCGTGCCCCTGCCTGCACCGGGGCTGGTACCGGCAGGGCTGGGGCAGACGCCGCGGGGGGACATGCCTTCTGCAGGGGGTCACCCCGGCCCCGTGTCCCGGGGAGTGGGGGGACAGAGCCGGGGGGCCGGGGGTGCCATGGAGCTGGCAGTGGGGCCAGTGCCCACGGCGAGGGGGGACGCGACAGGGACGAGCATCCCCAGGGCAGGGGGTAACGGGGGTGTGGAGGGCCTGGGGGGTGAAAATGGGGTACCCGGAGCATGGAGTGCTTGGGGTATGGGGGATTTAGGGGTGTGGGGTACTCGGGGTATGGGGTACTCAGTGTATGGGGGATTTAGGGGTGTGGGGGATTTGGGGTATGGGGTACTCGGGGTATGGGGTACTCGGGGTATGGGGGATTTAGGGGTGTGGGGGATTTGGGGGTATGGGGTACTCAGGGTGTGGGGTATTTAGGGGTATGGGGGATTTGGGGTATGGGGTACTCAGGGTATGGGGTACTTGGGGGATGGGGGATTTGGGGGTATGGGGTACTCGGGGTGTGGGGTACAGGCGTACCCAGGGTGTGGGGTGCCTGGGTGGGGGGTTACAGGGTAGGTGGTACCAGTCTGCAAACCCTTCTGCAGCACAGCCCCCCCCAGCCCAGTTCTGCCCAGCACGGCTGCCCCGGCTCCGGCCGGGCAAAGGGGCTCTGCTGGGGCCGGGCTCCAGCCCCGGCGTCTGGCAAGCGCTCGGCCCCGTGGCGTCCTCTCCGGTCCAGGCTTTGACGGGGCGTCCCCATCCAGAACGCTCCTCGGCTGCCGTTCAGGAGGGGGTTTAGAGGGGGGAAGAGCTGGCGAGGGGAGCAGGGAGGTTAAAGGGTGGGGAAGGGCTGCGAGCCCTCGCTCCCGGCCTTGGGGAGCATCGCGGTGCAGCCACCGCACGGGCCGGTTTTCGGGAGGCCGGGAGCGGGGCTGAGCCGGCGCCCGCGCTGCTTCTGTCGGGGAGAAATTGGAAACGCTCTTTTTTTTTCCGGGAGTTGTGCTAAAATCCTGGGGGTTTTAATGTTTTTCCCGCTGGCGGTTCTCGGCAGGGAAACGGCCCCCGAGCAAAGGCAACGTGGCCCATCCGTGGCTGCCCCAAAGGACCCCGAAACGCTCGGGGGGACGGGGAGCGGGGCCTGCCCAGGTCCTGTCCCTGCCGCCGTGTGGGGCTGGGAGGAGGTGGGGGGAGCGGGATGGGGGTACGGGATGTGGGATGTGCTGTTTGGGTACGGGATCCGTGACGTAGGATGCGGGATGTGGATATGGGATGCGGGCTATAGGGTGTGAGGTATAGGATGCAGGGTGTGGGATACGGGATGCGGGATATGGGATGCAGGATACGGGGTGCTGGATATGGGATATAGGATGTGGGAATGTGGGATATAGGATATGGGATGCAGGATTTGGGATATGGGATGCGGGAATACGGGATATGGAATATGGGAGATGGGGTATGGGTTGCGGGCTATAGGGTGTGAGGTATAGGATGCAGGGTACGGGATACGGGATGCAGGATATGGGATGCGGGGCACGGGATATGGGATGCGGGAATATGGGATATGGAATATGGGAGATGGGGGATGGGGTATGGGATATGGGATATAGGATGCAGGATATGGGATATAGGATGCAGGATATGGGATGCGGGATATGGGATGCAGGAATATGGTATTTGGGATATGGGATATGGGATGCAGGATATGGGATGCTGGATGCGGGATATGGGGTGCAGGAATATGGGATATGGGATATGGGATGCAGGATATGTGATATGGGATATGGGATATGGGATATGGGATGCAGGATATGGGATGCTGGATGCAGGATGTGGGATGCAGGAATATGGGATATGGGATGCAGGCTATGTGATATGGGATATGGGATATGGGATATGGGATGCGGGATATGGGATGCTGGATGCGGGAATATGGGCTATGGAATATGGGCGATGGGATATGGGATGCGGGACGCAGAGTGTGGGATGCGGGGTAGCTGGGGATGTCACCGTGCCTGACACCGACACCAGAGCTGATCACCCCAATAAATCCCAGTCTGCCCAGGGTGGTGCCTGCCGGGAGCAGCCCGGGCCAGGTCGGAGCCAGGGGGTCGGGGGGGGGTCCTGCTGTCGCAGTTTCCGCAGCCAGCTCCGTGCCAGTGCTACCGTCCCTGCCACCACGACTGTGCCGGGGAGCCGGCACCCCCGGCAGAGATCCCTGGCAGGGGCAACCCAGCCCCAGGGATGCTCCGGCTGCATCCTGGCATGCGGAGACCGCGGCCACCGCCTCACCTTTCCTCCTCCCAGCTCCAGAAATAGCTGTTCCACTTAGTATTTTTATGCCGCTGCTTCATGTGATATAAAAAGCAATGGCTGTGAAATTAAAAACACACAAAATATTTACCAAACTTCAAGTTTTTGAGTCAGATTTTTCGACATCTGGAGAATTAAAAGGCTCTGGCAGATTCGGTGAGCTGCCAGTGCAAAGGCTTTAAATATGTTGTTATTATTATTTATGGTCTGGAACCTGAAGAGGAACGAAGGCCAAAGGTTTCAAAAATAGCTTGCAAAACGGGAATGGATGTTTTTTCCAGAACCAGCTCACTTTGAACAGCAAGATATTGAGATGCAACTCAAAAAAATATAGCTAAAAAGCAACTGGGAGAGGAATGTGCATCGTCGAGGGCTGCCCTGAAGCCGCCCCGGCGCGGCGGAGCTCGGCCGTCCCCGTGGCGTCCTGGCTCGGGCTCGCTTCAGAGCGCGTGTCCGTGCTCCCGGCAGCCCCCTCCCTCTTCCCGCTGTTTTCCCCCCAAATCCTGGCTTCCAATGGCCCCTTTCCCGGGGGGGACACAGCGATAGCCCCCGGTGCCCCCGTTTTGGGAGGGGTCGGGGGTCTCTTGCCTCCCGCTTGTCCGTGTTCGAGGACCGTTTGTTTTCCTCCTCCGGCAGGTCGTCCGGAGGGAGCGCCGGGAGCGGAGCAGCGTCTCTTGGCCAGACGGCCTGGAATTCGGCAGCTGGATCCGACCCGGCCCTGCCATCACGGCAGAGACGGGAGAGCTGGCACCTCCTGTGTCCCCCCGCAGCCGGGCGCCCGGCGATGCTCCGGATGCCCGGGGATGCTCCAGTTTGGGGTCCCCAGAGATGCTGGGGTTTGGGGTCCCCGGGGATGCTCCGGTTTGGGGTCCCTGGGGATGCTCTGGATGCTTGAGGATGCTCCGGTTTGGGGTCCCCAGAGATGCTGGGGTTTGGGGTCCCCGGGGATGCTCTGGATGCCTGAGGATGCTCCGGTTTGGGGTCCTCAGGGATGCTGGGGTTTGGGGTCCCCAGAGATGCTGGGGTTTGGGGTCCCTGGGGATGCTCTGGATGCCTGAGGATGCTCCGGTTTGGGGTCCCTGGGGATGCTGGGGTTTGGGGTCCCCGGGGATGCTCCGGTTTGGGGTCCCTGGGGATGCTCCAGTTTGGGGTCCCCAGAGATGCTGTTGTTTGGGGTCCCTGGGGATGCTCTGGATGCCTGAGGATGCTCCAGTTTGGGGTCCCTGAGGATGCTCCGGTTTGGGGTCCCTGAGGATGCTCTGGTTTGGGGTCCCCAGGGATGCTCCAGTTCAGGGCAGGGGGTGGAGGAGATGCCTCCGCACCCCCTGGGGCTGGAGCCCTGGGCAGGATGCGGCCCCTGAAGCAGCAGTGCTGGGTGTGGTGCAAAGGAGCGAAGCCAGCGAGGAGGGGACGCGCGGGGGGGGGGACATTTTTGGGCTGCCAGGGGCCGGGGCCGGCACACGGGGGCAGCTCCTGCCGCGGCGGTGATGCTCCGTGCCCCGCTCAGCCCTCACCCCAGGGCCTGGCCCCGGGGAGGTGTCGGGCAGCGTGGCCCCCCCAGCCCCTCGGGGGGGCTGAGAGGGGGGTCCCGGGCAGGCCCAGCGCCTCTGCTTTTCCCTTTCATCCCTTGCCTGCGCCTGTTCCCTTTCAGCCTGAAACGTGGGTTTCTCTCCTATTTTGGTTTGGCTTTTCGGCTGGTTTCTTTTATTATTTTAATTTAGGCACTGTCATTATATTTTCCATTATTTAAAAAAAAGAAAGAAAGCGAGCAGCTTCCCAAGGCGCTTTCCAGCTCCCGGCTGCTGCTCAGAGCAGCTTTTGTTCCTGGCCAGCACCGGGACGTGCTTGTGGGGTGCAGCGTGGCGGCACCCCCTTCCTGCTGCCCGTGCCCCGGCTCCCTCCTCCCCACGGGGCCAGCGGGGATTTTGGGGGGACTCATCCCAATGTGGGGATAATGTTGGGGGGGGGGGGGGGGGGCTAAGCCAACGGCAGCCCCATCCTCGCCACGGGGGCCCCAACAGCACCGAAGGACGTGCCGATGTGCCGGCACACAGTCCTGCTCATTTACATTGGGCTCCGGCCATCCCGAATTGCTGGTGGGGTGGGACGGGAGCTGCCGGCTCCCCGGCTCCTTTCTCCCTTCCCCGCTTTGCTATTCCCTTTTGGCGGGGGTCTGGGGGTAACAAGAAGCAGCTGAACCCACCCCGCTCATCCCCACGGGGATATGCATCCCGCACGGAGACGGGCTCTCGCCGTGCCCACTCGCCTGCGCCCCACGGCCCCGCTGCCGGGGAGCCGTCCCGCGACGTTTCCATCCCCGTCTCTGCCCCCCGGGCACTGTCGGAGCCGGATGGACCCTCCAGCGCTGGGTGCAGGCAGCGTTGCATCCGCACCGAGCCCACCCCGAAACCCGCAGCCAGCACCCAACGCGCCCCATCGCTTGCCCAAAGCCGTGGCGGAGGGGGGGGCCGAGGGGATCCTTGCTCGGGCCCCAGCCTCCCACCTGCCGGCCGCGGAGCTGAGCCGGGAGCATCGCTCGTGCCAAGGGCCTGAGAAGGCCAAAAAAAGGGCGGTTTCGCCCCCAAAGTCGTTGCGTTGCAGGAAACCCCTCTGTGCTCTCCATCCTGCAACCTGCAGGTCCAGCACCGGGGTCCCTGCGGGGGTCCCCCCCCCCCAGCCCCCTGGGAACCCCCCTCCAGAGCCGCCGTGGGTCGCGCAGAGCCGCGTGCCGGTGGTTTCTGCTAACGATTACAAGAATTAGAGAGAAAACCGGCCCAGCTGGCAGCCTCGGACGCTCAGCCGCGTAATCAGCCCGGGCTGGACTGCGAGGCTCAGCATCGCCTGGAAGCCGGGAGGGGCCGGGGGGTTATTTTGGTACCCGATGATGCTCCGCAGCACACGGCTGGGGTGCAGGTCTGGCCGGCCCCGGCCAGCACGGGGGGGCATTCGGGGCTGGGGTCGGGACCAAGGGGCTCCTTGTCCCTGGGGCTGGAGGACGCGGGACCCTCGGGACGGGGTCTGTGGGTTCGGCTCCTGCGCGGAGGGTCCCACGCCCGGGGAGGAGCGGCGGGAGGATTTTGGCTGCAGCCCCCGGCCCGGCCCCTGACCTCAGGCAGGTTTCCAGCCCTCGGGAATGCGGGGCTGGGCTGGACACCCAGTACGGACCTCCCGCAAACCCAGCGCGTCCCCGCGCGTGTGCCCCTGGCTCCTTCTCGGTGTCCCTGGGGTCAGGGGGAGCCCCTGGCCACCCCCTTGGCTCTCCCTGCACCCATCTCCCCCCGCCCCAGCCCCCAGAGCCCGGAGAACCCCGTGGCACGATGCCGGAGGTCCCGGCCGGCGCTGGGACGGGATCCGGCGAGACGGAGCAAGGCGCAGCGGTGAGCACAAGGGGTTGCAAACAGGGGTCTCATTTTCTGTCTCATTTTTTCGCCCCATTTTTTCTTCCTGACGCCATAAATAGCAGCAAAGCTGCAGGAGCTGCTTCCATCTGCCCTGCCCGCGCAGCTGCCTCCAACCAAGCCAACCAGATGGCGGAAAACAATCCTGCCCGCTGGCCATCCCCCCGGGCCTGCCGGTGCCGCCGCCAGCGCTGCCCGCAGGGGAGCACCCGCCGGCCTTCCCCCATGGCAGGGGACGTGGCTCCCGGTGGGGCAGCTCCCAGCACCCAGGGACAGGCAGCACCCAGGAGCAGGCAGCTCTCAGGCACAGGCAGCACCCAGGGACAGGCAGTGTCCACGGACAAGCAGCACCCAGGAGCAGGCAGCACCCATGGACAGGCAGCACCCAGGAGCAGGCAGCACCCAGGAGCAGGTAGCTCTCAGGGACAGGCAGCACCCAGGGACAGGCAGCACCCAGGGACAAGCAGCACCCAGGAGCAGGCAGCACCCATGGACAGGCGGCACCCAGGAGCAGGCAGCACCCAGGAGCAGGCAGCACCCAGGAGCAGGCAGCACCCAGGAGCAGGTAGCTCTCAGGGACAGGCAGTGTCCATGGACAAGCAGCACCCAGGGACAGGCAGCACCCATGGATAAGCAGCACCCAGGAGCAGGCAGCACCCAGGGACAGGCAGCACCCAGGAGCAGGCAGCACCCAGGAGCAGGCAGCACCCACGGACAAGCAGCACCCAGGCTTTGGGGGGGTGGGAGCCCCACGATGGGCTCTGGGCGTCTCCGGTGCCTCCTCCCGCGCCGTGCCGCGGCGTCGCCCACCCGCTGCGCCAGCGTCCGGCCGCGGTGGGTTCCGATGGGGGCGGGATGGGGAGAGGGGCTGGGATTTGGCCGCTGGTTTGGTGAAGCCCCCCCCCACCCCCCATGCCCCTGGGTGCCCCGGGTCCCCTTTGATCTCGCCAGCGGCCGCATCCAGTGTAAGGGCGAAAAAATGCCGCGGCGTGGCCAAACCGTGTTGTAAAAGGGAAGCGTTGTGCCGGGAGCGGGGGGGGTTTGGCCCCGTAAACCCAGCCTGTTCCATTACAGCACCCGCCGGGAGCCACGGCTGGGAGGGGGGGTGGGGGGGCGGGGGGGATGCCTGCAAACCCCACCCGGTACGGTGAGCCAGGCAAGACAGACAGACATCAGATGGACAGACGGACCCGCTGCCCTTCGCCCTGGCCGGGGTCACCCAGCGGGTGCCCAGCTCCCGCGCCGGGCGCATCCCCATGCCGGGGGGGGGGTGGGGGGGCCACGGGGCTGGATGGGCCCCCCGCCCCCCCCCCCCCGGCTGCCACGTCCCCCGGCCGCGGGGAGCTGGCGTGGTTCCCCCCGTGCCGCAGCCAGCCGGCTGAACCGGGCCCAAGGCAAACAGCGGCCGCCGGGACGGTGCTACCGTGCGGGGCGGGAGGCAATGGAATTGGGGCGGGGGGGGACACGTCCCCATGTCCCCCCCACTCGGGTCTGGGCAGCCCCAGAGAAGCCCAGCAGCCAGGCGGGTGTAGACACAACCGTATATTTCGTAATAAATAATGTACAAATCCACACGTGCCCTCGGTGCACGCCGGCACTGCTGCCGCGGGGCCGCATCCTGCCGCCGCCTCTCGCTCACCGCCCTGGCGCACCCCAGGACTTGAGGGGGGGGTCCCAGTGCTGGGGAGGGAGTTTAAGAAATGCCTTTTTTTGGGGTTTTTTTGTTTTTTTTTTTTCACCTGGGAAAAAGGTGGTTGGGGCAAAATGTTTTCCCCCGAGGGCAAAATAGCCAGGTCGGTGGCAGCGGGGTGGGTGCAGGATCAGGCCCGGCCGAGCTCTGCGCTGAGCTCGGCTGAAGGTCACGGGGACGGAGCCCGGCGTCCCCGCACGCCGCGTGCCGCCGAACCCCCGCGCCGCGGCCGGAGAGCTGGCACCGCGCCCTGCCAGGGCAGAGAGCGCAGGGAGGGCTCTTTATCCACACCCTCGGGGTTTTTCCCCCAAAGAGACCCCACGTTTCCTTGTGGGGTGCAGGGCGGGGTGCAGCGGGTGCTCCCGGCACCCTTGGCCAGCGCCGGCCCCGGTGCGGGCAGACGGGAGCCCCGCTGCTGGGCACAGGGCAAAGCACCGGGCAGGGGACCCCTTCCCATCCCAGCCCCTTCCCCTATTCGCTTCCACCCCCTCTTTTATTCTGTTTTATTTAAATAACCCCCGTGGGGCCGTGGCCCCGCTGCCGGCACCACCGGCACCACGGTCCCCGGGGCTGAGCACCAAGAGCTGCCCCGCGCGGGGCTGGGGGCGAGGGCAGGGGCAGCACCGGGGGGGGCTGACGAGGCCGGCGGGGGCTGCCCACTGTCGCCCCCCTCCCCACGTCCTGGTGGCCCCCTGCCCCGCTGTCCCCCGGGGTCACGGGGCGAGGGTCCCACTCCACGTGTCCCCGTGCGTGTGTGTGTGTGTCCCCCCCCCCTCGGTCGTTATAAATGAGCGTGGGTAAAAGCGACGGGCAAAGGGAGGGCAGAGCTTAGCCGGGGAGGGGGCACGGGGGTGGGCCGTGATGGTCACGGCCGCCCCCGGATCCGGCCCATCCTCCGCTGGCTGCTGGGGGTCCGGCGAGTGGCCGTGGGGCCCGGGGCTCGGGCACCGGAGGCGAAGTCCATCACCTCGGGGGGGGCCCGGCGCATCTCACTGGCCCCCATCTCCCGCCGGATCTCGGCCAGCGCCTCGGCCGGGGCTGTCAGCAGGCGCTGGAAGAAGCTCTCCCTCCCCGGCGGCCGCTCCTGGCAGGCGAAGGTGACGGCCGTGCCAGCGTCCGCCTTCATCTCCCGCGAGAAGCCGTCGGAGGTGCCGTCGAAACAGCGGCCGATGGCGATCTCCTTGGCCAACCGCGGGTTCTGGTCCGTCACCGTGTAGATGCCGTAGTTGTGACCCAACGGGTCGACCGGTGCCAGCATGGTGAAGGCGGCCGTGTGGTTGTTCTCCGCCACGGGCGGGTGACGGCTCAGGTACTCCCGGAGGAGGCTGTTGATGGCCGTGCGGTGGCAGCTGCCTTGGGGGATGATGGAGACCAAGGTGCGATCCACCA
Source organism: Mycteria americana (assembly GCF_035582795.1). Classification (NCBI taxonomy): domain Eukaryota; kingdom Metazoa; phylum Chordata; class Aves; order Ciconiiformes; family Ciconiidae; genus Mycteria; species Mycteria americana. Next base: position 5,304,541 of record NC_134388.1, on the reverse strand, counting down.
GGCTCTGGTCGAAGAGCATCCCACTGCACTTGAACTCCACGCAGGCGCCCGAGGTGTTCTCCAGCAGCATGTCCTGCACGCTACGGGTGTCACGCAGCCCGTAGAGCTGCCCCCGGGTGCGGGGGTGGCTGCCCCCCACGTTACGGGACCTCACCATGTACTCCTGCGGCCCCTCGATCCGCACCTTGATGAAACAAGCCCTGAACTCCTGCGGGTTGGGCCACCATGAGAGGTAGTCACCGGTCCAGGAGGTCAGGTCGCTCTCCCTGAAGGGCACCACGTTGTACTCGTACTTGTCCACCTCCACGCGGTAGAAGCGGAGGTGGTTGGCGCTGACCGGCGCCTTCTCGCACTCCTCGAGGCTGCGGTAAGGGTAGACGGGACCGTTGGTCTCGTCAACGTTGTTGGGGTCGGGCTTGGCCACGTTGATTTGGAAAGCCGTCTTCTTCAAGTCGGGGTCATCGTGGTCCGAGCGGCGGTAGCCCAGCTTGCCCAGGTAGGGCTGGGACACCCCGACAGCATTGGGGTTGAGCTTGGGGCTGGAGGCCACGGCTTCCAGCTCCTCCCCGCCCAACGTGGCAGTGACATATGCCGAATAGGCGTCGGGCCGCCGGCCATCGCAGAAAGCGGGCAGGCAGGCGCCGTTGGGACCTGTCACCACGCTGTCGAAGCGACCCCACGCCCGGGGGTTGGCGGGATAGCCCGGCTGGGGCTCCAGGTTGATGAGGCTGATGACCACCCCTTCCAGTTGCTCGTAGGGGTTGAACTTCTCGTTGCTGTAAGCCCTGACCTTGACGAAGCACCGGCGGTCCTCCGGCACGTCCAGGTTGAAGAGCCGCCGCTCCCGGATCTCCAGGTTCCCCACCAGGAAGGTCCTCTCCTCCCTCTTCCCCCGGCTCCCCCCGGCCGGCCGGAGGACCCCCTCCTCCTCCCACAAGCCAGTCTCGGGGTTTAAGGACCACAACTTCATCTTCCGCAGGTGCTCTGGCATCTGGACCTGCCCCGCGTCCATCCGCACCTCCACCGGCCCCGTCTGCAGCGCCGCGCCGGTCTCCCCTTCCCGAAAATCCACGGCGAACATGCCGTAGGTCCGCAGGGGAACGATCTCCCCCTCGGCGTCGGCGAAGCTGAGGTCGCTGGAGGCAGCGCTGGCTGTCGCCATGTCCCTGGGGTCCAGGAAGGTGACACTGGCTTTGACCGTGCCCCTGAAGACCTCCCCGGAGGGACGGAGGAAGGCACCGGCGGGAAGGACGAGCTCCCCGATGGGCTCCCGGTCGCTTGCCTCCCCCAGCGGGATGGCGTTGCTCCGGCTGCCGTCCAGGTCCACCGGCTCCTGCTTCCGCAGCATCTTGACCTCCTGGTAGACGGCACCGCCACGGCGGTTGAAGGGCAGGACCTTGACGGCGTCCACGAACCTCTGCTGCCGGTCCACGAAGCGAGCCACCAAGCGCTGCGTGTCCGGCGGCACCTCGATGGTGAAGGAGCCCTTGTAGCCAGTGAAGCCGACCTTCCTCCTGCCGAGGAAGATCTGCCCGAAGCGCAGGGGCTCGCCGGTGTCGGCCGCCGTCACCCGTCCCTGCACCAGGACGCGGGGCCGGGCGCAGGGTCCGCAGCCGCACTCGGCCACCACCTTGACGGGCAGCAGGGAGCCGGCGCAGGGGATCTCCCGCATCTCCATCCTCCGCACCCCGCAGCAGCGCCCCGCGTCCGCCCCGCACCCCGACCGGTTGGCCAGGCTGCCGGCACACGGGGCGGGCGGGCAGCGACCCACGTTGTAGTAGCGGGAGCCGGTGGCGTCCTGCGGGCACTCGCTGGGCAGCTCCACGAGGCTGGGCTCAGGCTCCGGCTTGCAGCTCTGCTGGCCCTGGGCTGGGGGGGACGGGGGGGGGGGGGACACGGAGGGTTAGGGTGACCCTCCCCACCGCGCGCCCCATCCCGGGATGACGCCGCCGCTGACGAAGCCCATCCCGTTCTCACCCAGCACGGTGAGCTGTGCCGGCGCCGATTTGATGGCGCCCACCTCGGTGCTGGCTTTGCAGTGGTAGATGCCAGCTTGCTCCGGCGCCAGCCCTCGCAGCACCAGGCGGCTGCCGTACCGGTGCACCTTCCTCTCCAGCAGCGTCCCGTTGTGGTACCTGCGGGGACGGGGACGGGCTCAGCGGGGACGCGGCCGGGGCTGCCTTTCCCCACCGTCCCCAGCCCCGGCTTTCCGCCGCTCACCAGTAGTATTTCTTGGGCACGGGGGTGCCTGAGGCTTTGCAGCAGAAGGTCACCTCCTGCCCGGCCACCCGCACCTTCGCCTTGGGGTGCAGCACCATGTAGGGCTTCTCTGCGGGGGAGGAAGGTGGCAGAGGGTGCAACGAGCCGCGGCCACCCCCCCCGGATCACTGCCCCGCACCGTGCATCCTCCGGGGAGGTCCCTCGAGGGGCGCGCGGCCGGGTGCCCACCCCGCACCGCGATGCTCACCCAGCCTCTGCAGCGTCGCGTGCGCCACCGCCACGCCGGAGCCGTTGGAGACGACGGGTGCCAGTGCCGGGGCGAAGCCCTCGCGGTGGACGCTGACGTTGGCGGCCGCGCCCTCGCACAGCCCCGCCGCGGCGAAGCGCCCGTGGGCGTCGCTGCGGGCCAGCAGCACCGGCGGGCGGCCCTCCAGGTAGATGCGGGCGTCCGGCAGCGCCGCGCCGGTGGCGGAGACAACGGTGCCCTGCAGCGCGTGCTCGGGGCAGGCTGCGGGGCGGCGTGGCGCTCAGACCCCGTGGCCGTGGCTGGCGGCGGGGCCGCGTGGGTGGGGGGGCAACCGGGGAGGGGGTCCCCGCTTCCCCAGGGGCAGGTACCTGGGCAGGGCGAGGGGGGACATTTCTGCACCTCGGTGGGGCGGCCGGCGCACGGCACCTTCTTGGCTTTCTTGCAGCTCCGGCGCCGGACGCGCGTCCCGGCGCTGCCGCAGCTGCGGGAACAGGGGCCCCAGGCACCCCACTCCATCCACGCTGGCTCTGCGGGGGAGACGCCGGGCGGACGTGGGGCACCGCGCTCCCCCCCCAGCGCCCAGCCCGGGGCGGCCCTGCGCCACGGGGACACGGGGGGGTCCCCAGCCGCGGAAGCTCCATCCAGCCGCCCGTGCCCGGCCGGCCCTGGCTCACCCCCGCGCGCCCCTGCCAAGCTATTTTTGCCAGCGCGGCCTCTGTTACCGCAATTAAGCGGACGACGCGCGGGCGGTGGCGGCTTTGCCCGGGGAGCTGCCGCGTCGGCGCGGGGGCAGCGGCCCGGGGCCGACGGCCCCCACGGGACCCCTCGTGCCACCAGCAGCAGGGGGCCGGGAGAGGAGCCGGAGGCGGCCGGCATGAGGGGTGCCGGGGTCCCTACCTGGGCAGGGGCCGGCGCTGCACGGCCGGCGCTCCACGGCTTTGCCCTTGCACTTGAGCTCCTTGAGCGCGGCCGCCACCCGGGCGTTGACGCAGCGGCGGGCGCGGGTCTGGGTGCCGCTGCTGCCGCAGGCGCTGCGCGAGCAGGGGCTCCAGGAGGACCAGTGTGACCAGTAGATGTGCTCTGGGGGGGGGGCGGAGGCGTTAAGTGGGGACCCACCGCCCGCACCCAGCTCCGTGGGGGGCACGTTGCCCCCGGGATGGGGGGCGGGGGGGGCGGCTCTGGTGCAGCTGCAGCTCCGGCAGCACCCGGTGGGATGCAGCAGTGGGGGGGTGACGAGCAAGGGGTGAGCACAGCAACGGGTATGGACCCCCCCCCCAAAGTGCCAGCGGAGCCCGGGGGGGGTGGGACGCGGCGGGGCCGAGCGCTCACCCAGCGGGCAGAGGAAGCGGATGTGGTAGTTGGAGCAGGTCTTGCCCCGCGGCTGCTCCTTGTTGACGCAGCGAAAACCCTTCTTGGGGCTGACGTGCACCACCTCGCCCACCTCCTCGGGCAGCTCCCACTCGGTGGTGCGGGCCTGGATGGCCACCGGCCGCTCGCAGACGCGGCCGCGGTAGTAGAAGCGAATGGCGTCCAGGCTCTCGTAGTCCCCGTCCCCCCCGGGGTGGTCGATGTTGAACCAGGACGTCCACTCGGCTCCTCCGCCTGGGAGGGAGCGAGCCCTGAGCGCGCGGATGGGGAGCAGCCCCCCCCACCCCCGGTCCCTAAGCACCCCGGGGTGCCGCCGGGGCTGGGCGCAGCTCAGGGACGTCGAGGGCCGCGTGGGCAAAGGACGAGCAGACGAAGCACGCGGGGACGGAGGGCACCGGGGGATGCGGCGCGGGAGCCTCGGTGGACGCCGCGTCCCCGCTGCCAGGGTCCCACGGGGACACGACCGTGGCGTGGGGGGATGTCACCTCCCGGGCGGCCCCTTTGGGGTGTCCCGGCCGCGGGTCCCCGGTGGGACGGTGTCCGGCGGGGGTCTGGGGACAGCCGTACCTGCTGTGTCCAGGTCGAGGTCTGCCAGGCTGGGGGCTGCTTTCCAGGGCTTCCCCCCAGCGCCGCTCTTGCCCGGCTCCGAGTCGTTCTCCAGGGGCTCTGGGGGAAGCACAGGGCGAGAGCACCCGGTGCTGGGGCACCCTCTCCCCAGGGCACCCAACGGTGCCGGTCCCTCGCCGAGCCGCGGGCACCAACATCGTGCGGCAAAGCTCGGCCGGCGCCGGGACGGACCAACGTCCCAGCAGGGATGGGGACCCCCTCCCACCCTGAGCCCCCCCGGCCCCGTATCATCAGCCGGGCAAGGGGCTCAGGGCAGGATTTACCGGCTCCACGGGGCCAGGCCGGTGGTGTCATCGTCTGAGGCGGCCAAGGACGGGCTGCGGCCTCCCAGCCAGCCGAGGATGGCTCGAGGGGCAGCCGAGGCTGGTGCCGCGTGGCAAGCATGGCCGTGCCGGGGCCCACGCCATGCCCGCAGGCTGTACGCCGGGGAAATGCTGCCTGCGAGCTCCCGGCTGCCCCCGGGGCGAGCTCGGCCCCAGGAGTGATGTGGGATGGGGAGACGAGCCAGGGTGCCCGCGCACGCACCCACCGTGCCGAAGCCACGGCACAAAGCCAGCGTCACCCAGCCCCGCAGTCCAAACCGGGAGGCAGCAGGAAATTGGGCTGTAAAACCACAGCCGGCAAGCGGAGACACCGGCACGGCAGCGGCCGGCTCAGGGGGGCTCGCTGTGCATCCTGGGTGCAGGGTGTCCCCCCCCCAGCTCCCACCGAGCCCGGCCAGCCACGTCCCGTGGGAGTGAACCCCAGGGAGCCAGGGTCTCCAAGGGCAGCCCTGCCCGCCTGCCCCTCGTGCCGGTGATCCCGGGTGCCGAGACGGGGGGGTTCGGCCGTGCTGGAGGGGACGGATGCGGGCAGCAGGTCCCTGGAGAGAAACCTGTCACCCACGGGCACGGGGCAGGATGCAGCCCAACACTCGGGACCCCCCTGCGCAGCCTGGACCACCGTGAGCACCCCACGGGCACCCCACGGGCACCCCACGGGCACCAGCCCTCCACCAGCAGCAATCCCACGGCAGGGGGGACTCGACCCTGCCACCTCCTGTCCCCTCCCCGGGTGGCAGGGAGCTGGGGGACAGCGGGACGCATCGCAGCCCGTCCTGCAGGTGGATGGATTTCGTCCCCGGACCAGGGACGCTCCCGGCTCAGTCTCGCATGGACGCTGCCCTTGGCACCTTGCGGAGACCCCCGCGGGGCTGGGGGGCCTTGGCACCAGGGAGCAAAAGCCCCATGGAGCAGCTGGGGTGGCCGAGCCAGCCGGGGCTTCCCGCGGGTGCTCAGCCATCCGGCGCCGGAGCAGGCAGCGCTGGTGGGGACGCGGCACGGGGCACGTCCCCGTCCCTCCGGTGACACGGCCCCGGGGAGGGCAAAACTGCCCTGAGCCCCGCCAACGTGTCCCCCCACCGGCAGACGCCAGAGTGACCGTCCCCGGCCGTGACCACGACCCTGCGCACCTCTGCCCCCGGCACACATCTGGCCCCGGCACACATCTGGCCCCGGCACACATCTGGCGAGTGCTCAGCCCCATCCTCATCCTACCCCGCATCGCTGCCGCCAGCCCCCGGGAGGGCAGGGATGCCCCCGGCCGGCGGCACGGATGGGTCCCCGTGCCGTGGTTAGACGGCAGACCCGGCCTTACCTGGTGCCCCAGCACCGTGCAGGGCGGCGAGAGCCAGGAGGGCCAGCGCCAGCTCCGCCATGGCTGCCTGCACGGCGGCAGGTCGGCCGGCGACTGCGAGCGCGGCGGCACCGTGGGTCTATATATGAGGTCTTTCCCCCCTCGCGTCGGCAGACAGCAGCCGTCGGCTCCTGGCACTCGGGGCCGTCAGCTCTGCCGGGGCTGGATCGGTGTCAAGAGGGAAGCGGGAAGGAGCCCTCCTTGGCGAGCCGGCTGCACGCTGCCGCTCACCGCTCCAGCCCGGGAAACTTGAGGGTTTGTTTTTGCAAAGCTGCTAAAATTGGATGCACTTGGGAATGTGGAGGGGAGGGAAGGGAAAAAAGCCGAGCGAGCTCGGCCTCGGTGCTCCTGCGGTTGGGCTCGGGGTGCCAGCACTCCCCTGGCACCCGCTGCCTCGGGGCACGGCGGGCTGGCGGGGCCGGTGGGCGCCCGCGCCGTGACCTGGCCGGCGTGGGTGTGCCGGAGCCGCCCGTGTCCTGATGCTGAGGTGGAGCTGAGGCCACGCAGAGCTCGGTGCGCCCGTGGCCCCGACTGCTCCCCGGGGTGCAAAGCACCCAGCTGCCAGCCGTGTGATGGTGGGGGGGGGGGGGGGGGATGGGGTGGGGACCCCCCCAGGATCACCCCCAAACCACAGCTGCCCGCGGCTGGGGACTGCAGCCCCCTCCTGCGGCCCGGCCAGCGGAAATCCCGGTGCATTCCCTGCATTCCCCAAAACTCCGGCTGCACCGAGCTCTCGGGGGGGGGAAGCAGCTCCCAGCGCTGTCGTGGGGTGACGGACACCCCCTCCCCTGGGACAGCGGGGACGGTCCCCAGCGGTGGCTCATCACTGCCCTCCCCGTTAATTAAACACCCCACGGCGAGGGGGCTGCTCCCGCAACCCTTCCCTGGCGCGTTCAAGGGTTTCAGGCGATGGGGGGGACGCGGCAGCACCGGGGACCCCGAAGCCACCCAAGGGACCCCAGCGGCTGCCCACGTTCCCCATGGGACAGGCGATAGAGGAGGTCACACCCCGTCTGTCCCCAAAAGCAGGTTGGCGACAGGGGACACGGCATGGGGGGCTGAGCTGCGCACAGGGCCGAGTCCCCCGGTGGGGACAGGGCACGGAACCCGGTCCTGGCACAAGCCCCCAGCCCAAACCCCGCCGGGAGGTCACCGTCCCCTCGCCCCGCGTCCCCAGGCAGACACCGACCCCGGGGAAGAGCCACCAAGCGCTTTATTCCCGGGGGGCTCGCAGGGCCACCACGCACTCGGTGCCGGGGTACTCGGGGGGGTTGAGCTCAAACTTCTTCTGCACGTCGTAGGGGAGGAAGCGACCGGCCACGAAGTGCTGGCGGCCCAGGAAGCGGCGGGCGCACTGCTTGGGCGCGGACAGTGACACCAGGACGTCGGGGCTGATGCCACCGCTGCTCCCGGCCTCCACGTCCCACCCTGCGACGGCAAAAAAGACACGGGGGGGTTGGGGGGGGGTGTCAGGGGGTGGCCCCAGGGGACGCGGTGCTGCCGGCAGCTCCGAGGCGGTGTGCCAACAGAGGATGCTCTGGGGCGGTGGGGATGGGGGGGGCACAGAGAGGATGGGGTGCCTGTCCCCCGTGTCCCCCCCCCCAGCATCGCCACCCTGCGTGGCTCCGGCCGCATCCTGGCACCACGCGGGGTTTTTCTTGGTGGGGATTCACCGGCGGCCGTGCCGAGGGCTTCTGTTTGCTCCTGCGGCGGGAATGGACGCGGCGGGGGGGGGGGTGTAGAAATTCGTGATGGCAATTCCAGGCCTGGCCACCAGACACCCGGGTGTTTTCAAATTACATCATGTCTCAGTTCAGGGAGTTTGTTATTTATCGTGGATGCCCTGAACGCATCCGTGGGGAGCGGCCGCCGGCCCCGGCTCCCGGCGGGGATGCTGCCAGGTTGCGGGGGGGGAGAGCAGGGGGTCCCCAGGGCCGTCCCCACCCTGGGAGGGCATCGCAGGGGCTCCCCGGCTGCCCAGGCACCAAGCCCAGGGCGACGCGGCGGCGGCGGGCAGGGTGACGGGCCCGGGGCGCGGGGCGCGACGCTCCGGGCTGGGTCCTATCCCGCGCGGAGGGCCGAGCGCGGTGCCGGACCTGAGGGCACGTCCAGGCTGACGATGGGGATGCGGACGTGCTTCAGGGTGGCCAGGATGGCGGCACAGGGCTCCCTCCCCTCGCCCGCCTCCGCCTCGGCTCCCAGCACGGCGTCCACCACGGCGTTGTAGGCGTCGTTGATCAGCTGCACCTGGGGGGGGGGACGCACGGCGGGCAGCGGGCGGGGGGGTCCCCCGGCCACCCCACCGCGGGACAGGCACCGAGCCCTACGCCACGATCCCGTCTGCTTGCTTAAACGGACTCACCCAGCGGCTCCCGCCAAAAAAATCCCCCCCCCGCGAGGCGAGGTGGGGAGGGGGGGACGAGGGGCGCGGTGGCGGAGCAGAGCCCGGCACGCCGAGACGCACGGCCCCGGCCAGGGCAGCGCTTTCGGGTCACATTCCTCCCGTCCGGCCCCGCGCTTCCAACAACAACAGAGCCGGTGGCTGGCGGGGCCGCGGCAGCCGCCGCTGGATTTCATGGCATCCCCGGGCTCCCAGCAGAGCCGGGGGCGGGCGTGGAAGGAATAAAAAAAGAATAATAAACTCAACCACGTCAGCCGGTGAGCACGGCAGCTCCGGGGGGGCTCACCTCGGTGGGGAGGTAGGAGAGGAAGGGGATGTCCATCTTCTCGCACTGCGTCGTGAAATCCCGGTACAGGGGGTCCGGGGAGCGTTTGGGGTAGAAGATGGTGGGCTCGTAGTCCTGCGCGGTGGAGAGCGGGGATGCAGCGTTGGAGCCCTGCACCGCTCGGGGATGAAGAGGAGGAGGAGGAGAAGGAGGAGGAGGAGGGAGGAGGAGGAGGAGGAGGAGGAGGAGGAGGAAGATACCTACAAAGATTCGCAGGTGCCGGGCGCACACCAGCCCGATGGCCCCGTTCTGCGCCGGGCCGCACACCACCAGCACCGTGGGCTGCTTCCGCGGCAGGGAGGGCAGCGGGAAGGCCTGCCGAGAGGAGACGGGGACATCACGGATGGCACCCAGCGCCGGGGACGTGGCAGGGACGGGGGGACCGGGGCCTGAGGGGCAGATGGACCCGTGGTGGGGACGTGCTGCTGGGTGGGCAGCACGGTGCGTGGTGGGATGGGGATGACGTCCAAGGCGGGATGGGGACGGCACCCACGGCAAGAGGGGGCACGTGACGGGATGGGGACGATGCCCACGGTGGGATGGGGACGGCATCCACAGCAGGACTCGGATGGCACCCAGGGCAGGAGGGGGCCTGCAGTGGGATGAGGATGATGCCCGTGGCGGGACGCCGACGGTGCCCGCAGCGGGATGGGGGATGATGCCCGAGGTGGGAAGAGGACGGTGCCCAGGCCAGGGACGGTGCCCGTGGCAGGACGGGGACGATGCCCGTGGCAGGACGGGGACGATGCCCGTGGCAGGACGGGGCTCCCCGCCAGCCTGCAGGGAGGCGGCCGCACGCTCCACATACCAGCAGCCTTGCAAAGGAAGGCTCTGTTTATCCGTTGACGGATTTTTTTCCTGCTCACGGAGCCTGGCTCCTGGTCCCGTCCAACCGAGCGGCACGGCCTGCTCGCAGCCGCCGGACAAAGCTGCGCTTGCCTGGCCCTGGCCCTGCCCCAGCACCGGCCGCGCTGCCAGCTGCCTTGTGGCTCCCGGGGACGTGCCGGGAGGGGACGATGCTGGGGACCCTGGCTGGGCGCGGGGACGCCCAAGCTGAGGGTCCGTGGGTGCTCTCCCGGGTTCAGCCCCACGAGGAAGAGGAGGATGCTCTGCCCCGTGAGGAGGATGCTCAGCCCTGCTCTCCCCAGCTGGGGCTGGCGCGGGAGCTGGGGATGCTGCGACACGGGGGTCCCCGATCCCACCCCGTGGGACCGGGACCAGCCCCGAGGCAGCGCCGGGATCCAGAGAGGCTCCGACACCCAAATATTTCCCCTCCTCAGGCAACTCCTCTGCCCTTAGAGAAGGGGAGGACAGAAAATGGTCCAGACACCTCCAACGGAAAATCTGAGCCAGGCGAGCGCGGAGCTCGCCGGCTTCCGAGGCACAAAGCTGCCCTTGATGCTCACCTCCACTCACCCACGCTGCCCAGAGCCCGGCGGCTGCCTCCTCCTCCTCCTCCTCCTCCTCCTCCTCCTCCTCCTCCTCCTCCTCCTCCTCCTCTTCCTCGCATCCAGCCCGAGCACTCGGGGCTCCCAGCCCCAGGAGAGCAGCGCCAGGGCACGGGGAGCCCTGGGGAGGCCCCCAGCACCCTCCTCCCCGCAGGCAGCAAGGGCAGCCGGTGCCTGGCAGTGCCGACACCCCAGGGAAGGGCTCGAGCATCCCCCTCCCGTGGAGGGTGTAACCCACGGCCCCGGGGTGAGCCCAGTTCACCCCAGGGGAAATTATGAAGGGTGGCCGAGGAATGCAAAAAAAAAACCCAAAAACCCACCCAGGGAGGGGCTGCAGCCCTGGCATGGCCAGAGCATCGCTTCCCGCGGGGCTCTGCACGAGGCCTGGCTGTCCCCTGTCCCCTGTCCCCACACCTTGGTCTGCGGCAGGAGGGTGACCACGGCCGGCGGTGGGAAAAACCACGCAGGGTGGGACGAGGGTGGGAGAGCCGCTGGCAGCAAAGCCCCCGGCCCCGGCAGGGTGTCCCCGGCCCCGCCGGCCACCTCACCTTGGTCACGGCCATGGCACAGGCGTGTCCCCAGATCTCGATCAGCTGCTGCCGCCCAAACCGGTAATCCTCCAGCAGCTCCTTCTCGATGGCCTCGGCCTCCGCCTTGCTGCGGGGGGAGCAGACGGCAGTGAGGACGGGGACGTCCCCGTCACCCCTTGGCTCCGAGCCCCTCGGGACCCCACTCCGTCCCCAGGGTGCGGGGCAGGGATGCTCGGGGGTGCCGGGTGAGCGGGCTGGGGGCTCGCGGGGCTCAGGGCGGGCACAGCCAGCGGCTCGGGGCTCGGGACGCGCACGGCCGGCAGATTCGGGGGCCTGGCACCGCAGGATGGGGGCTGCGTTTCGTGCGAGGCACGGCCCTGGCAGCGGCCCCGGGCTCACGGGGATCGGGCTGTTATATAAAGGCGAACAATGCTGTGGTTGTTCTTTTGCTGCCGAGCCCAAAAGTTGGCAGGGCCGGGGAGCCTCCAAATTGGACAATAATTGCTCACATCTGTTGGCTCACCTGCGCCGCGGATGGGAACAGCGTGTGCCGGATCCAGCGTGCCGCCGCCGCGCTTGTTATGGAAGGGACGGTGAAATCCGGCCCCCAGGAGAGGCTGGAGTCGGGATCCCGGCGGCCCAGGGGTGAAAACCCGCAGCCCCGTGGGGGAGCCGGGGTGCCCTGGGCCCGGCCACGCTCCTGTTTTGGGGGTGCACACTCCCACCTCGCTCGGTCCCAGCTGCGGGGAGGGGACCCACTGGCCCCCCGCCATGTGCAGGAATGGTGTGGTGCTACCGGCCCCGGGAGCCAGAGGGGTCGTGGGGCCGGGTGCCTGGCTGCGGGGTGGCCCCGCACCGTCCAGGCTGACCAGCCGCGTCCCCTGGGCGTCCTGGCAGCCCCCAGAGCCCCCGCGTCCCAGCAGACCCCGTACCACGCTGTCCCCGGGGTGCCCTGGCAGATCCCAGGGACCATTTCGATCCGACGTCGTTCTGGCAGACCCCGCAGAGCCCCCTGTTCCCTGGGCATCCAGGCTGAGCCCACCCCATCCCCTGGGTGTCCTGACAAACCCATAGACCCCTATAGACCCGGTCACTCTGGCAGATCCCAGAGACCCTACAGACCCCAACCCCCAGCCGTGCTGACAGATCCCATTGACCCCACGTCCTCTGGCTGTCCCCGTAGACCCCCCTCTACCCCCCGCATGTCCTGGCAGACCCCACAGACCCCCAGTGCCCTGGCCATCCTGGCTGACCCCCAGAAAAACCTCATCCTGCCCCATCCCATCCCATCCCATCCCATCCCATCCCACCCCATCCCTGTCCCCAATCCTGTGGTGCCCTCTAGTGAGGCCCAGCCCCACAGTGGGGTCCTGTGGGCAAATAGGGGGGGAAAAGGGGCCGCATCCAGCCCCCCGTCCCCCCTCCCGTGCCGGGGCTGGCGGAGCGGGGTGGGTCCCAGCGCAGCTGTGTTGTCGGTCTCCCAACAAAAGGCACGTTTCGGCTCTGACAAAATTCCCCCACGTCTGTTCCAGGGGAGAACATTGCCCGTAATCGCTGCTGGCCGGGAAACCTGGGCCCCCGCCCGGGCTGGCTCCCGCTGCCCTGGCATCGTCCCCAGGAAGGGGGGGGACATGTCACAGGGCTCCCTGGGTCCTGGCTCGCTGCTCACCCAGGGAGCAGCGTCCCCCCCAAATGTTCTGGGGTGCACGTTCGCTACCAGCCCTCCCCGCTCGCCCGGGGCTTTGCGGCTTGGCTGTGCTATAGGGCCTGGGGACGCGGTGGGGGGGGAAACGCTGCTCCCGTCCCCTGCGCGGGGGTAGATACCCCTCAGAGCCCAGCGGAGACCCAGCAAAGCCCAGTCCGACCCAGTTCAACCCAGTTACTGGTGTCTCTCAGAGGGGATGGTGGAAGGCCGCTGCGCCGACGGGGCAGAGACCTTACGGGGAACAGGAGGGAGAGGAGCCGACGGACGAGGGGCTCGAGAGCATCCCTCCCGCGTCCCCTCCCGTACCCCGGCCCCAGGAGCGGGGCACCCCAGTTCTGCACCCCAGCTCTGTGTCCCCCCTCTGCATCCCAACTCCACATCCCAACTCCGCATCCCTGCTCCGTGCCCGCTGCTCGTCCCTCCCCGGCACAGCTCGGCTCCGGGCCCCCCCCGCCGGGGTGCAAGCGGGGGGACCCCGGAGGCACCAGCCCTGCCCGGGACCGGGGTCCCCCCGCTCCGCTCCCCGCGCTGGGGACGCGTCTGCCGGAGACATCCCTGCCGCAGCCATGGAGACCCGGGATGCAGTTGCTCTGGCAACCGAGGCTATTTGGGTACCAGCCCCCCCCCGCCCCCCCCGCCCCCGCCGCTCGGGGGTGCGAGAAGCCGGGGTGGGATTGCCCCGGGGGACCGGCAGTCCCGGGGGACACGCGTGGGGACAGCGCGGGGGCCGGGGACGCCGCGTCCCTGCCCGGAGGAGCCCCGGAGCATCAGAGGGGGCAGGAACCGAGCCGAGGGGGGTCCCGGGGCAGCGGAGGGGCCCGCCCCACCGCCGGGACCGCGGCACCCTCCCGGGGTCCCCACCACGTCCCGGCACCGGCCACGTCCCTGCGGGCAGCGGGGACCAGCTCCGGGTGCGGGGGGGGGGGGGGCACCGGCTGGGGGGGGCCCGGCTGTGCTGGGGGCGAACCCCGGCTGCCCCGGTGCGGGCGCACGGTGAGGGGCGCGGGCACGGCGGGACCCCGGTAGCCCCATCCCAGTGCCCCCACCGGACGGGGCGGGGCGGGGGGGGGGGGGGGGGTGGTCCCCGGGCTCACCTGAGGTACCGGGGCGGCTGCCGGCCGGGGCCGGGCGCGGAGCTCATGCCGGGCAGCGGGACGGGGCAGCGGCGGAGCCCTGCGGGAGCGGCGGCGGCGCGGCCCCCCCGGCGCTTCGCGGTGCCGCCCGGGGGAGGCGGCTCCGGCTGCCCCCGCCCCGCCCGGCCCCCCCCCCCCCCCCGCCGGGAGCATCGCACCGGCCCCCGCCCGCGGGCGGTGCTGCCGCCGGGGCCGGGCACCCGAGGAGCGGTGCCCGGTGCGGGGAGAGGCGGGGAGGGCAGAAATCGCGGCTGTGACCCCCCCCCACGCCCCCGCCCCGGCCCGCAGGCAGCAGCCGCCTGCACCCCGCAGCGAGCGCGGGAAGCAACGGGAACGCGTCAAAGCCTCAAAATCGGTGGTTTTCGCCCCGGTGGGAGCCGCGTCCGCGGCGTCAGAGACCGCAGGGCGAGCTCAGGGCTGCTCCCCGCCGCACCCCGGCCCCGACCCCGACGCCGAGGGACGAGGCCCCGCCGCAGGGGACAGGCAGGGCCAGGAGCGCAGGCACCCGGCCCCTCTCGGGCGCTTTGGGCAGCCGGAGCACAGCCCAGCTCAGCCGGGCAGCGACCGGCCGCCTCTCGCGGCCCAGCCCAGGCTCCCACCCCCATCCAGGGCTCCGGAAGCGAGAGCCGGGACCCCCGGACACGCGCAAGAGGGGAAGAGGAGCAAGCGCCCCGGGAACGGCAACATTTCCCGCTGGGGGATAGGGAGCTGTACAGGAACACGCGTGACACCGTGTCCGACACCGTGGATCCGTGTGGTTTTAATAACAGCCGCCAGAACGGGCGGCACCGGGCAGCCACGGCCCCCCGGCACGGCACCGGGGGAAGCCGGCAGGCCGGGAAGCGCCGTGCCGCGCCGTGCCTCAGACGTAGTACTGCAGCCCGAACTTCTCGTTGTCCATCTCGCTGGCGGGGCGCAGGTAGTAGAGCTCGTCCAGCGTCGGGGGGACCCAGCGGTCGGTGTGGAACAGGGACTCGCCGACCTGGGTGGGGAGAGAGGCCTGGAGGGGGGACGGGCGCAGCCGCCTCGCGGTGATCAGCGTCCCCCCCTCCCCGGCTCCGAGCCCCGACCGGGGCGGGAAGTGACCGTTATCGCTCAGCGTAGCCCCCCGCGCCGCCGGTTCCTGGGGGGGGGTTCTTCAGGCCCGGGCAATGTGAGTTTTCCAAGAGATCTGACGCGGACCCAGACCCACCGGGACGGCCGGTTCCCGCCCCGGCGCGAGCCGCTGCCTCGGGGATCACCGAGGGGCAGCCCCCGGCACGGCCCCCCCACCCCCGGACACCTGGGAGTCCCAAACCTTCCAGCCAGGAACGTCCTTCATGATTTTGGCCTCCTCGTCCAGGTTCTGCCGCAGCAGGCGCAGCGTTCTGCGAGAGAGGGGAAGGCTGAGCCCGGAGCGCCGGGACGCAGCGCCCGGCGGGGCCCCCCCGAGCCCCCGGTACCTGCGGTCCGACTCCGCCTGCAGCAGCGGCATCAGGGCGATCCGCGCCTCCAGGTCCTCGATGAGCAGCCGCCTGCGTGGGGACAAGGCGGGGGGGGCAGAGCTCAGCAGGGCACCGGGAGAGCACCGGGAGAGCACCGGGAGAGCACCGGGGAGGGGGTGCGGGGGCAGCAAACCGCGGGCAGGGGGTTAGAGGGAGACGGGGGAAAGGCGAGAGAAACCCGGGCAGGGCCGGGGGAACCGGAGCACAGTGGCGGGAAGGGCAGAACAAGGTGCCACAACCGGTGAGCCCCCGGGCAGAAGCGCAGGGGGACCCGGGGAGCCCCGGGCAGGGGACGCGGGGGCCGGGCGGAGCGTCCCGGGGAGGGACCGGGAGGAGCCCCGGGAGCGGGGGGGGGGGGCGGCACCTGCGCTCCCGGTTCCACTTGATGAGGGTGTAGTAGCCCAGGAGGAGGCTGCCGATGCCGAGCGCGAAGAGGCTGTAACCTGCGGGGGGGGGGGGGGGGGGGGAGCGGGTGAGGGGCGGCACCGGAGGGACCGGGGCACCGGAGGGGCCGGGCCGGACCGGACCGGACCGCACCGGGCCGGGCCTCCCCCGCGGGGCCTCCCGGGCCCAGCCCGGCCCCGCTCCCCGGCCGCCGCCCACCTGAGAGGCCGCGGCGCGGGAGGTGCCGCTTGTAGTCGACGGGCCCGTACCCGCCCGGCGGGGCCATGTCCTGCTTCACCTTCGGCGCCGCCATCCCGGCGGCCGCACCGACGTCACTTCCGCCGCCCTGGGCGGAAACGCTCTGTGGGGGACACGTCACGTGACAGCGCCTCCCGCAGAGCGCCGCCGGCCGCGTCTTAAAGGGGCAACGCAGGCGACGGGCAGCGGTGGGTCCCACCCTCGCCGGTGCCGGTGGAGGCTGGGGGGAGCCCGGCGGACGGACGGACGGACGGACGGACGGACGGACAGACAGACAGACAGACAGACAGACAGACAGACAGACGGCTGCGGCCGTGAGGTGTCGCCGAGCACCCGGGCAGGGGGTGGGAGCGGGGACACCCGCTGCGCTGCGCGCACGGATCCTGCACCCGGGGTTGCTCAGCCCCTGCGTGCACGCCCGGTACCGGGGCAGGGCTCCTGCACACACAGCCCCTGCACGTCCGCATCGGTGCACGCACCCCCCTGTGCACGCCAGGTGCCGGTGCACGCTCCCCACCCTCCCCGGTGCAGACCCCGTCCCGGTGCACGCACACCCCCCCCCCCCCCCTCACCCCGGGGGGACCAGACCCCCGGCGGGGCGCGGCCGGGCGGGGCGGCTGCGGGTGCTGGAGCCACGGGGTGGGTGGGGGACGAAGAGTGGGGTGCACTCGCTGGCAGGCAGCCCCCAGCCGTCTGCACCCACCAGCAAGCGTGCAGCAGCAAGCATGCACCCACCAGCAAGCACGCACCAAAAAGCATGCACCCACAGGCAAGCATGCACCAAGAGTGCAGCCATGGTTAAGCATGCACCAGCAAGCGTGCTCCTGCCAGCAAGCGTGAACCAAGAGTGCAGCCACGCGCTGACAAGCGTGCACTAAAAAGCGTGCACCCACCGGCAAGCGTGCACCAAAAAACGTGCAAGCGTGCACCAAAGCGCGTGCTCACGCGGGAGCGTACACCCACCAGCGGACACGCACCCCAACCTGTCGCTGTCCCCAGCCCGAAGGCCCCCCAGCTCCAGGTGGCACGGCTGCCAGCACCCACCGTTTTACCTGTGCAACCCCCCCTGGCCTGGGGGTCCTGGGCCAGGAGCAGGGTGAGGCCCCCCGCAGCACCCCGCGGCCCCCAGGATGGTTTTCCCTGCGCCCCCCCGGCTCTGTAAGCCCTCGGCTGTTTCAAGATCAAGGTCACTCTTGTCTTAAGCTCTAATCGGCGGCCATAATCCCTCGGCTGCCGCTGGGACTTAATAAATTTGCAGATGGTGTGGCCGAGGCCGCTGGGCAGGAGCTCGCTGAGATGCTGGGGGCAGCCCCGGGTGGGGGGAGAGGGCACCCCGGGGAGGGGGGGACACTTGGGCCGAGGCCCACGGGCAGCAGCTCCCTGCTTTCTCCAGCGCCGCTTTGCTCGCAGACGCGGGTGGGAGCCGTGGGACGGGGGGAGGATCGCTGCCTCCTGGCCCAAATCCTGCCCATGGAGCCTTGGCCCCGCTGCAGCCGGGATCACTGGGCTGGGGGGGGGCACGAGGGGGGGCACAGGGGGGGCTGCGGTGCTGGGGAGCGGGGGCTGCCCGCCCAGCAGGGCGAGGGGGATGGGGAGGACACGGGGAAGGACGAGCCCAGGGATGCCCGTGGTCCTCGCGGGATGCGCCGGCAGATGCGGGAAAGGCTCCTGCTCCTTGCCCCATCCTGAGCCACCCCATGGGCTCGTTAGCGCCGGCACCCAGGGCCAGGGTCTTCCTCCGCATGTGCTGCGGCTTGTTCAGCCTTTACAGGAGAAGATCAACTCGCTCGGCTTCCCCGGTACCGAATCATTTCATTGCAACTGAATTTGCAGGAGAACCGAACCGAGCCGAGACACGGGGAAAGACCCTTGCGGGGGAAGGAGCAGGCACCCCGTGAGCTGCTCGCTGGCTCTGGGCCTCGTCCTCCTGCCCCCGCTTTTGGCAGAGATGGGAGTTAAACCCCACGGCGACCCGTGATTCTCACTGACGTCCCCCGGGGAAACGCGTCTGGAGGGGAAAACACGGGCGTCAGCTCCGCGTCCAAGTGTTTTCCCGGTGGGTGCCCCTGGAATAAGCTGCACCTTCGGGCACAACTACAAATCCAGATCTCCAGCGGCTGCTTGGCCCATTGAGAAAACAAAATATCCCCTCGTTCCCTTGCTGTTAGCTTTGCTCACGCTTGGAGCACCGAACCCATCCAGAGTCGAGTCAAACCTCAGCCCCCTTCGCTGCCACGGTTCGAGCTGCAGCTTCCCCGGGGGGTTCCCGCTCCCCGGCCACGTTCCCCCGCCGGGAGCCGTCACCCCACCTCCCGTGTGGTCCCTTCACCACCTCCACGGGCCCCGTGTGCTGTGGGGTCGGGTGCTGAGCTCCCGCTCCCCCCGGACTCTGAGGTTTTCCCTTTGAGGATGCTCCAGAGAAGAGGCTGCACCCCCGGGGGGGCCACCCCTGCGGCGGCGGCTGCTGCCCGCCATGCCTGGGCTGATGGAAACCTCCCGCTCCCTTTGTTTCCCCGGCTCTGAGAAGATAGAAAGCCATCGCTGGCTCATGATTAAGCTCACTGAGCTAATGAGCCAGGGAAATGAAGGTGTGGAGGGGATGGGGAGGCGGCACGGAGGGGTTTTTTGCGGGAGGGGACGTGATGTAAGTGGGAAATCACCAAGGGCACGGCTTGGACCGGCTCTGGACTCTGCGGATGCTCCAGCCCCACCGCACACACCAGGGAAAGGCTGGAGAAAACCCCCAAAGCCACGGCTGGGGGACGAGGGGAAGGGGAAGAGGAAGAAATTCATCCTCGTTTCTCAGCAGATAGGGTTTTGTTTCTGGCTTCGGAGTGTTTAACACTTACCTGGGGATTTTTCTGCTGGCAAATGATCCTAATGAAGCTGGCGTGAGTTTGGCAGGACACCTACACGCTCTCCCTGATCCAGCCTGGCTGCGCGTGGCGAGGGGGAGGGAGAAGAAAAGCAGGAGAGATCAGTCAGCTCATTTACAGAGAGAAACCCCCGTCCCTGAGCAGCCCAAAGCCCCCAGCTCCCTTCCACCTCGGAAGCCGAATTTTAACTCTGAGCGGGTCCGGTGGCTTTGCAGGACCCCGAGACCCCCCGGGTTGGGGCTCCTGGGCTGGAGTGGGGGAGCTCCAGGCTGAGGGAGATCCCATCCACAGGGAAAACCGAGGCCAGAGCTCTGCCCGGCCGCTACCTCCGTGCAAAGACATCCCAGGACGTTCCACGCCGCTTCTTAATTGCCAGAAGATGCAAAACCCATCGGGGTTTTGTTCCGCTGCCTCCCCTGCAGCGGGGAGAAGGGGGACGGGCTGGAGCAACACCCCGGCATTGCAAACCTGGTGCACCGACCAAAACCAACCCCCCCCCACGGTGACCTGTCCCCCCCTGCAAGGCGCATCACCGCAGAGCGCTCGGGAAGCCGCGTGTCTGGTCCAGGCAGCACAGGCAGGAGCAGCACCACGATACGGGAGCTGCCGGGAATAATGTTTCTTGCTATAAGGAGAAGAGCTGCCCAGCGAAGAGGGGCTGTCTCGGCTTGGGGTCTTACATCCACGGGGGGTCATAATCCCCCCCGAAGCCCGAGTTCCCCCGAGACGAGAGCCTGGGGTGACGCGGGCACCACGCAGCATCCGCTTCGGGAGGAGCTGGCTTATGCCGAGGACGGTACACGAGCAGGGTTGGGGTCTCTGGAGCAGACAGAGCAGCGGGCCGAGTCCCCCGGGCCCCCCCCCCCGAGCTCGGGTGATGGGCACAGTGCTGAACGCCGGGACTGGGGGTTGCATAAATGGGATTATTTCTGCATCGTAGGGGGAAGGAACACATTTGATGTGGTTTCCGTGTACCGCCTGAACCCAGAAACCTTGATTTCCCCTTTTCTAGGGCTGTCAACTCAAAAGCTCACAAATCCCATCAAACGGCTCCATCCGGCCGCTCTGAAACACGGGAGAAGCCGGTTTCGTAGCCCGCCGCCCACGGACCTCGCAGACCTGCCATTAGCAGAGCAGGAGGCTCAGACCCGGCGCTAATTTTAGCAGCAGACTTCAAGGACTCGGTCCTTTCCCTGCAGGACGACGGCCACCGGGAAGAGCACCCGAGGGCCGAGGTACCGAGCGCTGCCCTGCTTTTAAGCCTGACTTAAAAAGCGAGGCTTTGTTACTGCAAAAAGGGGACAAAGAAAAGTTGTTTTGTTTTTTGGAAGTTATTATTTCACAGCTCGAGTTGTCTGACAAATTCCTTTTTAATAAGTTACCTTTATCCTTCGGAATGGAATTCCTTATTCAAATAATCCTTATTAAGGCAGCGATTAGGGCTTTTGCTAAGCAGTATCTCGATATTCCCATCTGATTTGCCTGGAAGGAGAGGGCTTGGCTGGTTCCAGCATCCCCTCGCCCACCCAATCCCTGCCCTGAACCGCCCCATTTGTTCCGGCCTGGGATGCCCTAAAACGCATCGACCGCCTCATCTCCCCCTCACCGCCGAAGTCCGGAGAAGGGAGTGGGGGATTGACATGAAAACCAGCTTTTTAATATTTCACTTGTATTTAAAAGGGGTTTTTATAGGTCTCTCCCTGGTACGCCTTAAACCTACTGCGGCTGTAATAACGAAGAGGGGCTCCCTTGTTCATCGTTTCTATTTATAATTTATTTTAATAGCAAAGAAGGTATTTAAAGAGCCAAGCTTTCCCTTCTTTGATTGTATTGATCGCAGCCTAAGCTTTTCTCCTCTCCCCGGCCCAGGAGAGCACGTCAAGGTGCGGGACACGAGGGAGCAGCTCCCGCCGTCTCAAGCAAGGCGAGACCCCGCAGCCGGCTCCGAAGAGGGGAGCGCGGAGGAGCTGATGCAATCCCGCCCCGCTGTTACACGGCAGCCGCATCACGCTACCACTTTTGGGACCGGGCCAAGGATTTGTAAGATCGAAACGAACCTTGAAGCTCCTTTGCTCCCGAGGGGATGCCCTTGGCGGGGGAGCAGAGCTGGGGGAGCAGAGCAGAGCCCCGACAAGCGGAGGGAAGGCTTTTTTGTAGCTGAGGAGGAACGGGAATAAAATAGGTTGCAGACAGTATTGCAAGGGTTAGCGGGAGCGACCGAAATCCTCCCGGCTCTGGAGGTGATGTGCTTCGCTGATGCCCAAAGGGCCTCATCTTCCTCCTCCTCCTCCCAAAGGGCTCAGCCCCTGCCCAGGCTGCTGGGGACAGCAGACCCGTAATTTCCAGTGGCTGCATCGCCTAACACAGCCCCCGAACTGGGAGTTTTTCAGGGTGGAGTGTAGTGGACTTATCCCTTCAGATGCCAGCACTGTGTACATTAGCACACACAATTAGCACGATAGAATTACCTCCGTGACTTTTGAGATGCTAACCTGCGGTACAGGACCTCTACAATGTTATCTGGTTCAGCTGCCCCCCAGAGCCTGCCGGGTTCAGACATTGCCATCTTCTACCGCTTTAATCCACAGTAGCTCGATGTTTTTGGTACCAAAATAGCCTAGCATTAATAGCTTGCACTTCAGCAGTTTTGCATAAAAAGACTTCCTCGGCAAGAGCCTTCACCAGCGCAGCAATTAAACAGCTTTGAGAAAAATGAAATAGCTTGAATTAAACTGGTCCCTGAACTTGCGGATTCAGAAATTTAGACATTTTCCAATTCTAGAAGGTCAAAAGAACAAAAAAAAAAAAAAGAAAAATCCCCCCACCCTGATGAGGGTCAAACGTTTCAACCGTCTGTGAACACAGATCCGAGATCGGGTCACCGAGATCCGACCCAGTCGCATCCAGTGGAGCCAGGAGAGGTGGCCTGGGGGGGACCCGGCTCTGCCCGCGCTGCTCTCGGTGCAGATCTGCTCGTAAACCAAGGCTTCCCTTGCAGGGAAAGGGCTTTGCCCCGTGCCGTAACCTCCTCCTCCTCGCTGCTCTGCCGCCCGCGTGCCGTCAGCAGGACCTGCAGGACACTCCTCCCGTTGCATCAGCTCTTGCAGTTCCAAAACCGGGTTTTACGACGCCAAAACGAGTTATTCCTGCTCTCACCCAGAACAAACCGCTTTGCATCCTCGGCAAATTCGGGCGTTTCCATCAGGAAGGCTCGCCAGAGCACAGCCAGAGAGCAGCCATTGCTTCTTCCTTGAAACAGCATCTTCCCGCTTCCCACGGGGCAGAGGACCGAGGCTGGAAAGGGCGATCAGGGTATTTCTGGCAGGATGAGGCTGGGATGCTCGATGAGGATCGGGGGTTTCCAGCTGTGTCAGACAGACAGACAAACAGCCAGGGCTCGATCCAGCACGTGCATGAATCCCGAGTTACCGTTGTGGTCTTGCCCTCGACAATACAAATGCACACGCTGCATATGGAAACCTGAGCTGAAGGGGAAAAAAAAAAAAAAAAAAGGTATTTTTTTCCCCTCCCTTCAAGCTGAGATTTGTTCTAGAGCGGGAACCGTGCCCCTTCTTCCCTCTCTCCCTCCAAACAAGCGACTCCAGAGCACACACGGCTGTCGGCAAAGCTGTTTCTTCGCCTTGCTGCAGATCGCCGTGAGCCGAAAGACACCAGGAGCGGCTTTGGGGAACTGCCAGCACCAGGAGAGACCCAGGGGATGGGACTCGCTACGCACCGTGCCTGCGGCACTTCCCAGGTCGCTGAGCGATGCTCCAACAGCTTTGTTTTTATCCAGAATCGGGGCGAAAAATATTTTGGCAATGTTCTTGTTCAAGTTTGCGATCTAAATCTCCCCTTTCTCCTCCCAGAGGGTAGCAATCCACCAGCTTCTTGAGTTATCCTGGAGTACCGAAATAAACTTAGTAACGCATTGAAGTATTTCAGGAGGAACACGGGGTTAAATTTCTAGTTTTGGAATGGCAGAGCTCTCCAGCTCCCAGCCCGCTGCGTGGCACGCAGGCAGAGCGCAGGCAGCTTGTTTCGTCTTCTCCAGCTTGCTTACTCGGGAAGTCAAGTTTTGAACGACAGGACACGTACAACGGATAAAAACCACAGGGTAAGGGAGCGGCAGAGCGCAGCAATGCCAGGGTGAGAAGGGCTGAAGAGGCGTCGGTGCCTCATTTCTGCCTGGAGAGCGTGTGCGTCCCGTCTGCATCCAGAGATGGCATCTGCGAGGAGGCCGAATCCGTTTGTGGCTTTTAATTTCAATCCATAGAATTCCAGAGAGACATCACCTCCTCCAGAGAGACATCACCTCCTCCTTCCTTGTCCGTTCTCCTCCCGTCACCTGTTTTGGGGGAAGAAACTGTGCCCTCCCCAGAGGAAAGGAGCGGACCACAACCTCACCTCCAGCATCCTCGGCGATACGCGAGTGGTGCGAACCCAGATGTATCTCAGAACCGACAGACTCGAAATAAGAGGCAGACCCAGCAGTTTGTCCATTTGTTTATTGTCGTTCAAATACTAAAAATCCCTCACAATACAATATACAGTTATTGAGTTCAGATTCTTCTGCCATGGAAACTGTCTATCAGGTTTTAGTGGGAACTTTATTTAATTTTTTTTTTTTAATTTTTGTTTTATTATCAAAGATTTAGAGTCACAATAAATACGAGTGACAAAAACATACCCTGCGCTGGCGTAACGTTACTCTGTTACACTCCTTTGTTAGATGATTATAAAGTCTTTTTTTTTTTTTTTCCTTGTTTTAAAAAAAGCACAATGCAAGTTATTTCGCTAAATGCAATATACAGCGTAACTCTGCCTTAAGCAGACAAACACTACTGCGGTTCCTTGAGGTCTTTTTGCATTATATATATATATATTTATATATTTATATATTTATTATTTAAAAAAAATGCCTTCTGTGCCCCCTCCTTCCAAAAGGAGAAAGTGACAAATGAGCCAAATAGGGTTTCTGATGAGACCTGCCTGCGCCTGCCGCGCTCTACTCACTTCTGCAGCCCAAGTCCCCCATTTTCCATTCTGAACTGTACTTTGGTAAATTCTTTTTTTCCTTAGTAAGCAAAAAAATGTGACAACTAGGTCTGAGAACTCCAAGGTAAATGAACAGTTCCCGAAAACAATGATAAAAGTGTCTGTAGAAAAAAAAAAAACCCCAACCCCAAACTATCTCGAATTTAAGATTAACCAAGAGTCTTCCTCACTATTACAGCTGGAATGCCATTTACAGGAATCCCTAGAATACAAAAATTAGCAAAGTCACCCTTTACACGAACTGGAAAAGCCGTCCAAGTTGACTGCGCTATAAAAATAAAGGTTCAACCAGGCCCCTTGTCGCGTTTCTGAGCAAAAGGACTGCAATCTCGCCAACGCTCAGAAATCAAACAGATAATAAATTAGGTTATAAAAAAATAAAATTAAAAAAAAAAACAACCAACCCCACAACAACAACAAAACAAAAAACCACACAGCTCCCAAATTGCAACACGGGTTTCAAATGAAAATCCGGGGTTTATTTCACAAGTTGCTAAAATCTAAGTACAATAGTCATTTTCATTATTACTGTATTATAAAATCTTGTAGTCGCAACGTCTCAAAGAAAGGTTATATGGCTTGCAAGAACCAACGCTGCTCTAACCCTCTCCCCAGGAGAGGGGGGAAGCAAGCAGCATCTGAGCAATGTCAAACCAGCTCATGCAGCAGTTTGCAGCGAAGCAGTGGAGGGTCGGGGAAACAGGACACGATGCCGGATACTCCACCTGAATGATACCGACTTACAGGTTAGACCGTCGAGCAGCACGTTCAGTCTCTTGTTCTGAGGGAGCTTTAAGTAAAATGGTCTTTTTCCAGGAGAGGGCCGATGAGGTGACTTTCGGACAGCTCTACAGCAGAACTAATAGCCCTTACGGAGGCAGGAATCCCAAACATGACAGCAGTAGAAATAAACCAAAGATTTGTTCTTAAAAGCGTGTCTAATCCCCCCTCCTTCGCAATTCCCAAACGATTTAACCTTTAGGGCGTAACACCATTATGTGAATGTTCCATCTAATTGAGCTTTTCTGTTTGTTTGTTGGTTTTTCTTTTTTTCTTTTTTTTTTTTTTTTCCTTCTTTTTCTCTTCGAGAAGGGGAACATACAGATGGGGAGGAGGAGATTTGGAAAGACTGTAGCAAGTGTTTTAACAACTCTCTCAGCCTAGCCTGGTACCTTAGCGAGCCCAGTTCAACATCACTCAATGAATATGCAGTTTTTACTACAACGGAAGAAGCAATTCTTCTGGCATTTAACACGCGTATAACCACTTAAGTCTTTTCCTGGTGCATTTATCTAAAACTTTGCAGAAACACATACACAATAAATATATCCTCCACGTTACCTGCAGCACTCCAAGAACCACGGATTAAAAACGATGTCAAAACTGGTTTGAATCCCGACAGCTAATACCCATGTAGTATTTTCTGTTCACTTCCAAAGCCTTCAAAATAATTCTACCCCAATATGCAAGATATTATTTGTAGGGTTTTATTCTACGTTAAACGAAAACAGACTGCAGTCCAGCATTGCTGAGGGAGCAACGTTTGTAAGACAGTATGTGCAGACTCATTTTTTATTTTCAGTTCCAAATCTTACAATAAGTCTTCTCAATTATTTTAAAGCTTATTTTAAGTCTCCCCTATCTATTGTGCTGAAATTAAAATTTACAAGCTGCTGTACTGAACTGGCGGTATCCAAATAGGTTTTGACATAGCTTTTAAAACAGGCAGGTTTAATACTTCTGCCCCTCTTTCCATTCCCTATTTTTTTCCAGCATCAGCTGAAGCTAAAGCTACCCCAACACTGGAAAGAAACTGTGAAGTTGTCCAGGCTTCCCAAAAAGGTATTTGAATTTTAGTTAGCGAAGTTTTGCTTGTTCTTTTTAAACAAATGCACTCTTCCCAAGTGATTTAACAGCGCTAGACATTTGCACCAATGATGAGATAATGCAGGCATTTGTCAGAAGAGAGAAAAAAAAAACCAGAAAACCCGCACACAGGTAAGGAACTGAAACTTTTTCATAATATTTCAAAGTGCAAAAATAAAATGCACTCAATTTCTCTCTCCACATCTCCCAATCCAAAATATCTTGGAATGAAAAGAAAAATTAAAAACTCAAACCAATTCCTCTCATCCCCATTTAGCTCTTAATATACATTTGTAAAACAAACGAAAAACAAAGTCAAATTGAAATTCTAGGGCTTTATACAGCAACAAATACCATTTTGCAAAACTAGGTTTTCTATGCTACTGAACAGTTTTCAAAGTATCTAAATACCGATATTCACACAACAGAAGAGGGGCTAAAATGAACGAGTTTTCTTTTTCACTATGCAATAGTTAGATCTGAAGGGGGACAACCCTCTACAGTTATTGGTTTAAAGTTAGATCTAACAGCAACTGCTAAGAAAATAGATTCAGCATAGACTGAATAGTAACCCCTCCCCCCTTTTCTTTTATATATAGATATATAGATATATATATATAATTTTGCAAATAATTCTTATCAGCACTACTTCTAGTACTGATATGCAACATAAGTAGTAAGGCATGTATTTCTGCCACTTGAATTCAACTTTAATTTGGGAGAAGCACAGGGAAGAAGGAGGGAAGATGACGAGAAGGGGAAAAACAAAACAAAACAAAAAAAACCTGGACCTGATGGATTTGAGTTTAACCTGTGGAATTCCCAAAATATATTAAAACCACGTAGAAACCTGTCCTTAAAGCAGGGTTACCTAAAGCTCTATCAAAAATGAAATACTGAAGTGATGGACAGAGGAGCATGCTTGGTACGCCTGGAAGAACGGAGCTCTAGAGGGATCAAGGTAGGCAGTCCTGCCCCCAACGTGCCCAACACGTGCTGGCACAGTCACCGGGCCACCGCGGCACGGACCAGAAACGGCCGCTTCTCGGCAGGTATCGGCAGAGGAAGGAGCCTGCGACCTGACGGCAGCCTCCCGGTCCTCTGCTCCCTCCACTCGCCCTTTCTGATTGCGTGCAGCTTCTGGAATTCCTTTTTTTTTTTTTTTTTTCTTTTCTTTTTGAGTAAAATTGCTCAAAACAACAACAACAACAAAAAACCCTCCAAAAAGAAAATAATCAAAAAACAGTTTCACTTTCAAGTCTCTGGGAAAATATGAAAGGCCCAACTGCTCTTCGCTGAATTAGAAAGACTGAACAAAGGTGTTTGTCTATTCAGTAAAGTAGATTTTAGACTAGCAACAGTTCGAAGTCTATTCAAAACAGAATCCAACAAAAGTGAGAGACTCCTGCACTGGTTCCCACCTACCAGACGAGTTTTGGTGGCAGCCAGTCCCTTAGGAAAAAAAAAACAAAACGTACTCAACTGGAATTTGAGTTTGCACTTATTTATCATTAGCTCATCATCAGAAGATTTGGAAACATTATAATCTGTCGACTGCCTTCCTGGCTGGAGGAGGGGCAGGGAAGAAAAGCAAACATGAACTCGGCTCACTAAATGCATCTGCAAGATCAGGTTGAAATTCCTCTCTCCTTGAACTGACATCCATGCTCGATCACGAACAAACACCATGTTCCTGGTGAATGGGTAGTTATTAATAAAGAAACCGAAGGCAGAGAGTCGTTTAGTCCTCCTTTTGTGCTGGTGACAAAAAAAAAATTCCAAACTAAATACATAAAGCCCAAAAAAAAAAAAAAAAAAGAATTCTTCCCCTTCCCTGACAGCCTTCATCATCAGTCAATCACAAGAATCTGATAACCAAATGAGCTTAAGTCTTTCCCACCCACGTGGTGTCATTTTCTCATAGCAGGGACAGCAGCACTCGATGGGATGAGGAGTGGTCTTCTTGCATCCTATAAAGCCTGGGGCATATCCAGCTGGGATTAAAGCAGATTCCACTGTAATGTGGTATAAAAAGGATGGCAGAAACAGGAAAAGTCTTCCTCTCAGGCATTCCTCTGCATTATTTCCACGTGGCAGACTGTGGGATGGACCGTGGGGGAATCATATCCAGGAGATATTCACGCTGGCGGTCTACTGCTGAAGACGACTTGTGCACAGCTAAACTAGGATTAACAAAAGGTAAAGCCCCACCTGACGAGATATAAAAGAGAAGAGAGAACAAGTGTCACAGTATGATAAAAACATGAGACAAAACAGTGGCAAAAACACACTACTCATTTCACCCACATGAAAACGGATCATCTAAGTAAGCACAGGGCACTATTGGCCACGAAGGTCAGACACCTTCAGAAGACGAAAGCTTCCAAAATCATCCGAACAAAAAGGAGCAAGATTTTGTACCAGAAATGAAGATCTGAGCAGGCTAGAGCTCTCTGCAATGAAATCATGTTTTAAATGATAAATTAAGCTGTCAGGAATGAAAAAAATCAAAAGAAATCCATTCAATACTGGGCAAGAAAGTAGATCTCAAAAGAGCTAGTTGCTAGAGTGTTTCCTTCCTGCAGATCCTAATTATCACTTAAGAACACAAAGGACTCTTCAAGTCAGATTCTTCTATATAAAAAAAAGACTGGATTAGAATTTATAATTTCCATTTGTTCAAAGCAACAGCTTTAGTTATTTCAGATCCTGAGGGATGCTGGGAGTGTGCACTGTAGCCTTACCTAGAGCAAAAACATCCATTTACTGTATGTCGCTTTCAGCAAACAGAAAACGCCAGTCAAAATTAAACGACTGAGTTAAACTCCCAGAACAGAATGACAAATTCCTGCGGTGCAGTACAGACTCAACGATGACATTACATCTGTTTAGTCTCTTTATAAATGTGTAAAGCAGTAGTTTTTATTTGGTAGCACCACCTGATTGCCCCTTTTGATGAGCATAAACCACACCAAAAGCAAGTGCCACCACCACCACTAAGAGCAAAGCCTCGGTACCATCGGGCTTTCATGCAGGAAGTGTCAAAGAGAAAGCATCCTTACCCAAAGAACTATGATTGTTGGACAGAGAGCAGCTAGTAAGTACAAAGAAAAGAAACTTTAGAGAAAAATCTACCTGTATTGATGGGAGTCTTCTTCCAGGCGGCAGCGCTGCCCTTGCTGACAGGTCTCTCAGCATGCTTACCTGGCCTACTCCCAAGTGCTGCTGCAGACGATGCATTCTGCAACTTGGGTGACTGGCTAAATGCATGCAACACTCCTCGCGGAGCTCCAGGAGGACCTCGAGACATCTGGCTAGAAGTCTGGTGAGAGAGCAAACGGTAAGAGAGGCATAGGAGTTCTCCGTCTCTCAAGTACAACAGCCTTGATGAATCTTTACTGCCCCTCTCTCCTTTCTTGGCTGCTTCTGCCAAGTCTGGAATGCATTCCTATAGTTTCAGGGCTGAAAACTTCCGAGACATCTCTACAACAAAATAAGAATCAGCTTTCTACTTCTGAAAGCACCTGTAAGGATGAGGAATTATAATCAACTGCAAAGCAGCAAAAAAATGTGCTGCGTAAGCATCTCCACACACAGGCAGCACTCCACTTCGCTGTCCTAAATAACCGGTACCTTGATAATTCCAACTCAAAGCAGCACTTAAGCAGCTCCTGTCTTCCTCCCATTGAAAGGTGGTTCTACAAGGTGTGCAAGATCCTGTCCCTATCATGGACGGTTGCTACCATCACCTTAAAACTTCACAAGCAACATTACGTGTTCCTGGCTCAAGCCAATTTTTTTTTCTATCTTGGGTCAATTTACTCTTGTGTATTTGGCACCAGAGCACCTTTTTCCATTTGGTACATCCTAAGAAAATTCAGGAACAGACTTTGCAGGATATGAGTTAAACACCCTGGATAATTACAGTGACTTTGCAGAAAAGCACCACTCTCTTCTGCTCTTCAGAAGATAATGCAAATATCAGGTCCCCACCTAACAAAAAAACACTTTAACCAGCCCGGTTTTAAGCTTACACTCAAACACACACCGTGGAGCTTAAAAAAAGCGAGTTCATGCACCAATTTCATGGCTGCATACCAAACACTTGTGCTTGGAGCCACGGGACCCTTGCCCCATCGTCACCGAGATCTGGCTTCTGGTGGACGGAGCCTTACCTGCTTGAGCGAGTGGTGCTGCACTATAGGGTCTGACTTGGTCTGTACAGGAGACGCAGTCTGTTGCAGTATCCTCTGCTCAATCTCCTGCTCTTGCTGCAGTGCTTTTACGAAGGCAGCCTTCAGTCGGTTAGTGTGCTCAGCTTTCAAGGCCTTTTTCTGATTTGATGTCATGCAGGTTTCACACATAATGGTTCCGTTCTTCTCCTCCCTCCAACGGCAGGTGAAGTCAGTCTTACACTGAGCACACATATAGGGCTCGCGAGATGATACAGCAACCGAAACTTTACCTGGAGAACACAACCAGCTTACCTCAGCTCCATCTGTGGCTTCTATGAATGAATAATACTTGAGAAAACTCAAGAATATTCCAGCATAAAAAAAACCCAAAGCAAACCCTCCACCCTTAACTCCCCTCTGTCTGAAGCCTTTCGCATTACTAAATCTTTAAAAACTCTTTTACTTCCATGAGTATGTGCGTAGGTATCCAGCAGATACTTCTTTAGATACTGGTTAGAGAATTGAGTGGTGATGGACAAACAAGTGGCTGATGGGAAGTCAACAGCTCTGGGGAGAACTGGATGCATTTTAGAGAAATCTTTACAATCAGTGTCTAGCCTGTGAGAAATCCTAACTTTCTTTTCCTAGATTTTTTTTTTTAGATTTTAAAAAAAATTTTAATAAAACACTTGAAAAATTATTCAAGTAAGTGAATCCTCGATTCGATGAGAGTATGACAATTTAATCCTGCAAAGCCTGGAACTCCTTACTGCCTGCTATTGAGATAAAAATCCAGATGGGAAAGGTTCTCTCCTCACCTTTGAGGAACATTTTTAACACTATCTCACCTTGAGTTTCCAGCAAATTCTGCACAACTTCTTCCAACCCGACTAAGTAAATGAATTCGTTATTAGCTGCACTTGGCAGGAAGTTCATCTCTGGCGCAGGCGGCTTGGGAGGAGGGATCTCCAACAGCGTCTTCTCCAGCTGCTTCCGCAAGGCGAGCTTGGCGGCGGCTTGCCGGCTGGCCGGCGAGTCGTTGGAGTTGACGATGGAAGCGGCGCTGGTCGTAGTAGCATTAGCCTGAGCGGATGTCACGGTTGTACCTTTGATTGAAGTTGGTGAAGCCTGGGAGGAAACACGACACAGCTTAGCGACAAGTGCCAGATGGTTTGGTGCTTTCGAGACGCGCGCTCCTCTCCATCGAGAGGGAGGGAACCAGCCTTGGCTCCGGCGCTGCGCGGGGCTGTTTGTGTGCGATGAAGGCTGGCTGCTTGGGACTAGAGCAAACCGCCTGCCTCTCAATCTTATTTTTGTAGGTGACCAAACAGACCACAATACATACGTTCACTGCAACACTGTACCTGTCATCTAACGCTCTAAAGAACTTTATTTTTCTTTACTGATCATTTTTATAAGGCAGTTTTAGAAATTCTAAAGAAAAAAACCAAAAAGGAGTCCTTTTCTTTATGATTTTGTCAAAGCACTGACTTTAAATTGTTTTCTTTATCTACAGCACTTGTATGCCAGTATCGGTGGTCGAGGTTAAGTTGCTGCTTCAGTATCTCTTGGTGCGTCAAACAGGAGCACTAACCTATTTTGAGCTCTGTTTACCAGAACATTCATTTACGCATCTCAAGGAAGAGAGGGGGGAAAAAAAAGAAAATTCTAATGGACAGTTTCATATTGAAATACCAAATGTGAAATGAGGCACAAAATTCAGTTCACTGAAATATGTATTTCTTCCCAATACTCTGTACTGTTTTTCTTCATTCCTGTGCACAGGAGGTGAATGTGAACAGAGAAAGGGACTGCATGGGAAGAACAAGGGGCAGGACAGCTGTAGCGATAAGCAACCACATCAGTTAGATGATGGCAGGCCACACCAATTAGAGACAGTAATCAGACAATCAGTAATTAAAACCATTTATCTGTTCCTCCGAGATGAACGTTACGTTTGGCAGGAAGTTATCTTATGGAACTCACCTGCGGGATATTGACAAGCAGGCTGGTGTTGGGGACGTTGGCGACGCGGATCAGACCCTGCTGGATAATTCGCTGTCCCTGAATTTGTACGCTGGGGACCGATGCCCGCGGTGCCAGCAGCAGCGGAGGCGGCCCCGTGCTGGAGTGCTGTCGGATGTTGTGGATTTGCTGGGAAGACACAGAAATGGGCTGATGCAATGGTGCCATGAACGATGGGGAGGATTAGATAGAGGGAAGTAAGTGGTGGGAGTCAAATGGGATGACATGAGACAGTGGAAATGAGGCAAGGCAGGGAACGCAAAGAAAGCGTGATAATTAACATCCGTGTCCAAATGTGATGTTTTTCCCTTTCCCTCTGTCAAAATGAAACAAGTAGAACGTAACGTGAAAGACATGTGAGGCCATCACATTACGGCCAAAACTGTAATGTGCCTAATAATAATAATAAAACAAAACAAAAACAAAAACAACACCCCTAAGTTTCCAAGTCAAATTTCTTTCAAAATGTATAGCTGTTGAGCCCGTTTCATTTTAAAGGCATTAGGAAAGCTATTTCTCAGAATGAGTTTTTCCTCCATAATCAGAAGACAAAGAAAATGAAATACCAAATCTCTACCTTCCTCCTCAATGCTGGCTATGCAACAGATAAAAGCAGACCTTTCACTGCAAAATAAATCCTCATTTAACAAGGAAATATTTTTTTTCCTGGTATCCCACGGAAGTAATAATTTTACAAGACTGTATCAAATTGAACATTGCTTTCCTACTCCTTTCCTACTCCACTATTTTCTATTAGAGGTGATAAAGACCCTGCAAAGCAGCACTTTCAGACTTCCAGTCGACTATCTCATTTCAGCAGCTCTTACTCAATCGCAAGACAGACACAATGAGGGGAAAAAAAAAAAAGTGAGTTTTAGCATTTGAAAAGGTGAAATTGATATGACAGAAATAATAATGAGGGGAAAAAAATGGAAGAACGAGGGATTGCATTTCATTTCCTCTGCTGCCGCTCTCCTAAAAAGCGGGTGAAGCTGGAAGCCTGTAAATTAACTTTCATAAGAAAGGCAAACAAACTGCTTTGGCACAGCTATGGGAAGCAGCTGTGCAGGTAAGACAGTATCCTGCATCACCACAGGATTGTCTCATGCTTCACTGGAAGCGTTATGGGATAGCACAATACGCAAAACTGGAACACGATCCAGGATCTTTCAGTAGCAATACATCTAGTCACAATAAGAAATCCCAGGAAGAACTTCATAGGTTCCTTCCAGACAAGCAGAAAGATGACTAAGAAAATAGTTAAGATGCATTAAGGAAAAACAGAGCGGATCTACCGCAAGGTAAATACTTACCTGTGCTCCTCTGACAAGAGGTGGCATTACTATCTGTGTGTTTTGCTGAGTTCCCAATTTTGAAGAAGTCTGCTGCCCTCCACGGACCAAGGGAGGAGGAATAACAGTGCCTGGTATACGCGTAGAAGAGGTCTGCAAAACAGAAAATAGTTTACTCGCATTGTTTTGTTCTGGTCTATTTATATGCATGCTCTCTTCTGCTGCTTAGTGTGCCGATAAAGCAGTATCTGAAATCTTACGCAGCAATACAGACATAGGTAAGGACGCGATGGCAGTCTGGCTACACGCTCGGGGATTGTTTTCTCTCATCCTGCACAGGATTTAAAAGGTAAAGAGCAGTCCTGAACAACATTTTCATCTGCCCTCCCACCGCTGACATTCAATAACTCAAGAACTGCTGTACTGAGACACAAAGAGGCACACCATAACCCGAGTACGAGAACAGGGGCTACACGAGAGCAGCTCTCCTCTCTGGCTGATGTGATGGATGCAGTATCTGTCTTGAGCCAATGGAAATACTGTAGGACAAGAGATGGCCGGGCTGGCTTCAGTGCAGTTAGTGTCAAAAAAAAAAAAAAAAAAGGAAAGAAAAAAGTGTATTTTGGGGGGAGTAAGAACACAGGGAAATACAAACTGCTGTCTTCAAGGAGAAGCATAGGGCAGGCAGAAGTTGGAGATGCAGGAACCCAGGGAGGTGAGCAGAGTGGGCATGTGCACGTATGTGGGAAGGAAAAAAAGAGACAGGAAAAGGGGAAAGCTTTAGAAAAAATGAAAAAGAAAAGGAGTCAGGCTAAAGAAATTTGAAAAATTGCTGCCCATGCTTTTTGGGCTGCAGACTGCATTACATCCTCAAAGTTTCTCATGCCGGTATAAAAGGTGATACGGTTTCATGCATCGCTTACATGCCTGCAGACCACTAACACTACGCAATCGAGACGGAGAAGCACTCACTGCTCAAGAGCAACAAACCTCTCCATCCCATTCATGTGGCTTTACACATCTTGCCACTTCCCTCACTCAAGCCCTAAACTGACCATCATCTGTGAATGAAGACTTCTAAAAACACTGAAGCTCCCACTTTCATGAGTTACCATGTGTACACGACACGTACATATTTAGGCAGGTGGGAAGTTTTAAACACTTCTGTTATGCCTTTCAACTGAAGACCAAATGTTAACTCCACTCCTACACACAGGAATTAGTAGTTTTTACAGTCAAGCAAAAGCAGATGGAGGTTAGGTTAATTTGCCCAAACACTGCAAGTTAGACAGAGTAACTTCAATTCTGGATTCTTAGCTCCCAGCTCTCTGCTCTGTCCAACCAAAGTTTCGCTGTCTGATCGCTGAAGATTTAACTTGTGGTCCAGTTCCTCTGAAAGTGCTGTCTTCAGTGAAGGCAACTTGCCTCAAGGAAGAGATTACTCCAACTGACAGATTGCTTTAGGTTTTGTGAATGTTTCCTAAATGGATAGCAAATTTACCCCTTCCCCTCGAGTATAGCATTCTAGGGGATTTTGAAATGAAGAGTTGCCATTTTCCAAGTGAAAGCATTTTGTGCTGAAGCAGTTTTGAAATTTGTTTTGAATTAGCCCAAGGTAAATAACCAGAAGTGTTTTAAATTTAAAAAATGTTTTAAAGCGAAACAAGATACTAGACACTCAAAAGGAAGATTAGGTTGACAGATGTCAATTGCCTCTGCTTTTTTTTTTTTTCTTCCCCAAGGCTTTCCAACATTTCATTTAATTTAGTCTGAACCAAGATCTTTCCTACCATCATGTGCCATTCAGCCACCAAGCCAAAAGAGAAAATCAGATGATTCACTCAGCTCTTACAGTTAATCATACTGAGGGCACAATTAAGTCTCTTGAGGGTACGGCAACAGGCTGCCACAGTATTTCTATGACATAACTCCATGGCATTCTCTTTCGCCAAAGGTCGTTAGTACCAGTATGGATGTATTTATCAGCAGAGTGGATCAGGATGATCAGCCACTGAAAAATAAGCTTATGAGAGTTATCCCTGTGTGACATCCTCCTTTTATCTCCCACCCCAATCGTTCTTAAAAAGCTTATAGCGGGGTTTCGGGAGTTAAAAAAAAAAATTCCACCTGGCTCCAAGCCATTAATGTGATGGGACTGTCCTTCCTGTACTGTGCACCTTCTTCTCTGCTCCATGCCCTAAACCTGGCAGCCTGGCCCACCCCACTGACCTGGAGGGACGGCTTGCCAGCAGGAACGCTCTGCGGTCCCCGCACCAAGGGCGGAGGGGTGGCCACAGCACTCCCAGAGGAACCAGCAGGCTGGAAGAGGAAAAACCAGAAAGAAAGCAGACGAGTGTAAGGGTGTAAGCAGAATTACAGAAGCTAAGGGAATAAAAGCGTTTACCTCCTTGCGCCTCAGTAAGAGAATCTTCAAAGACTGTGGTTTTCCCCCTCCCCCATCCCTTTCTTCCTCCAAGCATCTCAACATGCGTATTTAAATGAAGAAATTATTAGGTAAGTATAGATAAGATTATACCAGGAAAATAAAAGAGTCTATACACCAAAAGCAGAGCAATGTGGAAATCTATTTTAGCAGTCTCAGCTTAGAGCCCACTTCAGTCTTACCCACCATTACTACTAGTCTCAACTAACTAGGTTCAAGCATAATGCAAAGTGAAAAAAAGTTTAGGAAAAAGACTTCTGATATTAAGAAGTTTAGGATATGCCGTTCCACCCTAGTTAGTTCGAACATCCAGAGCTCATTGCTCAGCGTTCAGCAGCGAGTTGAGCGATGCAGGTACTTGCATTAGTTTTAATCCCATCTACTGAAGCACTCAAAAGTCCAGGAGAAAGACGCCAATAAAACAACCAAAACCAGCCAGGAGAGCTGTATTAACATCCATCTGCACCGTCAAGTGCACTTAAATCTACACATCGCCCCCATCACAAAATCCATCAAGTCAGCATCACACGCTGTAAAATAAAATCGTTTAGTTGCCATTGTTACAGATACTTGAAATTTAGCCTGTGCCTTGATAGCAGCGCGTGGGGTGTTCGCACGCCCCCTCGCCTCCCAACCTCCTCTGCTCTTCTCCCTCCACCCTCCACCTCTACCCTTCAGTGCCAGCACGAACGGCACACGTAGCGAGCAGACCGGGCAACCGCTCTGACAAAAAGGTAGACTTTTTCTCTGGGTTAAGTTTCTGATGAAAACAGTTCTCCTCCCAGCACTCTGGAAATTGCACGTGGTTGTGCGAGATGAGGGGTGGGGAGAAAAGAGGAGGAAGGGAAGGCAGTTCAGGGTGGGAGGGCTGAACCGTTCCTTCCAGGGGCTGCCTGGATTTTTGGATGATGAAAGCATGCAGCTAACCGCAGACTTACTTCACCTGGTAAGACCTGGAATCCAGATCTGGGCTTCTGCCACGCAGCGCAAAATGCAGCCCTCGGCCGCCAGCTCCCAGAGCCTGGGGTTCAAACGCTTTAACTCCCCCTGTCAGCACATTCGTCATGTGCAAGAACCTCCTCCAAATGTATTTCAGCAATCTCTACACGGCATTAAGGAGTGGATGGAGTGTTTAATAATTGAAAGTATATTACATTCATAAATGCATCTGAGTTTTAACAAAAATGTCTTCAGCTTTTGAATACGGTTGATAGGATAAACTGTCTTGTTGTTTGGTCTTGGCAAGACAAAAAACCGAATTCCACAAAAAGGAACGGTTAACAGGATAAACCACTATAAACTTTCATTAAAATTTTATGAAAAGTGAGATATGCTTTATTTGAAAGCTACCTTATGTTCCATAGGTTATGGCAACCGCCACAGGTATTTAAATTTTTTCCCCTCCATTTCAAAAGACGAGATGGTAAGTATCTGTAGGAAAATAAATACCTTCTGAGTAGTGGTCTCCTTCTGGATTTGACTTTGCCGTAACTTTTTCAATAAAACAAGCTTTGCTTCTTCTAACCGTAACTCTTCTTTTAGTTGTTTAATCATTCTCTCACGCTCCTCTGGACTGCTTTTCTGCAGGGCCAGGTAAGGCAATAGAGGATGGGAAAACAGGGAGGGGAGAGAGGGAAAAAGATAGATACCGTACAAGTTACAACAAGAACTTACAGCATTATAATTGTCATGTATGTCTTAATATCACCAACATGCCTGCAATATATGGACACAAACTGTGTACGGAGAAAGACCTCAAAGGCAAAAAAAAAAGTTTTGGAGATATTTTTCACTAGCAAAACAAGGAAACAAAGTCAAATGAAGAGTCAGGCAACAAATCTGTGTTATGCCATGCTGAATAAGGGACATTGTGTCCACTAAAAAGCCAATTCTGAAAAAAGTGCACTTTCAAAGCAGATAAAAGTCAAGGAGGTAAGGGCTTGAAAAACAAAACAAAAACAAAAACCTGACATCAGCTTTTAACAGCTTCAAGATTCCCCGCTTGCAAATCCATCTTTATAAAACCACGTATCCCACCTGACCCCATGACCGCAGGTGCCTCTGTGGGAACAAGTGGTGTGTTTTCTTCTTTCTAGATGGCACAACTTAAAAGTGTGTCAAGACAAGACGACTCACCATGAGTGCCTCCGTGTTGGTCTCTTTTAATGCTATTTTTGTTAAACCATTCATTCTAGGGCTAGAAGGTTCATTGTCAGATAACACTATAACATCCGGTGAGGGGACTCTTTTTTCTCTCTTTATTTCACTGCAAATCAGAAGAAAAATACAGAGAACGAGTTAATAAAAACAAGCAAACAACTATTTCCTGCTGCAAAGTAACATTATTTACAACCTCCTGCTAGGTTAATCCTGAATCTCTCAATTCTGAATAAACATGGATGAGTTCAATCAATTTCTATTCTCCTCGTGGTTATTAAGCTTCCCAGTACAAAAGTGCACCACGAGGCGAGATGCAGCCACAACACGTAGGAATGGTGAATTCCTTCAAATTTGAAGGCTTTTTCCATCAGCCACTTTTTCCAAAAAGCCACAGTGGCTTTTTCCATCAGCCACTTCACCCCCCTTAGAAGACACGGAGGCTCTCCAGGGCTCTGCCTGCACCAGGGGAAGACCACATCCCACCCCTAATCCAGGGACAAACAGGTCACTTGCTGCTGAAAGGCAAAACCATACCCCCCTCTTCTTTTTCCTTTCCTAATGCAAATATTTCTAAGTTGTGACTTTTCCCCACCCAAGTTACTGAATCTGAAGGAAACCCAACACAAACAATTCACACCAATTCACTTACCTAAGTTTCAGTACTTTATGGCATTATTTTCTTTCTACACCAACACTACTAAATTCTTTTCCGCTGCTAACAGTGGAAACCTGTAACAGCCTCAACACAGACACATCCACGCAATTTCATCGAAAACCACTGAAACACGGCCAGACTTATATTGATTTTAACTCTTTATTTGGCTTTAATGCACTGCATCTTGAGTGACGGCTGCACCTTCCACCTGAATTCCTGACAATAAATCACCTCTCAGCTCCATTGCCTACGATTATCATACAAGAACAGAATCTTAAACTACGTGAACCAAAAGGGACAGAGATGACGTGATGTGACAACAGACGCCAGAGCCTCTCCTCTGCTGCACAAGCTGTCAGATCACCTTTGGTACCAGATTCGGGATTTCAAACTACGAAGCACAAGTATTTCAAAGCAAGGTTTGTGGCATGCGATTGCTGAGAGGTTTAGCAGAAGCTTCGCAGGAACGGGACAGCAAAGTCTTCTGCGCTGCCCAGGAAACAATGACAGTGCTTGAGAAAGGGCTGACAGCAAGAATTTTAGGAGAACATAACACAAGTAATTGTTTTGTTTTTCTTGTAACCCAAAGCCAGAAGCAATAAAGTTTACAGTGAGAACTTTCTAGCTTACAGTTATGCATTAGACAAAATGCATAAAGAATTTGTATCAAGCAAGATGAAGCAAATATGTAAGCGTGGCTTGTACTATCTACAAACAAGAGATGTGGCATATGAGCTTTGTACTTTTAAGTATCAGGCAATTACTTCTTAGACTAAACAAAAATTTCTAGACTTAACTGACAGGCCACATTTATTAGGCATTCAATGATTAACAGAAATTAATCCTTGTTATCTTATTTAGTGATGCAAAGGATATTCACACTGAATAACAGCACTGAAAAGCTGCGTACCCCGGTAAGCTTTACGAAACACACACCTTCAGTAAACGCTCAGGGCAGGTCAAACGGTATTTTGGATACTGCAAAAACCAGCTTTTAAAATACAATTTCCACGTTAGTGGAAAAAATAAAGAAAAAAGTGGAGTGTCCTCTAGAGGGCACAGCAAGCCAGTAAACTGGAGTCATTTAAACTCTGAGGTTATTTCAAAATTAACAGTGGCACAGGTGAAGTATTTCCAGCTTTTTCCTGTATCTGAATGCATCAAACTGGCTCAGGTCGCTCTTAGCGGGGAAGTAACTGGGTCGGGCCAAGCTCTAACTGGCTCGGGAAACTTCTCCCGACAGCGGTGAACGGCAGGCATGCAGGGAACGCACCGACATGTTGAGCTCGTCACTGCTGAGCCCTTTTCAGGTGAGAGCTGGAGCAGCTCCACATGAAGGACTGAGACTCAACTGGAGCCAAGCGCTGGCCGTTCCTCCTCAAAGTTTGAGGTGAAATCCCTCATGAAAAGCATGGACAGTTAAGTTACCTAAAAAGCCGAGAATGACATAAATGTGGGGATTTGAGCAGCCAGCGTTGGCAACCTGAACCAGCCCACTCCCGAAACACAGGGGCTCTTCTCCCAGCTCCACCCTTGAACCAGCCCGCACGTCTGCGGGGCGGGAAGCTGCAAAGAGCTACGGGGTCAACACGTTACAACCCGAACTCATCCACAAATACGAGGTGACGTGAAGGATTTTATTTGGCTACAGCCGATCACTCTACCATCGCCGACGCTTCGCCCTCTCTCCAAGCAGCGGTGAGAGCAGCCCGGCTGCCGTTGGGCTGTCCTCCGCAGGGAGGTTGGCGGAACCTGGGAGCTGCCAACGAGGCCATACCGGAGCTGCCGCCGCCGTGCTCCAGCCAGCTCTTCTCCGGCCGAGGCGGCAGCATCTGAACCCGCTTCAGATGACGGCACCGGGGCTCTCCCCTCCTGCACCGAGCGGGGCCACTGCCAGGTCACATGACACGACGGGCACGTGACCTGCCACGGCGAAAACCATGGCAACAGCCGGTCCCAGCCGGTGCTGCCCGGCCTTCATTTTGTGAGGTGAGGTCGGGCTCAGGTGCCGGCAGAGAAAATGGAGCGGCCGTGCCCGGGGGTCCCTGCTACCCCCTGGGGTCTCCACCGCCCACCACGGGCACCCGCGCCAAGGGGCACTTGGTGTTTTCCAAGGAACAAAAAAGGGAGAAACGGCAAAAAAAAAGCCCCAAGAGAGTCACCGGACTGCGTCATGGAGTCCTCCTAGTTTTATTTTCAGGCTGGACGAGGAAGGCCAGGCCGAAAGATGACGCCTGCCCGCACCTGGGCTTTCCCAGGATATCACAAGGAGGAAAATCTTCATCCTGAACTAGTTCAACGACATGTGCTGATAACAGAATGACAAGGTATCTGCAGCAAAGTGCCATCAACAGAAGTTTGCATTCATCAGCAATCTGAATACTCCATCTTTGAAAAAACACACCAAAATTTAGGAGGAGGGGGAGCACACCTCACAGCCCGCTGGCCAAGCCTGGGATTGCTCAGCCGGGAGCGGGGCAGCACGAAGGGAGAGCGGCCATTCACACTCTCGATGCACGACCGAGCACCGGCAGCTGCTGCAAACGCTTCTTGTCGGCCCGCAGACCATGTCCAGGGCACCAGGAGCTGGGACGGACCTCGGTCTGGCCGGCCAAGGCGGACAGAGGCTGCTCGGCCAAGCCATGATACCACACGCACCGTCCCCCAAAGCCCTTCCCCGAGACGGACCAACAGCACCTCTGCTAAGGAGCTACCGCAGCCTGGATCGGGGATCCCCCTGATGCGGGGGGTACCCCCAGTAATCTCCTTGCACTTGGAAGAGAGCAACATCAGAACAAAAGTGTCTATGCAAGATACCACTGCTTTGCACAAAAAAAAAAAAAAAGCTGCCTAAGTCATTTTGTAGGACCACAATATGAAATCTGGGACTAGGAAATAAAACCTTGCCCCTAACAGCTCTGCAATAAACCCATCCTTTACTCAGGCTGTGAAGCAGGAGACAAGACCAGGACTGCCCGTCACCAGCCTGACGGTACTTCATCTACGGCTTCCCTGAACCCGTGTGATTTCTCTGTTTTGCAAGACACATTATGATATTCCTGACAGCTACGTCATAAGACACTGATCTAATAAATGCTGCATTAGAAACCACTACATTCAGAGTTTTAAAATAATGTATTTCCACAGAAGCATTCAATAGTCCTATCTATCTAGGACCATCTACCTACACCAACGTGGAGTCTGTTGACGTGCGACCTCCCAGAGGAAAACTCTTCTTGAAGGGGGGAGATACTATATGTATATTTTTAAGGCAACACATCTTGACCACGGCAACCAAGTCGACTCATGTTCACTATTACAGGATTTATATCCTCCGCAGCGCGACCAACTGCATAGGGGATGAGGTGGCACAAGACTGAGCTCCAGAAACGTAGACCAGAACTCTGCAAAACAATCTTCCTTCACAAAGGAGTTTGCTTTACTCTTTTGTTAGCCTGTGTGTAAAGCAAAAAATTCAAACCAGATGTTTCAAAATAAGACAGACAATGGAAATATCACCACTTTCAGAAAAATACTGCCACCAGCAGTTAATAATTTGGGATAACTGCCCTGATACCATGACCTTTATCCTCTGAAGCCATCAGGCATATCCTTTAGCTAAATAAAGACATAGTTCTATTATCCTCCCTTCAGCTTTCATAAGTGTTGCTGTCTCAATCATTTGGACTCTACGCCAGAAGATGAAAGCAGGGTTGCTGCCCAGTTACGTACATCCATTTAAGCATTCACAGCAATAAAACACAATGTAACAGAGACCTTGCAGAAAGTTTGTGTAAGGAATCAAACGCAGACCTCCTAAGTCACTAAGTACCCGAAGAAAAAGGCCATGCTTCCTCCAATATCCTCTTTTAAAACCTCAAAGCACAAGGACAGACGCATCATGCCACCGAAGAGTTTTCCTTAGTGTCTTGGAGCATCCTGTAGCAATTCAGAGCACACCAACTACTCCAGAAAAAAACCAAAACCAAACAAAAAAGCCACTTTCCCATGGGAAAACTGTGTATTTATTTGTTGATTTGAAGGAAAGAAGAGGGTCAGGTGGCCGAATCCAGCCTTGGAGGTCTGGGCCAGAGGAAGATTAAGTTTTTGTTCTGAAGATGATACATCTGAGGTCTAAGGTATCTTGAGGTGGACTCAACTTTTTTAACAGATCCACCTTCCTGCAAGACAGAAGTTTCAGTAAAGTACGACCAAGGAAGACAAGTTTAACTTAACACTAGTAAGAGAAAAAGAGACACCCAGGAACTACTGGCTCTGGTAGAGGGTTTAATTTCAGAGGACTCGTGCTGCAGCTTACAGAGCGCTTCATGATGTTAACCAAAGAGCTCCTGTATTGTCACAAGCAGTCTTTGCATTTGTTCATACTGATCCAGAAGCATTACACAACAAATAAGCTGCCTTTTACAGACCAGATCTTACCCATGCTCCAAAATGCCCTTTCGATCACTCTTCAAAAAAAAAAAAAAAAAAAAAAAAAAAAAATCAATGCGATGCTCACTTGGTTAAAGTTACAGAACTACTGACCCGAAACATGAAATCCCCCGCCACAGAGCAAGAGCCCTATACAGCCCCATCCTGCGGTATCCCAACGTATTCTGTCCGTCTGCAGGCAACCAAAGGAAGCATCACAACTGTTATTCAGACTACAGCTTAATCTGCATTAGCAAATATGCAACAGTTTTGCCTCAGTCCATTCAACAATCTCTTGGATACTCTCATCCAAAAATATCTGGCAAGGAAGGAAGACAAACAAGGAAAGAAAAAGCAAGGCAGTGGGGATTTTTTTTCTCCTGGAGTTGTTGTATCTACACGAATCAAAGAAGTTGCAATGGATCTGGTGACTGCTGCGAAACTGAAGCAAAACAAACTTCATCCCTTCCTCTGAACATAAAGGAAGGGAACTTTAATCAAACTATGTCTGCATTTAAAATAAAACATTACAATTCCCCAGGAAACTCTGGCATCAATTTTGTCACGATACCCTTTAGTACAACACATGCCAGGAGGCACAGTTACCACGTACATCAGCTGAAAAGGAGACCTAAAGTACGGGTCTGTGCCACATTTCCAGGCTCACTAACGGGAAGAGAGGAGCCTGTTGCTCTTCACCAGCACTGCCATGAACACTGATCCCAGTAAACTCCAGTAAAGTGGAGAGTTTGGTCAGCCAACACAGGCTGCATCCTGATGTGCTCAAGAACATGGCAGAATTTCAGAGTCAAATCCATTCATTTAGCCAGTTTTAAATGTGATTTGGCCAGATTAAAAAACAAAACAAAACAACCCCAAAGCAACCCAAAATCCTTCAAAGCACCAAAATGTAGCATCTAAACCCTAACATGAAAATTCAGAGCACAGCCACCAGGCGAGCTTTCACACAATTTCAAAACAATTTCTATTAGACATTATTTGTAATTATCCCGTGTAACAAAAAGAGAACATGATTACTCTGAGGTTCCAGAGCAGTACAACATTTGTCAAGCACACAAATCATAACCAGCAAGACCTAAAATTAAAGGAACTAAAGAGTTCAGAGAGATTATTTGCCGAGAGCACTAACTCTAGGGATGCCTACAAACTCTTCAGTCTCGTCTTTCCTGGCAGTTTTTATTTAAGCAAACAAGCAGTGGCTTAAGTCAGGCCAGCGCACATGTAATTTCACCAAGCAAGGGCTTAAAGGTGTGGGTATATTTGATATTTGAGTGTACCACACATCAGGAGACAACAGATGGGTGCAAGCAATTTTTGTGGAAAATAAACCAAAGGTATGAAATGCAGACTTTTTGGCTTATCCAGACTTGTATTTCAATCGGAAGGAAAATTCAGACTCTGTAGCTTAATGTGAGAGACAACACAATACGTATAGTGGGTTTGGAATGTGGGGTTTTTTTGCTTGTTTGTTGGGTTTTTAAAAATAAAACCCCAACTGACATAAAATCTGTAGGTATAATTTCTGTTTATCAGCCAGCCTTAAACTGGTTTTGATCAAGCCACAATTAATACAGATAAGATAGTTAATATGCTAATTTACCACTCTTGACAAGTAGAGAAAACACAGGAAAAATAGAAAGATGTTCAACTGCCTAAAGAGTTTTCCAGTTTGCTTTACAGAGGACGTGTTCACCCCAAGGTTGCTAACAAGACAAAGCAAGAACCGGGGATAGACAGATCGAAGCCAACTCTTATATTTGTGTTTTATTAACAGTATCACCCTCACCACTGCCATCATGCTTGTGTGCTGGGACAAAACCATCTTCTCGTTCTCTCTCCTGGTACGACTGAGAAGCCTCGCTTTTTAGAATTCTAAAGTAAAACACATTTTGAGGTTATCTATTTGG
Source organism: Mycteria americana (assembly GCF_035582795.1). NCBI lineage: Eukaryota > Metazoa > Chordata > Aves > Ciconiiformes > Ciconiidae > Mycteria > Mycteria americana. The sequence goes on along the minus strand of NC_134388.1, from coordinate 5,259,828 downwards.
AGAGTTACTATAATTTTGAGGATTTAAGATAGCACGGTGCAACGACCAAGCACAACACAGCTGCTCACAGGACCAAGTTGTATCCTTGCCTGTAAGCACCCCACACCTCTATTTATAAGCAAGGTTTTCCTACAATTGGGATAACTGTATGCTGCTCCTGAAGGATTCCTGATGCTTTTGCTCCAGAAGAGAGGACAATTTGTCCTTGTAGACCTGAGAACAGCAGCTCCCATCCAGATAGCCACAGTTACAGGACTGTGCCCAGACAGATCACTTGTGGTGTCTGCTAAACCCTACTGTGAGTACACCAGAAATCATGAGCTTAACCAGTACTGTGTATAAAACTGGTTCGTTTTGTATGGTTCAGGAAATAGTACTAGAAAAAAAACCCTTGGAAAATGGTCAGAACGTGTCCTGTAGATGAAGGGAGCTGAATCTGGAGTACAATAAATGCAACGTGATGCAGCAGGCAGTATGATCCAGGCTCCAGGAGAAAGCCCCAGCTGGAAGCAACTGATGCTCAGCGCAGGGCAAATGTGGTCAGAAACTCATGTATTTATGGGGAAGGAAAGACCAGAGGAGAGATGAAGAACAGAGGAAAGGAAAGCGGAGCTTGAAAGCATGGGAAGATGTCAGGATTCAACCAGGTTTGACAAATGTTCTTTCCCTCCAGCACCCATATTGATGTAAATCAGTGTATTCACAAGCAAAGCGATTTACGTTGCGCTATTTTACCATCCCGCTGCAAACGAGACATGCCTTATCAAGGGGGGAGGACTCTCCTTCCTCCCATTCCTTCTCTGCAGTAGGTCTAGGATAATTACACACCAGCGCGGCTAGCTCCCAGTGCTGCAAAAGCGCCAGGCAGAGGAGCAAGATTTTGGTTTGGCCTTGTATGACCTCTCAAAGACTTCTACCACTACAGACTTTCTTCTGTTTCTTCTGGCATCAGAAAATGTGCTCAAACCAGATCCTATTTTTAAATTTAACTTCAAGGTTTAGGGAAAAAAAAATTAAAAGAAATATATTTAACACAGAGATATTGCCAGGTTTGTATTTCAAATCTTGAAAATCAACTGATTTCAGAAAGATAGTCCAATCAGCTTTACGTCAGCTAAAAGGTGATTATTGCTGGGCCACCTTTTCCAAGGAAAATATTATGTTTTCAGTTCTAAAAGCATTAAGGAAGTTTACAAGCCAAAACACCATACATCACTAAGCATGAATTTTACCCAAGAAGTTTGTAGCAGTTCAGTCATTTTAAGCAACAGCTCTTTTTTCATCTCCTCAGAAAATCAGCTCAACTGCTTTAAAGACACAGGTCTTATGAAAGCTGCAAGCTAAATTCCTCTGGAGATCAAAGGTCTGGAAAGGTAAGTCCCACACTTTAAAAAAAAAAAAAATCTGGATGAAATTAAGATCCACCTTCCCTACAAATGCCAATTGTATTCTTACATACGCAAGGGATCAGACTCATCCAGAGACAAGCTTCCTCTCTATCGCAGGCATCTCCAGACTCATATTGCATTCGCTTGGAGATATTTGCATCCGGAGGCCGGTCAGCTGCTCAGCGCCATGTTCAAGCTCCGGGAGCGGAGCCGTGCACGGACCGAGGACACCACCACGACGCGAGCGGAGCCCCAGAGCCTGGGAAGCTGCTGCCTTACTTCCAGAAGTTTGCAGAATCATTCAGGCTCACTTTTTTTGTCATTTGAGATGACCTAGGGTTTAATTCCTCTCTATTAAGAATTTTATATAAATATGCATTATGAAAGGCGTTCCAACTTACAAACAGTATCCAAAGTGCTTATCCAAAGTCTCATGAAATTCTTAATTATATTTAACAACTTCAGAGGAATTGGGATCAGACTGCCTCCTTATGCAAGCGTATTTTTTGTATGGGGAAGCCTCTTCTCCCTTCTCGCAGAAACTGAATACAACAATATCCTATTACCACCTGAAATAAGAACGCTGTATGGAGAGAGGATGTTCTCTCATCTCATCTAAAGAGGTGTTATTGTTCCAGATGCTCTCTGGGAAGTGTACAGTCCCTTGTTCATCATCCTGTTTGCGCGTCTTGCAACAGAGACCAACACCAACAGAGCAGAAACACTGGCACACATTTCAAAAATATTATAAATTCACAAAGAGCATATGCGTGTGGGGGCAAGTACTGCAACAGAAGAGTTAGAATACCTGATTCTAATTTATTCGATTTTCGGTACGAGCAATCTTTTTAGATATTCTTCAAAAAGAGTGTGCATACCTGTGTTAATTAGTAGGTAGCGATTACGCCAAAAGACACCTTCAGAGATTTACTCCTAGTCCGCACAACACAACTGCTTGACATGGAAGTCATCCATTACCTCAATTAACTGCTTCTGCGCAAGACATAAGCACCTCCTAAATATCAAATTGAGCAGCTTGTATAATTGTCCCTTTGGCAGAAGTTTTATGGAGAAAGCTGACAACTATCACGTTCCCTCAATCACGCTGATGGAAGAGGTCCTGTTTTACATATACCAAAGCAGTACTGGGATAAAGTAATCAGGCTCTTGCAGTCTAAGTTATTTCTCTTAGCAAAGCATCAAAAGTTGGGAAAAGTTCACAGATGAATTACCATTAAACATCAAAGATACCAGTTTTCTCAGTAGCACCCATAAGTGCTCCTCCTCCCAATAATTTCTGCGCAGTTGATAAGGATCTTGTGTTTTCAGTTTCACACCTCAAATCTGCACTGCTGTAATACCTGACATCCAAGCAAACACAGATTTCTTATTCCAAGAATTGTTTAAGCCATTTTGCACAGACAGGCAGGTCTCAGTTCTTACGTGTTACCGCTCCAATATCAGCTGGTATCAGAACCAGGAATAAACGAGGCTTCTAGACTTCCTGCTCAATATATTGGATCTTACTGCACTATAAAGAAAAAAGCAAGACTCTGAAGGGCCAACAGCAGGGCCACAGAATTTTTAACAGAATTTTTAGCCTGGTACAGGCAGAATCTGGGTTAGAAGTATGGCGGAAGATTTGGAATCTGGCTTTAAAGCGATGCCCGTAAATCTGTATGTCAGAAGCACCCAATTCATGTGTGTGTCTCATATACAAGTCAAAGGAAAAGCTTCCCGTTTTTGTAATAAAAAAATTCTCCAAAGTGATAAGGAACTTTGAATTCATGCTTTCAGATGTCAAAATTCAGACATCTTAAGGAGGCTGGACTTTCAAAAAAGTATTAAGAACTTGTCCTACAGAGAATTGCTGCAGACGGGTGCTGTCTTCGTAATACTTCTAGTGTCAAAATCCACAAGTTACTTCAAAAAGAAAGTCAGACTTATCCATACGGACTGCTCTGTCAGGAAGAATCAAGTTGCAATTAAAACTCCTCTGTTTAGACAATTATAATCTATTATTTTTCTATATCACAGCTCAATTAAAAAAAACCCAAACCACTCTTCCTCACATAAATCTCAATCAGTAGCTCAAAGAGCACCCTCTTTATAACTTGTACGTTTCTCTATTCAAGACCGTATTTCTTTACTCAGCTGTTCATCACAGCTGCCACTGCTGTCAAAGCTTGTGGAAGAAAAACCAGTACGGAAGTTATACAGAAGTAGCTGTTGAATCTCACGTGAAGAGCCAGAGCTGCAACGTACACGTACAATTTTAATTCTCTTTACCTTTAAGATGCGGAGAACTTCTTCCTAGTGCCATCTGACCACATTTTACTGTACCGGTATCCCACACGTTACAGTGCAACTGCAGCACGTCGGTCATAACTCACCTTTTTGAGGTACTCATGTCCACAGGCTCATCTCCCGTCTGAACCTCCACTTTAATGGTTGCTTTCACCTCTCCACTTTTTAATAATCCTTGCACTTTTCCAGCTCCAGGATCTGTTTTTATTTTCATGTCGCCTTCAGCATTTATATCGGTTCCTAATAGTCCTTTCTCCATTTTTATTTTTTTACTGTCCACATCGTTATGCGTTATCTCACGTTCTAACGCTCGTTTCTGACTTCGTGTCCTGCATGCTTCCTCTGTCATTGTGAGGCTCTGGGGAGAGAGGAGAAGCAAACGAGTTAAGTACACTGGGGGGAAAAAAAAAAAAAAGTAAGTTGGACAAAACACCTTAATTTCAAAACAGGGCAAAGTACAGCGGTTACTGCAAAAGAAGTTCAGAAAGAGCAATAAAAGTTTTGCCAGTATGCTCACTTACCCTATCTTCAAAATACATCTCAGACTGAAGCTATTAAGCACCCGGCATCACTGTACTTACACTTTTTATGTTAAGCAAAAACAAACAAACAAAAGGCAAAACAAGAACACACACACAAACCCCACTAAGCATAAACTAGAATCACCAAGGAGAGGAAAAAAAAAGCCTGCATTAGAGTAGAGGAGAACATACAAACCCCCCCCCCGACGAAAAAAAAGTTTGGCTCTTTACCAAAAGGCAGGAAGAATGTATGTATTTGCCTCACACGCAAACGAATGCAATTACAAAATTCTAGATTAGGATCTCCCTGGGACTGCTGCCATGTCTTTCTGAGGACCTAAGCCTGATTGCAAGTTTCGGGAATCAGACACTATGGGGAAAAGGACCACCACACCCTGCGTGAAGAGAGGCTTCCATATTTCTTGACAGCCTGCCGCCAGGCGCTAAGGCACTGCCATTGTAATACTCAAGTTGAGACTTTCTCCCCTCCTGGTGAAGGAGCCAGGCTTTTCCAGGCGCAGAGGAAGCGCTGGGCTCAGGGGAACCAGGCTTAACTCCTCGCCTGCCGGAGGCAAGGGAAGTTTTGCTCCTGGTGGGCTCTGACATCTCAGCCCGCACTTCGGTACCTGCGGACACCCATCCATCGGACGCGGAGCTGAGTCAGGCTTTGATCCCATGACATCACTGGGCTCCACATGACCCTTCCCAGGATGCAGCCTGCGAGACAAAGCACTTTCCAGAAACCAGTCTGAGCCGGCGGCAGGCAACCCGCAGCGGGGCTAACCCTGCCGCCGGCCGGAACCCCGGAGCATCCCTCCTCTCCCTCCTCAGGCATCCCTCCGGGCGCTTGGGGACACCAGGCACCAAGGGGGTGGCGTGGGGTGGGGGGACAGGGAGAGAAATCCCCCCCTCCCCCCCCAATTTTTAATTAATTAATCCATTTATTTATTTATTTTAAGTTTCCTCCCATCCCAGATTTTTCCTCCTCCTCCTTTTAAAATGGATTTCAAGAGTAAGGCCAACACACAATAGTTGGACAAAGTCTTTGCAATGTTTTTAGCAGCGAGAGATTAACATAATTACGCAACATAATTAACCTCTGCTCACCCCCACCACCCTGTTATTCAACGATGTCACATAAGCATTATGTGAAATTGCCATTTTGATAGTGTAAGCCCCATGCAAGTGACCACAAGTTTCTCTGCAACGTGTTGGATGACACACACTTTTTTTTTTAGGGAGGGGGACACGACATTAAAATCATAGTCCATACACAAAGTGCCTCCCCATAGCTGATCTGCATTTACAGTGTGACCATGCTTGAACTTACGATAATGGAAGAAAGGTGTGTTTTACAGAAAGGCTAAATTAATTTTGGTTTTTATGAAAGTGAGTAAACAGCACACAGCCCAGGCAGGCAGCCAGCGGCACGGAGATTTTCGGCATGGCTCAGCGTACCCCAGCTGACAGGCAGCAGCCTTTTCCAAACCCCGCTCCGGCTCAGACAGCCCTCTGAAAGCACAGCTTTTAACGGTAATAGTACCTCAGTTTAAGTATCTCTGCTGACAATACAGCAGCATGACAACTGCTTCTCCCCCTGAATGAGCGATCAGACAGCCTGACGGGGAATCGCAAATCTTATTCCTATTAACTCAGTGCAAACGCAGCTGAACCCAGGGCTAAAACAAAGGACTGGCCAGCTATCACCCAGCTTACATATACTGAGATGTGCTATTAATCACAGCGACTTTCTTGAAGCAAGACTGCTTAGTCAGTAGGAAACCTCCTTAAAAAAAAAAGAAAGAGCCTGATCTGGGTTTATTTTCAGTATCTTCATATTCTCCAACCTCAGACGGATGAGAAGCAGCAACTCCAGCAGCCTGCGCTGATCCGAGAGCGGCACTTCAGGTACTCAGGCTCCAAACTTTAAGAACATTTACACGACACTGTACTACTATGTTTTTCCCAGTTTTGATTGGGATGGGGAAAGGCAGTATCCTGAGCTGTACCGGGACATTTCATAGTGTATCACATGCAGAGCTGCCAGGCAGAACTCTGCACACTGGCAGAGGAACCTCGCTTACCTGCCTTAACATCACAAGCAATGGAAATTATCTAAATCTCCTACCGGCACTAAGTTTTATTAAAAAAATGAATGCAGTCAAAATCCTAATGTAAAGACGGGTAATGCATACTGAACACTCCACTAAGCACCCGTTTTCCAGCTAACCAAGACAGCTCATCTCGGAGTGATGGAGAGGCAGGCACTGAGCACCCCACTTGGAGCATTTCCGGGGGCAAACCCTTTGTACGCAAACTCCTTGCAAGGGTCAGACCGAATAGATTAACACCTTGATGAAAATGCACAATGTGCCTTTCCAACACAACCCTCTCCTATTGCGTATTCTCGAGAACATCACATCTTGCACCCTGCAATTCCTTCACGAACTAGCAGCAGCCATTTCTCCTTGTAACCATTGCCCTTATCAGACACTGACAAACTTTACTTGGAAACAGCCTCAGCTTCCCTGTGCGTTCCCTGCTCGCACAGTCAAAAAGCGACACCTCCGTTTTTCCTTCGAGGAACGGTGCTGCTTCGAGGAACTTTTTCTGCAAACCAAAATTCAGTCCAAGTTTTTGTTAAAAATTCACAGCGTCTCGTCGCAACGACGTAGGCTGGAAAGCAGCAACTGGGGACAGTGATTGCTAGAGAGAAGAGGAATATCCGTAGCACAACCGAAACAGCGTGTTGTGAAGATCTACGTTACTGGAAAGACCTTGGGATGAGATTGCACTAAGACTTTTACAGCTAGATCTGAAGATTGCAAGTGCAGGCTCCTCAAGGTTTATATACACCGTAATAGAGAGATCTGGTTACACAGTTCCGCTACCACAACAGTGATTAAATCATATTTATTGTAGATGAGCCCTAAACCCAAGCTCCCTAAAATAATTTTAACCCTTTCAAGAAATAGTATCAGAAAACTATTAGCTAACATGGATATACATGCAGAGATACCTAAAGGAAAATTAACGTGGCACTGAGAGAAGGGGAGGAGAAAAGAGATAAAATAATCAGATAGATTTCTTTAAAAAGGCTATTCTGCCTCACTTTTCAGGAAAAGAGATGAAAACTGGTAATGTCAGAGACTTTTATGGGAATCACCTGGATTGATGGGCCCCATCTCCTGCAAGTCAGAGGGCATGGAGAAGCAGGTGTACAGTTTAACTGAGTCCCTGGCAGGATCTATTTCACAAAGCAGACTACAAAACTCTTCCCAAAACAGCCTAAACTCAAGGTCTCTAGCAAAAGGTTAAAACCAGACGGGTGTCCTGGAAGAGAGGAGGAGGAAGAGCGCACCTACAGAAACCTGTGCCAGCAGGGACAGTGTCCTCGTTGATGAAGAGGACACGGCTCCTTGCAGGACAGGAGGAAGTAAGAGAAACCCAAACCCACCTAGGAAGAAAGCACGCTCCCAGGGGCAAATCTGGCAATTTGCTTAATCCCCAGCACCCGAGGACGGCATGCCAGTCATCACATGAGACTTTACCACCACTATTAAACAGCACCTTACCAGTATACTCTGTGACCAGCCCTTAAGTTTGCTGGGTTTATTGAAATCACACCTCCACCAATTGATTCCACTAGATGAGAATAAATCGGCTGGATGTTTCAAAACATCCAGGCTGTTTCAAGGATAACATATCCCTTCTGCAGCTATTCCCCAAATCCCCACTTCTGCTTCTCCACCATTAACAGCAACAGTAACCGATCAACATGAACAGCAAACAGCTTCAGTTCAATTCGACTATACCTTTTATTTGAAAGAAGGAAGAGGAAGTAAGGATTACACAGTAAATTTTAAGTGTTATGGAAGGTTCTGCTTTTTATTACAAGGAATGGCATAGCTTGGGGCGGAGCGCCCGGGATTTAAGCAGCAAATACTCAATTGTAAGTGCTATTGCTGTAACAGATTAACTACTACGATCAATTCCAAAGGCAGTTTAGTATACCATATAAAACACAGTAAACTCCTCGGACTGCAGGCCATTACATTGGTCACCCTGAAGTCTTGTCAAAAATTCCCCCATGCAGCTCCACTGCCCTCTGAACACACTGACAACAGGAAAAAACCCAAACCCTCCTGAGTTCACAACCTATTTACGCTAGCCTGGTAAACATCGTGTACGCTTGTGATGCCACCTGCACGCTTTCCATCGGGAAAAGGGTCAAAAGAGCTCTCTTGCCATCTTCCAAACCCTTCCTCCCCCCAAAGAGGAGGGCAGCAAGACCAAGACGACAACCCTGGTTTAACTCAGCCAGTGTCCTTTCCAGCAGGGACGTGTAGGACACCGTCACATACAGGCCATCCCCTTGCAAAGGGCTGGGGATGCTGCAGCAATCACCTGCTTGCTTGCTTTTGCCACTGCAGGGAAAAGTTACAGAAGAGGAAAAAAAACCTCACAAAGTTCCAGTTTAAGACTTGGGAAATGAATTACTTGATGCTGATTTTTCCAGATGTGCGGTCCAGCCCGGAATAAACCTGAGCAGCTGCAGAAGCCATGCCTGGCTCACCAGGGCATGAACAGGCAACCGGGGCAGCAGCCAAAACAGGTTCGATGCACAAGCACACAGAGAACACCGACACGGTACATGAAGACAAAACCACAATTAAAAAAAAAAAAAAAAGCACAGTTTGCTTGCTGTTTGTAATGTACACTTCCACTTTTCCCCACATCACATTCAGAGTTATCCGTATCACCTCCTCTCCCGTTCATGATTTATAACTTCCTCGTACAAACTCCAAGTAATTCCTTCACAGAGAAGTAGTTCTGCTTACTTTTCACTGTTTAGCACAACTCGGTGGTTTGAAGTTAAAAGACCTGAAGTTAAAATCACATCCCGATGCTTTGCTAGAATCATCAGCAGTACTGGCGAGCACCGGCAGCAGATACGGGTTCGGCACAGACCATCTGCAGATGGGCTCAAATCCCACTGCAGCCGCACACTAACCCATCCAGCCACGCGATACTCGCTCCTTTTGGTAGCCAAAAACAAAGATCAACAACCCTCTTCCCCAGCGTGATCTGGAAACTTTTACAGCAAAGGGGGTGGGGGGGGGGAGGACAAGGTTACAGAGGAGGAAAGAGGGAGGTTAAGACACATTCGATGCCCCTCAGTAAAAAGGTAGTTGATCAAAGACTGACTCTGAACAGTCACTCGCACCCAGCACAGACCCGGGGCACACACCAGCCAGGCCTCCGGCAAGTGCAGCCCATGCAGTCACCTTGGATCATCCACACACCCCCTCCCCAGGATGCCTAGAAATTAATTTCTCACAGCAGGATGTAAAAAGTTTCAATGAGAAGTCGCTGTTTCAACTGAGCTGATTTTCTCGTTATGCTGTAAGCGGGGGGTTTTCCTACATACTCATTGATCACGAAGCCAGAAGCGAGATGTCCTGGAAAAAGTCATTACAATTTACATATATATGTGCGTGTGTCTGTGCACTACTGTGTGCACGCGTATAAGAGTGCATACACACGCACACACAGCGAAGTTCATGACCTTATCACATAGATATTTAGGCAGATAAACTTTAGAAAGCTAAAAGTAAGAACTAGATTTTATTTTTTTAAAGACTAAATTAATGCAACAGCAGTAGGACAAGAACACTGGTTATTTTGCAGGTTGGAAAAAAAAAAAAAATCATCCCGCACCTGAATTCAACCGGGCAACCAAAAATCCATCCTTTCCCTGATGAAGGCAACAAAAAGCGGGAGAGCAGCCAGAGGTGGGTTGATCATTTTGCTATCTCAGCCATTATTTCCATACCAAGAGACCTAAAAAGAAGAACAACTACAAGTGCTGAAGCCCCCCTTCAGCAGAAGGGACAAGAGGAGGGTCCCTGCTCCGCAGCCCACTTGCTGCTCCCAGCGGGGAGAGGCTCCCAGCCCCTGGCTGGCTGAGCACTGCAGCCCACCAAGGGTTAAGCCCTGCCATTTTGGTGCCATTCACTGATATGTCCATTAAGGGTGTTACATAACAAAATGGCAGCCCTTAACCCTTCCCTCGCCGGGCTCCCACGCTGCTCAGCTGCATGTGCTCACGCCAGCCGGCCACCACAGCACCTCCCGGCTGCTCGGTCCTGCCTCCCTTTTTTACTATTATTATTATTATTATTTCCCCCTTCTTTAAGCATTCAGGGAAAAATAAATGAGCTTGCTTAGGACTGTTAAGTACTTGCAATTAAAAGGAGACGGAGCCCACAGAAGTTTCCTCTGTGCCACGGGTGTCGGGCATCTGGAGGCAGCAGAGGAAAGTTCTCCGCTGGCCAGGGGACAGCAGCGGAGCGGTCCACCAGCAGGAAAGCATCATTTCAGGGAGACCAGCCCAATGAATTGCTGAAGGAAAACAGCCAAAATGCGGGGTACCAGAATCCTACGCTGTCCTGAAAACAGCCAGGACATCCCCACAGCTGCTCCTGGCACCCGGCTTCAGAGGGGAGCACCTGCAGCAGCTCCTTCTGCACCTCGAGCCTTGCAGAAGCCGCTTTTATTTCCGTCCGAGTGACCGGGCACTAAGATGCACACCGTGCCCACGTGGCAACTGCTCACAGTCATTATAGTGCAGTAGGAAGCAATTCAGCCTGACTTTCACTAAATATTTACTACAATGAACAGATAAACATTCGTAGAAAGGCTCTGAAGTTGAGCTCTGAGCACCACAAATGAAGTTCTGTATTTGGCCAGAAACAGGACTTTGGTAGCTGAAGTCCCACTGCACTAGGAGTCACCCTTCTGCTTTCCGTGCTATTTGTGTCAACCCAACTTAATACAAAACAAAAACAAACAAAATCACTATTATGGCTGAGTTTGGCTCCATTTATTAAAGAAGTGTGGAGTCTAACCACTATCTAAGTGCTCTGTATAACAAAGAGGGAAGCATTCATGATCCTTAACAGAAAGCTCAATGTGCCACATAGATTATATTAAACACGTAGCTGTGTCAATGGAAAATAGCTGTTGCCTGTAGAAATCAATCTAGTAATCTGCTAAAATTTTCCAAGAACTTCAGAAAAGCCTTCACTATCAAGCTGATCCTGGAAAAACCAATTATAATAAAGCAATTAAGAAAAAAATGCATAAAACCCCAGGTTTTTCTCCTAAATACCTTTTACTAGTGTTGCTATTCTTTACTCGGAGTATTCAGCCTAAAAAAAAAAAAAAACCTCGCTTCTCAGTCCTGCCACAATGACA